>NC_061111.1:199178319-199356604 GCF_002878395.1 Capsicum annuum | reverse complement strand
AATTTTTTTACATTTCATTTATTCGTAGACAAAATAAAATAAATCAAAGCCTTCATAAATTAGCTGAAATAAGTCAACGAATAAATGAAATGTAAAAAAATTATTATGGGTACAGATCTCAATAAATACATCAATAAAAATTTAAGTATATTGCCAATGATTTATTTAACAGGCTCAAGCTATAAAGATCTACTCAGTATGGACAAGTTGTTCTTCATCCGGTGCTATGGAATTCGGCTTTGCTCATCGTGGATCTTTATTGTCGCTTACGTACGGTTTCTGCGCTTTCTGTTCTTCGTATTTCCATAAAAAGAGTAGCATATTGTCAATGATGTTCAGTAGTAGCTTCTTCTACATTCACCTGGAAAGCCAGAATTGGTCAATGTTAATCACGGAGATATAAAAAAACGGAAAAGGATAACTCATCTCTTCTAGCAAATCAAACAGGTCTTTCTCCCATTTTAAATTGTCCCAAACATATTATATCTCTGTTGCAATAATGAATCAACTGTTGGGACAAATTTCTATATAAGAAAGACCCTGTGTGATAATTTTCAACGGATGAACCATCCGTTGCAACATATGAATCATCTGTTATAGCAGATAGGTCATCTGTTGGTACAAATAAAAGCGGTACGAAGAGTTATTTGATTTGCTAAAGCAGACGAGACATATGTTGCACCAGATAAAGTATCTGGTACAATAGGTTAGTTAATTGTTGCAACAGATATATATATTTATTTGATAATTTTCAGTAGATGTGTCATCTGTTGAAATAGATATATGTTTGTTTGTTTTGTCAGTTGGAAGACATATAATATATTCACCTTCTTTAGCTCGTGCTGCTCTTCTTTGGACATTGTACGTTGCTCAGTGCAACACACAGACAGAGGAGTTACAGTTTTGTTTTTTTGGATGCTTGATAATGCCTTGAAAATCACTCTCCTTCTCTTCTTAGCCCTAATCTCTAATGGAGCAGATAGAAATAAAATCCTCTTTGATGGAATGATAACCCTCTTAGATGTCAATTCCTTTACAGAAGTAGTTAATGCATTAATAGCATTAATCACTACATCATATTTCGTCCTGCAGTCTTGACATTTGTATGCAGAACATTCGCTGGGAGAGGCAAAATCTGTATAACCAGTATGATCATACTCATATTGGTTTGCTTTAACCACGAAATCACCCGTTAAATTTGTGGCACCATCGCACTGCATTCTCACAGGATAACGATCAATGTTGAAGGCTTTAACCAGCTCTTTAGTGGAAAGGCTATTAGCATCTGCATTATCTCTTTTGAAATATCCCTCCTCCCCGTGTTCATCATATATTGCTTTCGATTGAGATAACGCTTGTAAAGCAAGCTCATAGAGTGGTGGATGTAGCCTAGCTGCTTCACTTGTTTCTTTACTTGGACTTGATTCGATTTCTATTCTTTTGGGAACCATATTATCTAAAATTAACAGGAACATAAAATAATATATTATTGTTGATTAATACATCGTTAAAAAAGGATAACAGTAAATCAAACAAGCAAAATAGTAAAATAACAGTTGCAACAGATCATCGAGCTGTTGCACCAGGTAGTATATCTGTTGCAGCATATAACCAAACTATTGCAGTGGATGAGTAATCTGTTGCAATAATACAAAACATATCACTCATCTTTTAAGATAGATGAATGGTCTGTTCAACAGATCACATAACTGTCGTGACATCATCTATTGTAATATATGAGTGATCTGTTGGAACAGTTAAATAATCTGTTTGATAATACAAAATATATCACTTATCTGTTGAGAAAGATGAATGGTTTATACAACAGATCACACATCTGTTGCAACATATGAGTGATCTGTTAGAGCAGTTAACTAACCTGCAGCAACGACTGAGTAGTCTGTTGCGACAATACAAAATATATCACTCATCTATTGAGAAAGACGAATGGTTTGTGCAACAGGTCACACATATGTTGTAACACATGAGTGATTTATTGGAACAGTTATCAACAGTCAATATTATTTAGATTTTTTCTAACATAGGGTTCTCTATCGCGGCAGATGAATGATCAGTTGGAAAAATCAAGTCTTGAACATTTCCTGTAGGAAGAGTTGATAGGATTTTATCCAACAGGAGATTCATCTGTTGCATCAGATCATTAATTTGATGGTTCTACCATTGCACCAGATGGTTAATTAGTTGTATCAAATTTTTTATTCGATGCTTAATCTGTTGCAACATATGGTAAAACTGTTGCATCAGATCATTAATCTGATGGTTCTACCATTGCACCAGATGGTTAATTAGTTACATCAAATTTTTTATTCGATGCTTAATCTGTTGCAACATATGGTAAAACTGTTGCATCAAATAGTTAATATGTTGCATCAGATTATTAATCTGTTGTATCAGAATTATAATCTAATGGTTCCTCTGGTGCATCAGATGGTTGATCTGTTGCATCATATGATAAATCTGTTGCATCAGATAGTTAATATGTTGCACCAGATGGGTAATCTGTCGGAAGAAACAAAAAACAGTAGCACGATTTTGTTCGACAAAAAATAGCAATTTCACCATTTTTACCAAGAACAAGAATAGAACAAATCAAACCAAATTATCATTTTATTTTTATAAACACAAACAATAAAAATCAAACTTCAAAAAAATGCAACAAATAACAAAATATCATAATTTACTTCGAAAAGAGAAGAGAAGAAATACCAAAAATTAGGATTTTATTCAGACCGCATTTCAAATTAGTGCAACAAATATTGAAATTGTTAACCAATACTATAAAAGAAGTTGGCTCAAGTTCCTCGTTTTCTTCAAAACTAAAAAGGCCATAAATTTTTACCTGTGAAAGAAGAAAAGGAACGATGAAAAATTCGAAGTTGTTGTGGCTGGAGAGCAAGACTATCACGTCGATTGAAGGTTGAAGTCGAAAAGAAACTCGAAGCCCAACTATTTGTAGTCGGATGTTGAAGTCGCCGAGGATTAAAATGAGAAATTTGCAGAACAGTTGGTTGGGAGAGAGTTGAGAGAAGCTGTCGAGAGAGGGATGCGAGATAGGTTGATTGAATTGAAGAAGGGAACTCGAAGCCCAACTATTTATCGCCGGAGGTAGAAGTCGCCAGGGGTTGAAGGGAGAAAAGAGGGGAACTCAAAGCTCAACTATTTGTCACCGGAGGTAGAAGTCGTCGGTGGTTGAAGGAAGAAATTTTGCAGAACTGTTGGTTGGGAGAGAGTTGAGAGAAACTGTCGAGAGAGATGAGAGAATGGTTGATTTGGATTGAAGAGAAGTGTGGGTTGGGTTGATTTGTATTTTTGAAAAGATTAAAAAGTTTTGAAAATATTAATCAAGTCTACAATTAACTTAATCAAGTTTCCTAATGATGTTTGACCCTATCTGTTGGTAAATGTCACCAATCCTTCATTCAAAACTTAAAAGACACTTTTCCTTCAATTTTCTCCAATATCTCACACCTTTATACAATATATATCTGTACATTTTTTTTTGCATATCTAAATAATTTCAATTGCACTTCTCCATCTCATCCTTGAGGCAACTCCTGTCTTATTCTGAGTATATTTATTTTAAATTTCTTAATCTCTCTTAATATTTCATACGTCTACATCAAAATCCTCATTTTACATACCTTTCTAATCAAACGTAAATATTTATAAGACACAATATATAAATATGTCCTTTAACTTGACTTTAGATTATATCTATAACTTCCAATTTTGAATACGCATAAATATACACTTAAACTTATATAACATTGAACAAATAGACACATATGTCCTATATAGTATTCTATATGGTCAATTCTCGTCTTACATCATGTTTTGAGTATATTATACTTCCTCCGTTTAAAAAAGAATGACTTATTTTTCTTTTTAATTCGTTTTAAAAAAATGATTCCTTTTCTTTTTTAGTAATACTTTAATTTCAACTTTTCACGTGATATGTTTAAAACCACAAGATTAAAAGATATTTTGCTAATTTAACACAACTTTAATTTAAAATCACAAGATTAAATTTTTATTTTATTTTATTAAACTTTGTATCAAGTTAAAATAAATTATTTTTTTTTAAAATAGAAAAAATAACAAATAAAATATATATATTTACTTATTTAATTTTATATAAATTTAAATATCTACCTGTATACGTTTAAAATTAAAGATCATGGGATGTAATTTTAAACCAATTTAAAAGGACACGTATGTATATTCATAATTAACCAACATTGTCATTTTGGCTCCTGCCACAGAGCCGATCTAACCGCCGGAAAAACTTACCTTTCCCCAACATTCCAAATAGTTCCAAATAAGACCGCTCCTTATACTGTTGTTCGTCTTTGGTTTGTATAATACACACTCTACTTCGATGGTTTCATACAATAAGCTTTCTGCTTGTTGTATATCTCACGAGTTCTACAAAGTTGCTACGAACAGCCCAAACAAAATTGCTGTTATTCAAGCTTGTGGGGGCCTCAAATTCGCCAAAGAATTTCAACTTTTTTGCAACGAAAATGGCGATGAAGAGACCATGGAGAAGTTCAAAGAGTATATTTCCTCTAAAAGAACGTCGATTAATCCTCCGGTTTATGAAGGTGATCAGTGCTTCACGTTTTCTGATGTTCTATCCGCCGTTGATTCTCTCAGTTCACGGCTACGACGCATTCTTGATGGTCATGATGATGACCCCAATCTTGTGAAGCCTTCTTCAGGTATGTATATATATATATTTATTTGATGAAGAAAAAATGGTGTAATATGTGTGTGTGTTGGTAACAGAAGTTTGTGACTTTGTGGGGGTATTAATGAATTAGTTTCTATTTTGTTTTTGTTACTGTTTCCTTATTAGTTGCCATGTTTCCTTCACTGTCGTTTTCCCTTTTCATATCTACTTTGCGTAGCTGTATTTGAGCCTGAGGGAGTGAGGGTCCTCTGGAAACGGCCTCTACCTCCATGAGATAGGGGAAAGGTCTGCGTACACTTTAGTCTCGCGAGAGCCCACTCGTGGAATTTCACTGGATATGTTGTTGTTGTTGTTGTGGGGTGTTAATGAATTAGTTGCTATTTTGTTGTTGTCTTCTGTTTTCTTATTAGTTGCTATGTTTTCGTCACTGTCGTTTTCCCTTTTTGTTCCTACTTTGATTTGCTGTATTTGCGCTGTGTCCTCCAAAAACAGCCTCTCTACCTCCACGAGGTAGGGGAAAGGTCTGCGTACACTTTACTCTCTCTCGAGCCCACTTGTGGAATTTCACTGTGTATGTTGTTGTTGTTGTTGTGGAGTGTTAATGAATTGGTTGCCATTTTTTTGTTGTTACTGTTTTCTTATTAGTTGCTTTCTTCACTGTCGGTTTCCCTTTTTGTTCCTACTTTGGTTTGCTGTATTTGAGCTGAGTTCTTTCGGAAACAGCCTTTCAACCTCCACGAGGTAGGGGTAAGGTGTGTGTACACTCTACCCTCTCTAGACCCCACTTGTGAGATTTCACTGGGTATGTTGTTGTGGGGTATTAATAAATTAATGTAAAGATTTGTTGAACTAGTATCCATGGAATAAAAATCAAGTCTTTCGTTCTCTAGTAGTTTTTGAACTATTTTTATAGACTGATTCTTCTTTTCTGATATTCTTTCTATATGATGAAGGAAAGACAGTGTTAATTTGTGTGTTAGCGTTTGAAATTTGTGATTAACTGCGGTTTTACTGAATTAAGATATAAAGATTTTTTATTTCCTGTTTATTTATGGAGTATCGTTCTTATTTCGGTAGTAATCTGTGTACATCTGCATTTTGTTAGTTTGGATAATAGTTCTTACTTAATTGTTTCCTTCCCTACCATCTCAATAGGTGAACATGAATATCTTGTGAATGTTGCTGCTGTGCTTTCTTGAATTTTTTGGTCTTTCTAATTTTCCTTTAGAATAAGGTCTGTGCTATCTGAAATTGAGCAACTTTTCCAAAAGTTTAACATGGTCCTATCTTATTTGTCATCTGGAAAAAAGTCTCTTTTTGCCCTTGGCTTTTGGCAGAGCTCAAATCCGAGGGTAATTTTAGACAACACTCAGTTCTCGAAGAGTTTGGACACGCTGAGTCCACCCATTTTACGAAGGAGTACTCGTTAAGGGCTAGGGAAAATACGAGAGAAATTTGCCAACGACAAGGGGTATGACTGGACCAAAAGTATAATGGAGGGAAAATTAAGCAACATCAGATAGCACTACGACAAATTTGGACCTTTTTCCTTAATCTATGTTTTCTAAGATTTGTAAACAAATATGAAATTTTATACCCTTTTCCGTGAAATCTTTTGGTTTTCTATTGTTAGCTATACAATCCTTCCAGATGTTGTTGAGCACTTTATGAGTAAACTAATTATGCATTACATCTTTTCCTGGCTAGTAGTTAATATGCATCAAACTGCAAATAACTGCAGTTCTAAGGACCAGATAGTCGCGGGATCTTCCAATCAAGGTTCAGAGCAGTATACACAGCTCCATAAAACATATAACCCAAAAATAGTTGGAATATATATGGAACCGTCAGTTGAGTACATTGTTTCTGTTCTATCCGTTTTGAGGTGCGGAGAAGCGTTTCTGCCATTAGATCCTTCTTGGCCAAACGAAAGGATATTATCAGTAATATCTTCTTCAAAATCTGATCTTATTGTGGGTTATGGAGCTTCAGTTGACAGAACTTGTCATCAACTTGATAAATTACAGAGGCTCATTCATAAAGGTTGTTATTCTGTTTTTTATATGTCAATGGAGGATTTCAATCAAAACAAATCTGACTCATTGTTAGTCTGGCCTTGTGAAAGCGAAAGGTCGAGATCATTCTGCTACTTGATGTACACATCTGGATCCACTGGAAAACCTAAGGGGGTATGTGGTACTGAAGTAGGTGAGTTGTACTTCTTTGAGAATGTTTAACCGTTTGTCATCAATTTATATTCACCATACAAAATTCTGTTTTGATCGTTCAGTTCACTTTACCGAGGCATTAGTTCAATTTATTTTATCATACACTTGCAGGTCTTTTGAACCGCTTTTTGTGGATGCAAGGATCATATCCCTTTGAAAGAGAAGAAATCCTTCTTTTCAAAACATCCATAAGCTTCATTGACCATCTGCAAGAATTTTTAGGAGCTATGCTTGCTAATTGTACGTTAGTCATACCTCCTTTCAATCAGCTGAAGGAAAATATATTTTATGTAGTCAATCTCTTACAGGTATATGCGAAGGGTTTATTTACCCTTTGATTTCTGTTTACTTGGAGGTGTATTTCAAAGGGTGTGCATTCTTTTCTCATTTGATTGCCAACAATAGTAAGGCTTTCCTATCCATTAGCCGATTGCAAACTGAAAATTGAGCCACCATTTTTTTTCCCGTGATGTAGAGGAAAATTTTGCCATAACGGGAAAAGGGTCCGATTTGCTGTTGTATTATTTAAAATTGAGCAACTTCCCTCAGTTATACTTCGGGTATAATTTTATACCCCCTAGAAAAGTCTCGTTTTTTCCCTTGACAGGTAGCTCCAACTTGTATCTAAATGAAAACATAGTATCTAAATGAAAACATAGTCGAAAGGGGTAAATTTGGACTTTCACTTATAGTATCTTGGCACATGGTGTCCACCCATTTTCATGCTAGAGCTTCACTAATGGCAAGGGAAACTACGAAATGATTTGCTAACAAGGGTGTTAATGGACCCAAGGTATGACGGAGGATCAGATTGAGAAATTTCGGGTAGTGTAGGGGCAAATTTGGACCTTATCCCTTTTCTCTGTTCTTTTCCATTCTCTGAGAGCATCACATCTTTAAAAGATTCCATTATTTATCTTCAGGACTATTCTATTAGCAGGCTCGTGGCAGTTCCATCTCTTATAAGGGCGATTCTTCCTGCTCTGCAGAGCATGTATTCTTCTACAACTCAGATTTCCTTAAAACTTCTAATGCTTAGTGGTGAAATTTTTGATATGTCGCTGTGGAAGTTGCTTGCCAAGTTGCTACCCCAGACTTCTGTTCTTAATATATATGGAAGCACAGAGGTAGATTTCTGTCACAGTGATTTACTTTTGAGTTAGTTATATCCTTGCAAGTTCTAATATTGAAACGATTGGTAGGGAAAAGATTCTGTCCATCTTTGTGAGTTACTTTTTGGACACTTATGTTCTTGTAAGTTCTAATGTTTGGACTGTTTGAAAAGAGAATCTTCCAAGTAATGCTTTCTCATATCAAACAAGATGCCAATTTTAAGATTGCTCTTAACAAAAAGGTAGCTTACATCACCTATCATTTTAATTCACTATCTTCTCTGAAGTCTTAATTAGAACTTTTGATGTTTGAAATAGGTTTCCGGTGACTGCACATATTTTGACTGCAAGTGGTTGCCCACAATGCTGAAACAAGATGCTCTGTGCAGTGTTCCAATAGGCATTCCTATTGACAGTTGTGATGTGGTTCTTGTTGGAGAAAATTCTCCTGATGAGGGAGAGATATGTGTCGGTGGAAGTTGTGTAGCTTCTGGATACTTTAGTCATCCTTCTATTTTGCCATTGGATAATGTGGTATTATTTGAAGAAATAGCTGATGCTAAGAACACTGAAAATGAAGCGAAGTGTTACTCTAGAACCGGGGATTTTGGCAGAAAGCTTTCAGATGGAAACCTGGTTTATATTGGGAGAAATGATCGTACTGTAAAGATCAGTGGCCAGCGTATTGCTTTAGAGGAGGTTGAAAGCGTTCTGAGGGAACACCCACAAGTAGCTGACTCTGCTGTGGTTTCTCGTTGTGTTCAAGGAGATATTTTACTTGTTGAAGCATATTTACTGCTCAAGCAAAAGGAAAACAACCTTGAGGTCTTCAGGTCCTCAATTAGATGCTGGATGGCCAGCAAACTTCCCCCAGCTATGGTTCCTGCACATTTCTACTTTGTTGAATCTTTTCCAATGTCTTCTTCAGGGAAAGTGGATTACAAGATGTTGACTACTTCTGTAGCGTCTGAGGCAGGCAACCATATTGAGATTGAAGAAACTCAAGATATCGATCTCATTAATGTTATACAAAAGGTATTTAACTAGACTTCAGTTTGATTAAGGGTTGTGATTCTGTTATGAAATGGGCTTAGCAATCTTGGCTTCGATTTTCATTCAGTGCAATGTTTTCCATGATTAATGTGAATTTTTTAGTTAAATATAATAAGATGTATTTAAGCAGTGCCCTAATCTCCATCATGCATTCTTTGAAACCATATGCAATATGAAGGAAAATCACGCGCAGTCTTTTAGAGTTCATTGCTGCATATATAAGTGGGTAAAAGTTGTTAGGTTGTCTTTGGTATTCCGGATCCATATGCTTCTTGCTTATGGGAATTCATTCCCTTTTGAGCAATTTATTAGCCAATGTCGCAAGAAGGAAATTGGGCCGCCTAAACTGAGACCTAGGGACTTGGGAGTGTTATGTAGTTTGGCATAGTCTTGGGGTTGGAGAAACTTATCAGTGAAACAACTATACAGTTAGTGAAGATATTTTTCTACAAAAAATTGTTAGCTTGGTACAAGGGTGTATCCAAAAGAGTAAATGAAAAGGTGTTACATATCAGTGAAACTTTTTGTTTTTCAGACATTTTTGGGCACTTATGATATTTCAGTTAGTATAGGTAATGCTCTTTTTGGAGAACTACCTTTTGTATAAACTTCTGTACCTTTTGTATGCAACCTGTCGTGCTGGGGTTTCTTAGCATGTTAACTGGATGACGTTTTTTATTATTGATTTATACTCTTGCAACAAGCACTGGGTATGCTGTTGTTGATACTCTTGCAACAAGAGAGCTGGCTTGCAATATGGTAGCTGGCTTGCGGCAAGGTATTTCGAATATAATTTCTTATTTGGCGAAGACTAGCTTCCAATCTCTTGATAGCATAATGTTACGATGCGTACAATGTTTTTGAAATTCCTTTTGTTATATTTATAAAACTTCATTTGTTGATATCTGTTAAGCATGTAAACATGGCAAGTATCTTTAGATAAGGGTAAATATGGCAAGTATCTTTAGATAAGGGTAAATATGGGCAAGTATCCTTATATTGTAATAAGTCGAGGACTCTGAATGCCCAATTTTGTAACGGGAAGGATACCAAAATAAAAATAAAATATAAAAAGTACATGAGGGAATATCAGGTTGTGTATTCACAGAAAATCTGTTCTTTATCCATTTTCTACATCACTCCGAGGTTGTGTCGAAAATATACACAAGATGTGCAAATGGATTAACCACATATATCTATCTAGGTGTCCGAATTGTCTATGTTTCCATTACTGCCAAAAAAAATAAACAAAAAAGATGTCTTTTACTCCCTACTTCTCATTGCTTTCATGGGAAAATGAACTGTAAATCCTCTTTCGCTAATTTGAAGTTATTCCTGCTGTTTGGCTAATATATGGTAAAGCTGGAGAGATCTGACAGCTGATTTATCTGCTGGGAAAAGGGTGGTATAGAATTTATCTTATCCAAAGAAAAGGGTGGCGGAGGCTTCATATATGCCTTGAGGGTGTTCTAGACTCAAACTGGGATGCCGCAGTGAACGTATCATGCCTGACAACAACAACAACAACAACAACAATAGCAACAAACCCAGTACATTCCCACATCATGGGGTCTGGGAAGAGTAGAATATACACAGTCCATATCACTACCTTTAAGGAAGTAGAGAGGCTGTTTCCGATAGACCCTGGCTCAAGACAAAGGACAATAAACAAAAAACATCAAAAGCATGGGACATGATAAAATAACATAGGCACGACATCCACGAAAATATTGTACATTGCCAAACAAATGACACCAAAGCCCTCCTAACTACGGACTACGACTCACCCACACACCTTAGCCCTCTATTCTAATGTTTTTCCTCCATACCTTCCTATTTAGGGTCATGTCCTCAATCAGCTGTAACTGCTCTATGTCACGTTTAATCACTTCCCTCCAGTATTTCTTCGGTCTACCCCTACCCCGCTTGAAACCATCCAAGGCCAACCTCTCACACCTATGAACCGGGGCATCCGTACCCCTCCTCATCACATGCCGAAACCATCTCAACCTCACTTCTCGTATTTTATCCTCCACCGACACCACACCCACCTTCTCTCGAATAATCTCATTCCTAACCCTGTCAGCCCTGGTAAATCCACACATCCAACGCAACATCCTCATTTCCGCCACCTTCAACTTTTGAATATGAGAATTCTTAAGCGGCCAACATTCCGCTCCATATAACATAGCCGGCCGGACTGCGACTTTATAGAATTTGCCTTTCAGCTTGGGGGCACCTTCTTATCTCATAAAATCCCCGAAGTGAGCCTCCATTTCATCCAACCTACCCCAATACGGTGAGAGACATCCTCATCTATCTCTCCATTCCCCTGAATCGTGGACCCAAGATACATAAAACTATTCCTCTTGCAAACCTCTTGGAAATACAACTTCACTACCACCTCCTCATCTTTCCTTGAGTTACTAAACTTGCACTCCAAGTACTTCGTCTTGGTCCTACTCAACCGGAAACCTTTAGACTTCAGGGTTTGTCTCCAAATCTCCAGCTTATCATTAACACCTTATCGCGACTCATCAATCAAAACTACCTCATCCGTAAAAAGCATACACCAAGGCACCTCGCCTTGTATACTCCGTGTCAACACATCCATCACCAAGGCGAATAAAAACGGACTAAGAGTTGATCCCTGGTGCAATCCTGTCAAGGCCGGGAAATGCTCGGAATCTCCTCCCACTGTCCTTACCCGAGTCTTCGCTCCCTCATACATGTCCCTAATTACTCTGCTGTACGTCACAGGGACCCCCTTCGCCTCCAAGCATCTCCATAGAACCTCCCTAGGGACCTTGTCCTACGCCTTTTCCAAGTCAATAAACACCATATGTAGATCCCTCTTCCTCTCTCTATACTGCTCTACCAGTCTCCGCACTAGATGAATTGCCTCAGTCGTGGAGCGACCAGGCATAAATCCAAATTGATTCTCTGAAATAGACACAATCTTCCTCAACCTCCGCTCCACCACCCTCTCCCAAATCTTCATCGTGTGACTCAACAACTTAATACCCCGGTAGTTGTTGCAACTCTGAATGTCACCCTTGTTCTTATATAAAGGAATCATCGTGCTCCATCTCCACGCCTCGGGCATCTTTGCGGACTTGAAAATGTTGTTAAACAAGTTGGTCAGCCACCTCAACCCTGCCCCGCTAGAAAACTTTCAAAAATCTATCGGGATCTCGTCGGGCCCTGTCGCCCTGCCCCTTCAGATCTTGCGAATAGCCTCACTGACCTCCTCTACCTTAAAACGCCGACAATAACCGAAATCGCGACACTCCCCGTAGTGCTCCAACTCCGCTAGCACAACACCTCTGTCCCCCCTCCCCATTCAAGAGCCTATGAAAATACGACTGCCATCTCTTCTTAATGTGGGCGTCTTCAACCAATACTCTGCCATCTCTTCTTAATGTGGGCGTCTTCAACCAATACTCTGCCATCCTCCCCCTTAATGCACTTCACCTGATCCAGATCCCGCCCCTTCCGCTCCCTAACCTTGGCAAGCCTAAACAACCTCTTTTCCCCGCCTTTATCCTCTAACCCCTTATACAAACTCTCAAAAGCTGTTGTCTTAGCAGCCGTAACCGCTAACTTAGCCTCCTTCTTAGCTAACTTGCATTCCTCCCTGCTCACCCGCTTCTCCTCTTCATCCTTACTCTCAACCAACTTAGCATAAGCCACCTTCTTCGTCTCCACCTTCTTCTTAACATCTTCATTCCACCACCAATCCCCCCGATACCGGCAAGACCAGCCCCTCGATACACCCAACACCTCTCTAGCAGACTCCTTGATGCAACCAACAACCTTATCCCACATACTATCCACGTCTCCCCTACACTCCCACACCCCCATCCCCTCCAACTTCGCCCATATCTCCAAAGCACTAATCGGAGTCAGGCCGCCCCACCTAACTCTAGGTGGACCCTTCCTACCCCGCCTCTTCTTGCCCTTCTTGATAGCCAAGTCCATCACCAGGAGTCTATGCTGGGTCGCAAGATTCTCACTCGGGATTACCTTACAATCCTTACACAAAGCTCTATCCCCATTCCTAAGCAGCAAAAAGTCAATCTGAATCTTGGCTAACCTACTACGGAAAGTAACCAGATGCTCCTCCTTCTTCGGAAAACTGGAATTCACTACCACTAACCCGAAGGCCCTCACAAATTCCAAAAGAGCAGCTCCCTCATCATTCCTAACCTCGAACCCAAAGCCTCTATGCACATCATCATACCCTAACGACAATGACCCGATGTGCCCATTAAAATCCCCTCCTATAAAAATATTCTCTGAACTAAGCACGCCTCTAACCACCTCGTCTAAAACCTCCTAAAAACTCTTCTTCTCCTCCTCGTCCAGACCTACCTGTGGCGCATACGCACTGCAGATGTTCAAAGTAAACCCTCCAAAGACCAACTTGATAGTCATCACCCTATCACTAACCCTTTTAACCTTTACTACCTTCCCCCTAAGCTCCTCGTCCACTAAGATACCTACGTCATTCCTACGCCTCTCACTACCAGAGTACCACAACTTGTACCCATCAACATCCCTAGCCTTAGAACTTACCCACTTGGTCTCCTGGACATACGCAATATTAATCTTTCTCTTCCTAAGAATCTTAACCAGTTCTATCGACTTCCCCTGCAGGGTCCCTATATTCCACGACCCTACCCTCAACCTATCAACTTTCTTATCCCCTCCCTTAATACCTCGCACTCCGTAAGACAAACCTAACCCAACACCAACCCCCGAACCCACTCCTAGCGCCTCAAGACATGACCCTATTCCACCATGAGTCACCCCAGCCACTACTCCACAAAAGGCACAGCAAAGGGTAAACACAGCAGTAACTATAGAAGGTACACTCAAAGCACAAAATGCAATCAAGATTTCAAGAGCAACAGACGCTAGACACCAATACTCAGAACAAACAGCCCACAACAAATTAACCCACACAAATTATAAACAGTGAAGATATCGGAAAAAGTGCGGTACAATAAAGTGCGATAAAATAAAGTTCAGGGGTTAGAAGTCACCGGGATACTTCTGCATGTTGTTGGTTCCAACACTTTTGATGTCGAAATAGGTTGCCGATGCGTCGTCGGAAATGTCGCCGGGGCTTCGTCTGGTTATTGCCGGAATCTGGACGACGGAATCTATACGCCGGTGTCTTTGTATCAACTTGTTACCGGTGCGTCTGTTATTGTAGTCACCGGAATATTATCACTGGAGTTTCGCCTGGGGGACGCTGGGCCGGTTGTGGACAGAATCTACTGCTCCCTATGGACGGCGCGGTTCACTGTCTTCCCGTCGCCGGAGTCAGACGGTGGTAGCCTGCCCTCGCCGGCGAGATAGATGGGACGGCGGTATGGGGAGAGAGCAAGACGGGAAGGAAGAGAGAGACCCAAGAGACAGGCCAAAGGAGAGAGAAGGGGATGGCTTACTTACCTGCCGCCGGCGGTGTTAAGCTGCCGGCGTTTGTGTCACTGGAGAAGGGCTTGTCACGTCAAAGGAGACGTTACAATGAGCAGACGTACGTTGGAGAGAGAGAGTGTATTTTGGGGAGAAGCGAACATATCATGCCTGACAGACTCCAAAATGTCTAGCCTTCAAGTTACTCTTGAAACATGGCCCAGAATCTACTCATGGAGTGTGCTTTGATGATGTTGTAACTTAGCTAGGTGTACAAATAATGAAACTAATTTATGGGAAGGACGAGTGGATAGTAGACTTCTAATAATACTGTGAGTTGACTGTTACTCTTGAACATTACTTACATGCTTGTCGCTAAAGTTGACCAGTAACAGACTCATCATTGTTAAGTTTAGTTGTTGAACTGTGAATGATTTTATGCATACGTGCTGTCATATTGTCGTGGGTCACTTGCTCTCTAGTCAATGTTGTGCTTTCTTACTTTATTTAACTTTTATTGCGCAGGCTTTTTCTGATGCTCTGATGGTTGTTGACAAGATCTACCTTGATGATGACTTCTTTGAGATGGGCGGCAATTCTCTATTAGCAGCTCATGTCTCCTATAATCTAGGAATTAATATGAAGGACTTGTATGCTTTTCCAACTCCATTAAAACTTCACAAGGCCATTCGATATAAAAAAGTGTCCTCTAGCAATGAACTTATAGCTGATGCTTTAGTGGGAGGGAAATTGCAAGTGCTAGAAAAAAACAAGCTTCCTTCTAATAAATCTTGGATATTTGGTCTAGATAGCAGAACCTCTTTGAGTTTAACCAGTGATTATACCGTTAAACGTTTGAAAACGGATCCAGATTTGGATCTTTATCCCAATGATGTTAATGGAAGAGATATGCATAATTCAACTTCACCACAGGTTTCATGTTCTTACAGCCGATGCAACAAAGTAAGGCATGATGCTGGTTGTAAGGGTTACAATTGCCGTTCGGTGTTGTCTTGGGAAGTTCCACATGATAAAAGAGGTTTCATGCGAGAACAGTGGATGGTCTACCTGGAGTCTTGTGTTGATGCATCACCACTAGTTGTATTTAAAGAAAGACGTGTTTATCTGTTTATTGGAGCTCACTCCCACAAATTCTTTTGCATTGATGCAACAAGGTAATGCCACATGTTTGTCTATGGTGAATGTAATTGTGAAAAATAAGAAAAGATAAAGAAAAGCGTGCTAAGGACAAATTTCTTACACTTTTGAGTCCTACATCCACTTGGTTTAGCTGAGGATGGGATTTGCTGTGCAATCAGTAACCATCCACTGTTATCTGGGCTGTGACCCAAAATAGTCCTCTTTGGATTGGAATGTCCGAATATGAATTCATAGACGAAACTTGTAGGTCGGACTGTGGAAAATTTTTTGCTGTACAAGTCAGATCGCTGCAATTTTTCGGTAGTATTACACTTGCCAGGATAGAATACATCTTCTGATATTGGATAATCGATGTACTTCTTTATATTACACAAATTTAGTTTGCTTAAATAGCTTGTCTAATACTCCCATCCAAGTTGGTGCATATAAATCGTGCATAATTAGGTTGATACATACTTCCGCCATGCCAATAATTGGGATACTTCCTTTTTTGCATCATCCCAAAATGTTTGACACCATTACATATTATGCAACTTTTACAGCTTAAAAGTTAAAGCCATTGAATCATTCAAATTTCTACATGATGTGATGTTTCTTTTATCTGGCTCACTTTTCATCTATTTTTTGATAATGGTAACTTCTTGTTAATAGCAACATAAACAATTACAGACTCAAAGAAAATAGACAATTACACATCTAAACAAAAACTTACAGGGGAGCTATGACTTCGAGCATGGATCTAACTTTTCATCTATTATTTAATGTGGTTCTGGTAGCACTAACATAATAACCTATAAGTCACATTGACATCTTAAACTCTATGTCTAGTTAGTAAGATAGGACAAGGCGATATTTAGGATTTTGAGGGCTGGAGAGGGTGTTGATGATTATATCTCCAAGCTGATCATTTTATTTTATGAATGTTGTGGTGATATCACATGTGAATATATAATAAAGTGACATTTGATTTTTATGTATTTTCTGATATGGGATCAAGCACAATTTTTCAGTAGTAGCTAGTATCAGCCTCTGGAAATATTTTGTTCTACCTACCGTTATATATACTTGGTGTTTTTGTTTATCTTTGCCATTGTTACTTGAGTTGTGAAGTATGTGACTTCCTTGTGGACTAGTCCAAACCAATGCTTACTGGATGGCTGCATTGTTGACTCAGTTTTCTTATTCCTTGAACCTAGCATTCTGTTCTTTATTGATAAACGAGCAATTTTATGCTTAACTTGAGATGGTTTTTAGGCTTCTGTGATGAAAAGTTAACTTCACTGCAATTGTGTTTAGTGGTCTTGTTTTGTGGGAGATCAAATTACAAGGGCGTGTTGAGAGTTCTGCAGCAATTCTAGATGACTTTTCTCAGGTTATAGATAAGTTTTTTCTGTCGTAGTTTTCTAGTTTGTAAGTTTTACATCAGCTGAAAGGGATTTCACCTACAGGTTATTGTTGGATGCTATGACGGAAACATTCATTTTCTGAATTTTTCAAGTGGCATCCCTTGTTGGAAGTTTCAAACTCATGGAGAGGTATGATTTGATTTACTGTGTCAGGAAGTTATACTGTCTTGATTACCTTTTCAGTTGAACTTCTTGATAATGATTAAAAGATACCATAATTAGAGTATTATCAAATAATTTTTCAGACGCTGCCTTTTTCCCGTCTCCAGATAATAGCATGTGATGTTCTCCTGTTTATCAATGTGTAGATCCTTCTACCTTGTTGTTTCCACTCTCTACCATTAAATCTAAGGATAATGGAGAAGTGACAGAAATGGATATGATTGCATATTGTCTAAAGTATTTGTTTCCTTTGAAGTATTTCATGTCCAGGAAGTGTGAAGGGATCAATGAGTTCACTTGCCCTGCCAAATTCATTCATTTTTTTTGTTGAACCTGCCAAATTTGAATTTCTGCACAAAAGATGTGACCTCCACAGGAATAGTCTAAATGTAGTTTTGTGAAGTGGTCTTTGATTTTGAAAAACACTGGCCATAATAAACTGTCTAGACAGATTGTTGTGAAGAATGATTAGCTTTATTAGCAAATATATATATTATAGTGCCAATCATGACAGTCATGGTCCTTGAAGTTTTGTAGGGTTGGAAAATGTAAAATATTTAGTGCCAGTCCATGTAGCTAGTACTACTACAACGACAACATACCCAGTGTATTCCCACAAACTGGCGTTTGGGGGGGGTAAGATGTACGCAGTCCATACCACTACCTCGGATGAAGTAGTAAGGCTGTTTCCGATAGACCCCTGGCGCAGGACAAATAACAACTTAAGGAAAACAACAAACAAAAAGGGATACCGCACCAATAGCAAATAAAAGTAACAGGACACCCGTAGAGTAATGCAATATGCAGTCTATCCAGAAATCCCAAACATCATCAAAACACCATGAGCGAGGAACTACAAGCCAGACGCATGACACTACGACTACATACCTAGAAGCAAACAAAGCACACCTTTCTACTAGCCCGGACACACTCCTAGCCACTAACCTTCTACCCTAATCTGCTCCCTCTACACATTCCTATTTATTGTCATGTCCTCGGTAAGTTGTAGCTGCTCCATGTCATGATTTATCACCTCCGTCTAATATTTCTTTGGCCTATCTCTGCCCCGTCTGAAGCTATCCATAACCAATCTCTCACACCTTCGTACTGGGGCATCCGTACATCGCCTCATCACATGCCCTAACCACCTTCACCGCACTTGCCACTCCACCTTCTCCCAAATACTCTCATTTTGAACCTTATCTCTCTTAGTAAGACCACACATCCGTTGCAACATCCTCATTGTCGCCACCTTCAACTTTTGTATGTGGGATGCCTTGACTTGCCAACACTCCACTCCATACAACATAGCCGGATGAACTGCTACTCTGTAAAACTTGCCTTTCAATTTAGGAGGCACCTTCTTAGCGCACAAGACTCCCGAAGCGAGCCTCCATTTCAACCACCCTACACCAATATGGTATGTGACATCCTCGTCAATCTTTCCACTCCCCTGAATCATAGATTCAAGATACATGAAACTATCTCTCTTCCGAATGGCCTGGGAATCCAGCTCCACTACCACGTTAGCCTCATGCATCAAGTCATTGAACTTGCAGTCCAAGTATTCCATCTTGGTCCTGCTCAACTGAAACCTTATAGCTTTAGGGTTTGTCTCCAAACCTCCAACCTATCCTTAACTCCTTCTCGGGTCTCGTCAATTATAACTACATCATCAATAAATAACGTACACCAAGTTATCTCCCTCTAATATGCCGCGTCAAAACATCCATCATCAAGGCGAATAAAAGCGGACTAAGCATCGATCCTGGTGCAACCCTAATTAAAAAAGTGCTTCGAATCTCCTCCCACCGTCCTCACATGGGTCTTCGCCCCGTCATACATGTCCTGGATTGATCTTGTGTACGCCATTGGAACACCTCTAGCCTCTAAGCACCTCCACAGAACCTCCGTGGGGACTTTGTCACGCGCTTTCTCAAGATCGATAAACACCATGTGCAAATCTTTCTCCCCCTCATGTAGCTAGTACTAGTATAAATAATTTTAAATGGTAGAAAATGCATTTTTATTACCTAGTTTATAGGGGTCATGACTTTATTTTCTTCTTTTTTTGAGTTGTGCACTTAATACACTAACTTTAAGAGCCCGCTTGTGATTGCTATTAGAAAACTGCTTATTTGAGAATCACTTTTATAGAATAGTTTTTCAGAAAAGTGCTTTTTAAATAAAGCAAGTTGTGTTCGGTAAATTCATTTGAAAAGTGTTTTTGATAAACAAATTGTGTTTGGATAATCTTTTTCAAGAAGTGCTTTTTTGAGACGGATGACCAAAAAGGATATGTATTAATAGACTTTTACTACTAAAATCAATTTATAGAGGAAATTTATTTTAAATATCTATTATGATATTTTTAATTAAAATTTTAATTTTTATTTAATTAAAAAATACGTACTCTAAAATTTTTTAATTAAGATTTATATACATAAATTCATTAAAAATATTAAATAATGATATATTGCTTAAATAATTTAAATATTAATTAAAAACATCAAACAAAAATGAATATAAAAGTTTTCATAAATTAAATCACTACATATGAAAAGAATTAACGACAAAAATAATTAGTCTTTCATACATCATAAAAATTCTCAACAATTTCATCCCTAATTTTATCACGTAATGTCTCCATATTAGTAGAAGATCTGACTTGTATTTCTGAAGGTATACCAGAAGGTTGATCTCCTTCTTCGATCTTTGTGATGATGTCTTCATTAGCATAATAGTTAAAGCCTTTATCAGTAGTAGAGCGCTGTCGTATGGAATTATGTATAGTCCTAGTAGTTGTAACAAAATGAACTTGAGTGTTAAATTTAAAAGATGGCATTGAGCGTAAGAGAGCAAATCTATTTTTTCAAACTCCAAATGTTCTTTCAATTGTACATCTCAAACTGGAGTGAAAGAAATTGAAAGTTTCATTTGAATTTCTGAAGTTAGAATTACGTCTGAAATCAGAGAGATGATAACGCTCTCCTTTATGTGATCCTAATAAATAACCAATCGTTGTTGGATAATCCGAGTCTACTAAATAATATTTTTTAACACCACTATAAAGAAAATTAATTAATTAATATAAAAATAATATAATTTATAAAATAATATATATTGAAGTGTCAAACTCAAATGGTTGCTCAGATTGAAACCATCTACTCCCTTGTATACCATCTGGTAACACTCCAGATGATGGTGCCCACACATGTTCGCCAGTAGCAACATTCTTAAAACATATCTCCATTTGAGTTCGATATTGTAAACCTTTTTCTTTAAATTTCTCTATATCTGGAGTTTCCTATAATGATAAGAAGAAATAAGATATATTATTAGTGACCAAAATAACATAATAACTTATCAAGCTTAAGTGAATAATAAGTAATAAGATTAAAAGTACCTTTATTTTTTCGTCCACCATTCGGCACTCGCTTGAATGGTTTTCTTCTCGCTATCCCATCCTAAATCAATTTCCATTCCAACTAACACATCCCATTTTTTCCAAGTGGTTTTAAAAGTATCCCATTTATTCTTCAATTTGAGTTTATCATACTTTTTTTCGGTTCTAGCATTGAACTTAGTCACCAAATTAGCCCTTCCAGTTTTATTGAAGAGAGTACCCTGACGATTTCCGGAGATAACTTCATCCACACATAAATTTAAAAAGAACTCTATGTTCTTTGTACTCTATTTAGCCTTCTCAACATTACTCATTTTCTATGCATTAGAGATATATGGTTAATAATAATAACATTACACAAAATAGTGAAAAAAAAATATTATTGCCAAGATAAAAATTAAAAGAAAAACTAAGAATTTCTTAAACAACGATATTATCACATTTGCTCTTATACGTATGCACATAAAAAATCTAGTTATATCATGTCAATTATTAAAAAAGGCATACCTTAAAGTGAGAAAGTAATCTTCATTCAAAACGCAACTTATTAATAATAGAGATGACTTTATATTTTAGAGAGCAGTAAAGTATATGTATATATGAGAAATATTACTTATATTTATAGATAAAGGAGTAGAAGTGCAGTATGATAGACTCGTTAAATAAATAGAGGCTTGAAGAAAACATCAAAAAAATATTTAAAATTAGATTCTATCTGTTATTTGTTACCTTATTTTTTTGGATACATTTTACTATGTCAAAAATATCTAAACTAGATTATATCTATTATTTGTTACCTTTTCTTTTGGATATATTTTTACTGTGTCAATACTAAAATTAAACAACCACATTCATACACGTAAATTACATGATAACAAATATTTAAAATAAGATTCTATCTGTTATTTTTTTTTTTTTTTGGATATGTTTTTATTGTGTCAAAATTTATTAAGAATAAGCAATCATCATATTCTATATGTACACTACATGGTAACAAATATGTCATTTCATGAATTATTTATTTAAAATTGAATATTCGAGAAAAAATTTACAAGTACTGCCAAAATATCATTTAATCTTGTAACAAGATTCATCCATCATTTATTATCATTAATAATAAAAAGTAAAAAGTTATATATTCTTTGGTGATCATCATCAATGATATTTTCAAATTTATTTAAAGCAAATGAGTGAAAATGAATTAATAATAATATATAAATCATAAAATAAAATAAAGAATTATGATGTAACTATGAAATATAAAATTTTAAAGGGAAAAGACATCGTTTCCACCCCAAACTATACAACAAAAGTCGAGGTCACACCTAAACTATAATAGTGACTTATTACCCACCTAAACTATCAAAAAGTGATATTTTTTAACCCCTAGATTTGACGTGGGAAAAACATAATTAATTAAATAAAAAAAGCCGCGTCTACATTAAAAATTAATGCAAAAAAAAAATAAAAAAAAAAATACTCACTCTACCCAACCCCCAACATCCATCTCCCCTCCCCCACCCTCAAACCATTATCTTCTTCATCACCCCCACCCCCAAACCATCATCTTCTTCATCATCCCCTACCCCCAAACTCCAACCCCACCGAATTGATGTCAATTTCACTAATTTCAAAATCTCGAAATGAAATTTGAATCACTAATTTTTAACTAAGCTTAAACAAGCTCGCCAAAAGTCAAATTGAATTTGTTGTTTTCACTTCGATAACGTTCCGACGAATGCAAACGGTGACGAATATTGACAGATGGAATTTTGGGATTTAAGTGATATACCGAGTCAGTGGTGATATCACTAGAACGACAGCGACGACGATAGAGGTTAGTTCGCCGGAGGAAGTATTTCTAAGCATGACTTGCAACCTGTGTTGGTGTGCGAGTCTTGACAAGTTTCTAGAGATTTCTCTCTAGTCCCCTTTTTACCTACTTTCTCCAATCCTAGCTTGTGCTCCTCCTCCGTCCATGCAACCCCTAAATACTGAAATCCAAAAGACAACCAAATTGATCAACAAAAACAGTACTACTATAACAACATAGAACATCAACATAAAACTTTAAAATATGATCGATTAACACATTGATTTTCAAAACAATCAATAGACAGAAATATGAGAGAAACAGTTATTCCATAATCCATATGAACAAAGAAATAGAGCAAAATAATTAGAGATCTGATAAGGGTGCTGGTACCACCATCACTATTCCTTCTTCCTCATCGTTGCCAACGAACGTCATCACCACAGAACTTAGCAATTCAATTCCAAATATCCAATCAAAAATCACAAAACCCAGATGGGTTTTCTCTAATTACTAAACAAATTGATCACAATTTCAAGCAAACTAACAAAATTCAGATGAATTTTTCTTAATTACCCAACAATTTGATTACAATTTCAATCAAAAATCACAAAACCCAGATTGATTTTCCTTAATTACTCAACAAATTGATCTCAATTCCAAGCAAAAATCTCAAAATTAAGAATTTGATTACAATTTCAATCAAAATCACAAAGCTCGGATGAGAAAACCCAAAAATAATCGTTAAATATAGGAAAACATAATAATTCAAGCCTTAACAAAGGTGAATTGAGGAAAAATTAAAGTGATTTTGATGAGTGAATGATGAAGAAGAAGAGAAATAAATTGGATGTTGATGAGTGAATGATGAAGAAGAATAGAGAAAAATGATAGATGACAAAATTAAAAATAATAAGGGGTTTTTGATATTTTTTATTAATTTTTTTGTATTATGCTGACGTGGCAAGCACGTGTAATACACCACACCACATGCAAGTGGTATAATGCTTTACATGGTGTAAAAAGTATCACTTTTTTTTAGTTTAGGTGTGTAATAGGTCACTAGTATAATTTAGGTGTGACCTAGACTTTTCTTGTATAGTTTGGGGTGAAAACGATGTCTTTTTCCAATTTTAAAATTAAACTTTAATCAAACTTATAAGATATGTTAGTTAATTAATAAGGGATATATGTGTGTGTGTGTGTGAGAGAGAGAGTGTAAGTGTGAGTAATAGGGATATTTTTGTTATGAAAGTTTTTTTTTTTTGCTTCTACTTTTTTTGAAAAGTAGAAATTTTCTGCTTCTTCCCAGAAGCAGAAAAGTTGCTTCTGCTTCTTTTTAAAAGCATTTTCGAAAGTTTACCAAACACCCTTCTTTTAAAAACAAGTGCTCTTTTTTTTTTTTTCAAAATAAGTGTTTATTATGGGAAATAAGCAAATCCCAAAAGGCACTAAGTCTTCAACATTACATGCAAAAATGTGGAGTTAATAACTTAAATGGTCACTCAACTTTGAATTTTACTCAGAAAATCATTCAATTTTAAATGTTTTACTCAAAAAGTCACTCAACCCATTTTATTATTTTTTAAACAAAATTTTGCTTATGTGGATTTTATTTTAGTAACAAAATTCTAAAAAATACAAAATATCCACTTAATGACCCTTTTATCCTTTCCTTCATTCCTCTAAATTATCACCACTTCTTTAGTTCTTTCTCATATTTTGCTTCTCCTTCTATTGTTGTTTCAACCATTTTTGTTCCATATACACCATTATCCAAAGTATTGACTCATGAATTTGTAGCTTTATTCGTCACTTGATAAAAAATAATCTATAAATTACTATTCAAATGTCACTGAATAATCAATATCCTTTTAACAAAAAATACTACTTATAAGATAACACATGCAACTAATGAGTAAAGGTCATACGAAAACAAATTTTTACAAAATAAGCAAAATTAAGTGATTTGATTTTTGTATTTTGTACTAGTACGTTATTCGTGTTTTTTTCAATGTTCAAAACTGAGATTATTCGAAGTTGAAGAAACTCAATTTCCTTATTATTATACAACTCGGATCACTGATTCCTTTTGTCTTCTACTATGAAAATATAAGAACATAGTAATGTTCTCTGTATTTTGTAATATACTATTATTAATGAAATAGTTTTTAGTTAACTATGATTTTGATTAACACCTATAAATATTTATATAATGAAGTGATTTGTCTTTTGTATTTTGTACTAGCATCAGTAATTTTTATCATCCTCTATATTACCCTCCATATTACTTTGGACAACTCCTAATACATTATCGCTTAAATTTAGAACATTACCATCCTGAACTTCTTCGGCTAGCACCATGCTTAAAATTTTTTATACAGGAATCAATATTTTGGATAAACAGTTGAAATACTTGTTACGTTTAGCTAGCAAGAAGGAGAAGCAAAATGTGTAAAAAAGATGGTAAAGATAATTTAGGAGAATGAAGAAAAGGGTATAGGGGTCATAAAGTGGATATTTTATATTTTTCAGAATTTTGTTATTAAAAAAATTTCATTTAAGCAAAATTTAGTTTAAAAAATAATAAAATGAGTTGAGTGACTTTTTGAGTAAAAGATCTTAAGTTGAGTGACTTTCTGAGTAAAGTCCAAAGTTAAGTGACTTTCTAGGATAAAAGTTTAAAGTTAAGTGACCTTTTAAGTTATTAACTCCAAAATGTGCTATCATCTTAATGATTGCTAACTTTTGGATGAAAAAAGAGAACTAATCTATTTGTTAATTTTTCAATCTGTTTTCACTTATACAATCATTTTTGGAGTCATCAATTAACGCCAAACCTCTGATATGCATACAGTTCCTCTTAGCATATTATTATACATTAGGTTGTGGTCTTCATATATTCACAATATATATCTTTTTAAATGTTCTCTTATATAAAGTAAAATTCTATCTCGACAATAGAAGTCTTTAATTTCAATTGAATATTAATCACAAACCTGTAGAACTTTTCTCTGTTATTTAAGAGATGTGTTATCATTTTATTATGATACAATTTTGATTAAATAGCACAAAGTTTTACAAGAATGAGATTTTACTGATTTCTTCTCGGGTATTTAGTCATTATTTAAATTTTTAAAAGGTTTCACTTAATTGAGATAGGATATCTTGTTACATTAAAATTAATTTTATCGTAAATAATGTAAAATAAGACTAAGGTTTAGTAGAAGGTTAAGGGGATTATTTGCATTATTAGAGGTTTAACATTAATTGAGTGGTGTTCACAACATAAAAGATAAGTAATTCAACAACCTTTGAATGCTTTAAAAGGTTAACAAATGAGGTCCCTAGGGCTTGTTCAAGTAGCAATGATTGAGGTACGTGTGACTTAGGTCATAGGTTTGAGTTCTGCACCGTGCTAATTAAGCCTGGTATTTCAATGCACAATTGTTGAGTCCCACATCTTTGGGATGTGGATTTTCTGGCCTCCTCATATGCTCTTGGACAATTCTCACCTCTAGAGCTAGATTTTGTGGTTGAGTTAGGCCCAAAGTCGATTTTTAACATGGCAACAGAGCCAAACCCATCCCAATTTGCTTACCTGACGTTGGGCTCCATCTTGTATCGTCCACGCTCCTTCACTTCTAGGGCAAGCTTTCGGGGTTGAGTTGGCCCAAGCTCTATTTTCAACACCTACACACTAAAGATGCAACTTTCCTTTAAAGTACATTGGACACTTGGTGTTATTACAGGAGATGACTCTTGATCATCCAGTGGTGTTTGTAGCCCAATTGAAGATTAGTTAAACTAGGTAGTTGATTGTAGTCTGCTGGAAATTGGCCTTCTTTCCTATTTACTAGAGTTTTCTATTTTGACTGTTGTTTGACATTTATTTTTGTGCTCAATCTCTGGATTTAAGGTCAAATCACAGCCAGTCATTGACAAAGAGAGGCACTTGGTCTGGTAATTTCTTTTCTTTATCTATTGTTGTTTCATGCAGGAAATTACCTAACTGGTTGATAAAACTTGTCAATTTTCTCTGTATTTGAAGCTTGTCTATTTCTTCTCTGCTTTTGGAATGTCAGTGCATATATTTATCTGTTATTTAAAAATCTTTGGCGAGGGGGCTTGGGAAGGGAAACCACAGTTAAATACAGGTAAAAGGATGCGTATCATTACATTGGCTTCTTCCTTACACTTTTTGGAGATCTCATTTAATTCTATATTTCATGAAATGCCTCATGTGATATGTGTTCTTACAATGTCCCAATGATCTCATCTTCCAAATTCATTTTGTTTTATCAGCAACTGAGTGCCACTACCCATCACAGGAAAGATGGGTAGAACCAGCTGGGTTCCATTGTTTCTGATCAGCCCATGATTGCTCTGTTCAATGGTCTTAAGTGCCAGTTAACTTCATAGAATTACTGAGAGCCCCTGGTGCTTTTATAATGAAGTGTTTGAACTGTCGAAGTGCTAATTGACTACACAATTACGGAGAGCTTGTGTTGAGATGAGGTTTTTTAGTAGTCCAGTACCCGTTGACATTGTAGAATTACACAAGAGCTCATTAGTCTGCGTACACTTACCCTCCCTGGATCTCACTTTGTGGGAATATACTGTGTATGTTGTTGTTGTTATTTTCTGAAGCAGTGTTGAAGATGGCCTAGCAAAGCTGTACAGTCTGTTATTGCTCATCTTTGCTGCTGCTTTTTTTTTTTTTCCTTGTTGCTGATAAGTATGGTTTATCAATTTCTTCGTTTTCCTTTTGTCAACCACTTAAGTATTATTGTTATCTCATTTTTGGTTTTACAAATCACCCTTCTTCGGACAATGATGCTGCAATAAGATTAAAAACTTGATGCATTCTAGTTATTAGCAATTGTTAGAGGTGGTTTGTTTCACAGACAAACTGTGTGTGGATAATACCAGAGGTATAATGTGGTGAATAACAATTACTGATTATTTAGTGCATTTGTATTTGTCGTCTAACATTTGGTTCATCATAATACAAACTTACGACATCTTTGACTTCAAGTGGATAGAAATTTGTTTTCTATTAAGGCAAAAGGTCCAAATGGATAGACCATTTTTGCATAGTTCAGGGGCAAATTTGTCCCTTTTCCCTTGTGAAAAAGGCCCACCTGTTGGGAAGCTTCTATCATTAGAAAAATAATGGCATATCCAGCAATATTGCACCGACATGGTATATTTGACCACTCTTGGAGTATTTACCTTTCTAATAATAAATACTCTTGGAGTATATACCACTCATTTGTTACCAGAACAACTATGCCTAGATAGAACTCTACTAAGAATGTTATAATAACAATTAGGTAAATCTGTTTCCTTGCTAGAAAAACTACCTTTGTGCCCTCATGTTTTTTTTTAAGAAAATGTTCTGGTACCAAAACCAAAAGTTTACTTAAATGATTATTGCACACGTACACATGTTACATTCAGAAATGTTAGAAATCCTTATTATACAACGTTATCATGATTTCATTGGATTCCTTGCATTAAATAAGACAGCTTACTTTTGGGGTGTCTTTTTGTCATTTTAATTGTTTTTCCTATGTCGTGTTAATATGCGTATTCTTAATTTATCTTCTAACACGATCTAAAATTAATTCATCATATCCTGATTATTCCGTTACTATTTATGTGTGATATGGAAATGGTGACGAGAACTTGATTAATAATGCAGAGTATTATATAATGATTATTTTTCTCTAATGGATGTTATGAGACAACCCTTTAGTGTATTTTGAGGATTTGCATGAACATAATCCCTATTTGACAGGAGTATGTCAAGGAAAATGTAGCCATGCAATGTTGTTGCAAACATGGCTTGCTGTGTATGAGACTACGAAGCCTTATATGTTGAAGTTGACGCTCTTTTTCCTTTAGAAAAATATTTATTTAAGTGCTAGATCAAAATTTAAATGCTATATATATAAGAATAAAGGGATACATGTGGTGTGTGATCTAATGGTTTTTGTTGATGTAGTCAAGTTTCTTGCCATCTTGATCAATAGATTTTATTTACTGCAACTATAACTCATTGTATTGTCTTCATATAATTGACTGCAGGTGTGGGTCGCATGATCATAATCTCTATGCCCTTGATTATGAGAATCACTGCTGCATTTATAAAATTCGATGTGGCGGTAGCATATTCGGTGCTCCTGCACTTGATGAGGTGGTTCTGAGTGACCTTCTTTGTGGATAGACTTGCCCTTCTGGAAAATTTTGGCATTTTTAAAATGTTAAAGAGTTTGGCTGTACATTTCTATAAGGGCTAATTAGCATACCTTCCTTGAGATCCATGAGACTGAGCTTCAGTTTTGCCCCTCATCTTATGAGTTCCATGTCAATAAAATTGTACACAGCGAAAGCAATTTTTATCAGATATCTGATCGGAGATTACCGTATATTGCATGTTTTTTTTTTTTTTGAGCTAAAGGTAACTACCATATATTGCATGTTATTATATGCTTTTGCCGTGTACTACATTGCTTTGGAAAAATTATCCTTATCAATTCTAACATCTTAGTTCCAGTCATGGATATTCTGCCTTGTTTAAGCAACCTTTCTCTTCTAATATTCTTAACCTTTTTCTTTAAAAAACTTTTTAGGTACATGAAAAACTCTATGTAGCATCCACTAGTGGCAGAGTAACAGCACTATTTATTGGGGTAAGGAGTTGTATTTATATTTCTTTGAAGTACATTTTTCTACTTTTCTTATGGAATGTAATAATGATGGACCAAGTGGAAGAAAAGTTATTCGGGACCCTCCTCATGTCACAACTCATACCTCGTGAAACAATTTGCATGTTTAGTAGATCTATAGGCAAATGTGTTTCTTGACATTAATCTTCTTTCCTGTTGGTGGTTAGAGTTCTCCTTATCTTCCACTAGTGCTAGCAACCTTTTTCTGTGTCCAGAAATCTCATACTATCATCTTAGCTCCATACAAGTTCATACGGTCTTATATGACACTGAGTAGTTACTTGTTTTTGCCAACAAAGTAGGGAGTATATATAACATGTCAAAGCAGATAGTTAATGCTAGTTTTAAGCTGTACAAAGAAACGGAATATTATGCTGGCTGCATTTTTGGCGTCTGATCTCTGTGTTACAATTGGTATCTAATTAAGATGTGAGTTAAGACCTTACCAGAATAATGTCATCATTATGTGAGGCATTTTGTTTTTTGGCTCTTGGCAGAGTCTGGGCTAATGTGATTTATCATTATATCACTGAAAGCAATCAGTATGGAGATATAGCTTTTCTCTTTCCTTTATAATTAAATTTTCAGCGGAAAAGGGGATACTAATTTTATCCTAGTCAAACATGTAGATTGTTAAGAATCTGAAGATATTGTAAAAATCTCTTAAGAATCTGTGATTGTGATAGAAGTTTATGTAGTTGTAAAGCATATGTAAAAGGTAGAATCGTGATAGCATCTGAATAGGACAAAGCTTTTACATTTAATCAATTTTCTTGTTTCTTCATTATGCAACAGACGAGTTTCTCGTTTGTTTCTTTATCAGATCAAACCCCATTTCCCCTTCCTTCACATTTGTTTAGGTGACCAACTTTGTTCAGAATCTCAACTGGGGAAGCTATTGTTTCAAAATTTTGAGAACATGTTTGTTTATGAATTACCAGAAAGGCAGCGTTTGTTTCAAAAATTTGAAGAACTTGTTTTGGAATAGTTTTTCAATCTTTTGCAAAAACTACTTTTTAACCGAACACCAGGAAAGAATAGTTATTATAGCTTTTTCTTTTCTTTAAAAACTGAAACTCTTAATTTTTTGCTGTTTGGTTGAGAGATATTTTCTGGAAAAAAGAAAAGAATGAATATTTGGTTGAAAATTCAAACTTCTCTTCAAAAATTTGAAGCAAACACTTACTAATCCCAAAATTTATCAAAAATTGTTTTCCCTTGGACGTTGTCTCCAGAAAAGTTACAAATGTTGTGACCCGTTACAGATGAATATTTTATTTTAGTGATAGTTTCTTCAGCTTGTGTCTTATGTGACCTTCATATCTCACCAAATTCACTAAATGGAACTGCCATATATCACTCTCTCCATTGCTTTACAAAAATTAATCAATGCACTCCCAAATGATTATTTTACTTGTAGTTGCTTGAGTTATCACCACGTCATCACATTTCCCTCAAAAATTTATCCATTATCTCAAATTCTCAATACAAACTGTTACAAAAACAGCAGCTCAGTACCATTCTCTACATAGTAATGGTATCCAAGAGATAACTCATTTACCATATGTTGAATCTAAAGTTGGATGTTGTTAAATGTTTACTGCTAATTATCACAAGACAACAAGATTGGTCGTATTACAGCTCCGCTGGTTACTAAAAGAGTTACAGATATGTATGTCTTAAATATTATGGGACCTTTTGATTATCAAAAAAAATAAATTATGGTACCTTTATCAACTGCCTATTTATCTCTATGGCATACTAGGCCAGTACATAATAGAATTCGTCATAGAATATCTCTTTAATCCTAATACTTTCTTGCCGTCTTTGGTAATCTTTTCTTTGCCAACCCTCCACTCAAGGAGAGAGATGGAATGATATGTGTTGCTCCATGGTATCAACAGCATACACGTACTTTTGTTTAATGTGTCAAAGCATTACCTTCTTGTACTTTGCAGTATTGTCAATATTTGCTTCTTTGCAATCCTGCTAAACAAATTTTGATCTGCAGGCTCTGCCATTTGGTCAACTATGGGCACACGAGTTTGGAGTTCCTATTTTTGGGTCACTTTCAATCAATCCATCATCTGGAAATGGTACTTGTTGTAGCTTGCTATCTTTTTGTCCGTGACTAGATATTAGGCTGACTTTTAGCCTGCAGGTGTTGATATACCACATTCCATATTCACGCGTGAGGGCTTTCATAGTGCAACACTTGGCTAGTCCATTTTCTCACCCGTAGGTTGACTTTTCGCCTGCATGTGAACCCTACATTGTGTTACCTGTGGTGGAGGGTGTTAGAGATACACAAAATATAGGTGTATAAAGGCATCTAGAGCAGTGTCTAAAGGTCTAGGACTACAACGATTGTCTTAAAATTTTGATTGGACCCTCAGATTTTCATATTTCTTATGTTTTTTTTTATGATGTTATGGACCGTTGTCCAAATTTTAGATGGTTGGTAGTATGTGCTGTTATGGTGTGTTTTTTTTCAGATGTCAATTTCAACATAGCTTGTGGTGTTGCAGTTATATGTTGCATGGTGGATGGAAGTGCTGTTACGCTGGATACTGAGGGATCTGTCATTTGGAAGGTAGAACATTAATTTTATTGAATTCCATGTATTCCACCTTGTTATTTGGATATAAGGAGGGTATTTTTCGGTGGTAAAACTGAAATTCTTAGAAGCTGCATGGAAGAGGCAAATCCAAATATAGAAGAACGAACTCCTCCACTTGACCAAAACACAATTGGACGAATATTCACATTTTGACTCACCAAAAAACACAACTTATCATTATATAGTTACTTTCAAATTCAATAACTCTGTAGAATAATTTTTTTTTTAACAAGGTTAACATTTGTATTGATGCAGTATTTAGTACTGTAGTACTGAAAGCCCATATTTACAAGGAAATAATTGCAAAATCTACCAATAGAGAGTCAGACCTAAATGGTGCTTAAGACATCTAAGATTGCTTCAGTGTCACTAGAATACAATTTGGTACACCAAAAATAGAATAGCAAAATAAAGTTAAGTTTAATACTTTGAACAGAATTTCTTCTATCTTCAAAGCATCTATCATTTCTTTCCTTCTAGATGGTCCACCATATATATGATGGAATAATCCTCCATCTCTCTTTATTCCCTGCACCACTTCCTGCCTCCTCCCAGCTAAAAAGAGTGTCAGCAATTTTGCTGGGCATTATCCATGCTATGCCTCTGAGATTGATGAAAATCTTCCATAGTTGGTCTGTTATGCTGCAGTGTAGGAACAGATGGTTAATTGTCTCCAATTCTTTTTCGCGGAGGAAACATCTAGAGCACAAAACAATATTCCTTTTGACCAGATTTTCATGTGTTAAAACTTCTTTAGCAAGAAGCCAGGTGAAACAAGATACTTCGTAAGGTATCTTGATTTTCCAGATGTGTTTCCAAGGCTAGTAATTGAGTTGTGGCTCAATCTGATTCAAGATCTGGTAGCCATAACTAACCTTGTATATTCCACTTGTGTTTTCGCTCCACCGTAGGCGATCAACTCCGTTTTGTGTCCCCTGAAATTTTTTCAGCTGATTAAATAGTTCCAGAAGTCTAGGTATCTCCCAGTCATTTAAATTTCTTCTGAACCTCAAGTCCAACCATGTTGTGTCCACATCTCACCTACTGTTCTTTGTCGATCTAGAGCCAAGACAAACAAATCTGGGAACAGGTCTATGAGACACCTTGTTCCAATCCATTTGTCTTTCCAAAACTTGGTCCTGTTTCCGTTAAACACTCTAATGTGAGAATGATCTTTGAGAAAGGGCCAAAAACATCTTATGGACCTCCAGAGAATGATTCCATATGGAGTGGTGACCTCCTTGGAAACTCAACTGTCTTCCTTCCCCATATTTGCTCTTAGTGACTCTGCTCCATTAAGTTTGAGGTTTATGTGAATATCTCCAAAGCCATTTAAGCTTCAAAGCTTTGCTTTGATGCTTCAAATTTCTGATGCCAAGTCCTCCTTGTCTCTTGCTTAGGCGATCTCAGGTTACCGACTCTCCGGCCTCGTGGTGATATCTTTCCATTTGACTAGGTGAGAAGCTCTTTTTTCTTTGTTCCCTTGTCTCTTGCTTGTGGTGATATCTTTCCATTTGACTAGGTGAGCAGCTCTTTTTTCTTTGTTCCCTTGTCAGAGGAAAGTTGTCCTGATTTTGTCCAGCCTTTGAGCGATTCCAGATGGGATTGGGAAAAGGGAAAGCATGTAGGTAGGCAAAGCATCCAGGATAGCATTAATTAAAGTGAACCTACCCCAAGGACAAGTATTGTGATTTCCACCTTGACAATTTCTTCTCACACTTCTCCAAAATAGAATCCCAAATTCCGTTGGACTTTGATTTGGCTCCCAGAGGCATGCCAAAGTAAACAGTAGGTAAATTGCCCACTTCACCTCCTAGAATTGTAGCCAAAAGCTCTATATCAGGTACCTGATTTATGGGAGATCTTCTTCCCATTGATGTGAAGACCTGAAATAGCCTCAAACAAAATTAGGATCACTCTCAAAAACTTTAATTGCTCCTCTTCTGCTCCGCAAAATATTAGAGTATCATCAGCACACTGGAGGTGAGTGATTTCCATTCTTTGATTATTGTTCCTAGCCACTTCAAAACCTTGGACCCAGCCATTAGTACTCGCCACCTGTATCATGCTATTAAGCCCTTCCATGGCTAAAATGAACAGGAATGGGGACATGGGATTCCCCTGTCTGATCCCTTTCTGAGAGTTGAAGAAACCTTCAGGCTACCATTGACTAAAATTGGAAACTTCACTGTGGTTATACAAAACTTTATCCTGTTAACCCATTTGTTACCAAAGCCTATCTGTCTAAGGATTTCCAGGATAAAATCCCAGTTGACATTATCATATGCTTTCTCAATGTCGAGTTTGCATAGAATACCATGTTTTCTTGGGAGATTCTAGAGTCTACTGCCTCATTAGCTATCAACACAGCATCCATAATTTGTCTGCCTTTTATAAAGGCCATTTGTTGAGAGTCTACCAGGTTTTCCACCACTTTTTCAACCTATCTGTCAAGACTTTAGAGATTAGTTTGTAGAAACTCCCTACCAAACTAATTGGTCTAAAATCTTTCAGCTCCTTTGCCCCCTTCTTCTTTGGAATCAAAGCTATGTAAGTAGCATTGAAACTTTTTTCAAACACTTCCTGGGAATAGAAGTTGTGCAAAGCTTCCATGATGTCATGCTTCATAATTTCCCAACACTTGATGTAGAACCCCAACGTGTAACCATCTGGTCCTGGAGCTTTATCTTCTGCACACATCTTGAGGCAATTATATACTTCCTGCTCTTCAAAGTCACCCTGCAAAAATTCTTTTTCAGCTTCTGTAATGGTTGGAAAGTTTCTGATATTCACGGTTGGTCTCCATTCTTCCTGCTCTGTATATAGATTACTGTAAAATTTAACTATCTCTTCCTTTATTTTTTATGGTTCCATTATATTTTTCCCTTGCACCACTAGTTTATCAATGTGATTGTACCTCTTGTGGGCATTTGCTACTTGATGAAAAAACTTAGTGTGTTTATCCCCTCCTTGAGCCATAGTGCTCTAGATTTTTGTCTCCATGCACTTTTCTCATTCCTGAGGACTTCTTTAAGATCCAAAAATAAGCCAGCTTTTTCAGCCACTTCTTCCTCTGTAAGGATCCTAGTTTCCAAGATAAAGTCCAGTGCTTCCATTTGACTATGCAATCTTGACTTTTGTAGATTTAGATTTGTTGTATCACTCCTACTCTGTTCCTTGAGCTTCCCTTTGAGGGCTTTGAGCTTGGAGGCTAAAATGTAATCAGGTCTTCCAGAAAATTCAAAAGAGTTCTACCAATTTCTAACTTTATCCACAAAACCCTCTTTCGACAACCATCAGTTCTGAATTTGAAATACGATTTTGGAGCCTCCCAAGTGCCACAATGAAGAGCAATAGGAACATGATCAGAAACCAATCTCTGCAGAGACCAATCTCTGCAGAATAATTTTTCAGTGAAAATATTTTGTATCTTTGTAGATTAACTTTTGTACTATGAATTTATGCTAGCATTTAAGTTTTTAAAGGCATGGTGTGTTACTCCTCTTGAGCTAATGTGGGTTATTTGGAAAGAGAGGAATGAGAGAGCTTTTGACGGGGTGGAGATGAGCTTTACTAAGCAGTCTTCGATCCCTTATTTTCTTTTGGTGCACCCATGCAGTTCTTGTTTGTGTAGAGGATTGTGTGTCTTTTGGAGAGAACCATATTTTATGGATTTCTCTTTTTTGGTATACCTCTTGTATACGGCCATGTTGGCCTTGTTATTATCAATGAAATCTTTTACGTGATTAAAAAAAAGCATTTAAGTTTTCCTTGTTGAAAGAACATACCAACACTTCACTCTTTAGCTTCTTGGGTCCATTCTTTTGTCTGTTATGCATTTATTGAAGATTGAGTATAATGTTCTTATCTCATTACGAGGATGCTTTTTTAGCTAGCTCTACATATGTATCCCATAATCACTTGCTCTCTTCTTCTCCTTGCTTAGTTCAAGTCTGCACATGGTCTCAACTATAATCTGCTTCGGACCTTGCTTCTTTTTCAAGTATCACCTTTACTCATTTGATCGTATTGAAAGTCAAGTTGTGCGTTTAAATTTAGCCCATGAGTCAATAAATAATGGTTGTAGCACCTTTCCATAATTGTTGCATACTCTCCAACACTTCTTCCTTCATTGGAAAATCCCCGTCAATTTTGCAACCTGGTTTTCAATGTTTTGAGCATTAAATTTTGCATGCAAGAAATTTTTTAGAGACCTGCTTGCTTGCTTGACGGTAGGAAAAGAGTTCCTAAACCTTCCCTTCCTACCTGGAACACTATTTCCGTCACTATATGCTGGATCACTTGGAAAGAAAGAACTGCTAGAACTTCTAATTTATTTTTTTCAAGAATGACATTGTACTTTTTTTTTATAACCGTAGTGTCTAGACCAGCTTGCGCGCACCTCGACTAATTCCAGGGATACTTGCCACCAGCAACAGATGCCAGGCAACTCTGCCCACCAAGGCTAGAACAGATGGGAAGAAATCACCTAATGTTTGTCTCTGTTGGGAATTGAAACTGAGACCTCATGGTGTTCAACTTAACTTCATTGAACCACTAGGTCACACCCTTGGGTGCAGAATGACTTTGTACTAAGCTCACGTAAATTTATATTCTGCTTAGTTTTTGGTGCAACGCTGGTGGTGAATTTGTTAAGAGCCTAAAGCTATGTTTTACACTATGTGTTCATTACATTCTATGTGATTCACATATTTTCTGATGTACTATTTCAACCGTCAGCTGGCTTACATCAATAAATTTGACCTTATCAGGAACAAACTCGCAATTCCTTTCCTCTGAAACATTCTCCCCTTTCAGGGTTAATTTTCCTGAAATAACCTAACCTCTTACACGATCTGAAAGCCAAACCTTTAGTGCTGAGATAAAACCATTTTCTGATTGCCATGGTTGTAAATTTGAACATCTGTAAATAGGATGATGTGGTTGTAAAACAATTGGTGTTGTTGAAGTGTGTGACCATCTCATCTAAAAGCATAAGTTGTTAGAGTGTATACACATTTATGTACATTATATTATATCTCAACATGCCCCCTCACATATTCTTTTTGTCTTTATGAGCCAAGCACGGGAAAATTCCTTTTTTTGATAATGGGTGGCAGTAAGACTTGGAACTTAGACTGCTTGCCCGCTCTGATACTATGTCAAAGTGTGTGACCATCTCATCGAAAAACTTAAGCGGTTATAGAGAGCACAGGTTTATGTATGCAATTGTATTATGTCTCAATAAGCGCAAAAATTTACTAAAGCATTAATACAGTCTGGTTGATTGAATAAGACTATATTCAATACCAAATGAAATTGGGCATCCGATCTCTAAGTTGATGCACATCTGTCCATTTCTTGTGAGATGTCTTTTTTTTTCCCCGATTTTCATCAATTATTTATTTATTTATGTTTTTATTTTTTTGTGAAATAGGTGAGTACAACTGGCCCAATATTTGCTGGGCCCTGCATATCTCGTGCACTACCTGCACAGGTGATTATTTCTCTCAATAATATCTTCTATATTTATAAATTGCATCCAACCACACTTCTATTTTAAGGTAACCATTCACAAGGAAGCTAAAACACATGCTGGGATCACACAGCCTACTTTCTTTATTCTGCGTAGCTGAGATGTACCGAACTTTTTTGGTGACAGGAACAAGCATGAAAGTCGTGATGTTGTAGATTTTAAGGGCTTATGCGATATTCCTTTCCTTTATGAGGGTGAGGACGTAGAGTTTTAGGTACCAAAAGTCACATTTGAATTTCCCTTGATGGCTTTCCTGCTTCCTGCCCAAAGTTCTGCTTCAAATTAGTAGTAGGGTGTCTACCTGTAAGTGTAGACCTTAGTTTGTGAACCATAGTCCGATTTCTTGATGACTCTGCCAACCTTTTTGACCTACTTTTGTTTTTGACATTCATCTATACTTTCAGTTTATTGTCTGCTTCTATTTTCAACAACAACAACAACAAGAAGCCCTGTGTATTCCCACACAGTGGAGTCTGGGGAGGGTAAAATGTACGCAGTCCATACCGCTACCCCCGAAGAAGTAGAGAGGCTGTTTCTGATAGACCCCCGGCTCAAGATAAAAAATTGTAAACAAAAGTCGTAATGAAACGTGAAGCAGGATGAGTGGCTTAACAGGAGTAAAGGAGTAAAGAATCAGAAATAGTAAAATAGAACTCAGAGCAATACAGGATAGGGGAACTAAGAGCCATAAGAAATAAGAAAAACGAAATCTGGAATAGGGTACCCGCCTAGTAGTAACCTACACTCACAGACCAAAGCCACCCACCACACCCAGTCTCTCCTGACTAGTGGCTCCTACCTATCGACACAGTCCTACGATTACTGCAGTTAGCGTAAAAGTTTCACCATACAAGTAAGATATCAGCTTAAGTAGGCCTTTCACAAGTTTATTTTTGCTGTCCTTACTATTCCATTCTTTGCATTCCCAAAGCCTTTCTAATTTTTTAGTAAGTAGTATCTCAATATCCAAATGCTCGCGAGTATGAATATTCTCCTTTTTAAATCTCTACAGGTAATTGTTTGCTCAAGAGATGGCAGTGTCTACTCCTTTGATTCGGTAAAGGTCTTGAACTTCAGTTGTTCTTGTGCAGCATATGATTATGACATTAATGATTATTGACTAGCTTAAAGAACATACTAAGCTAATGGTGCATTCTCCGTACACGATCCGAGATTCCAAGCATACTAAGCTAATGGTGCATTCTTATTACCAATGTGTACACAATCTGGAAGAAGTTTTCCTCAATCTTTTAAGGAGCTTAGAGCAAATTTTGGCTGTTCTGTCTGACCGTCGGAACAAGCTTTTTAATCTGTCTCTTTTCTTCATTAGGCTCCTCTTGCTCCAAAATCACCTGCACATAGGCTCCTCTTGAATTTTATTCTTGTTACAAAAATAAATGTATTCTCCTTTCAACCTTAAGCTTCATTTTTGGATACTTTTGGACTGTTGAGTTCATACAACAAAAGTGGCTTTCTTGTTTACTTGATTGATGTTAAGATGCATTAGTCCAACAGGAAAGAAGGTAGGTCAGCCTCGGAAGAGCACATGTAGAACTTCCTACTTGTTATTTTCTGTCATAATGGACTCCAACTCAAATGCTAGTCAAACATGCGTCTGATGTTGGATACTATGTTGTTTCCTGCTTCTTTCTTCGACATGTGAATCATGAATCTCCAAATGAATAATATTGGTCTTTTATACAAGCAAGAAACTTGTAGACAACGAAACCTCCTTTTCCGTCTATGCAACCAAGCACTAAATTTTATAGGCACAGGAAATTTTACTGCTAAAGTTGAACATTGCATGTTGTATGCTTTCTTTAAGAACTTCAAATTTTTTCTTAATCAGATGTAGATCTTTAAACCTCTTGTAGTGATTTTTTAATCTATGATCTGTATAACCTATAAAATTGATGAAGTGTGTAATCTGCATTTTTGCTTATAATTATTTTTATATATAAGAGCTATTTTGCATTCTATCTGTGTCATGCATGCCAAATTGTCAGTCATTTTTTCAGCTTTTCTCTCCTTGCCCATGCTCAATACAAGGTTCTGGCTGTGTCTACACTACATAATTATCATGCTCCAAGATTGATACAGTTATTATACTAAAATGAGTCCCTAGTAGATGATAATAGTGTTATTATTGTATGTCGCTGTTCTTCCCTTCTTTTTTCCTTTTGATGTAGTATATTGTACTTTTTTGAAAGCTATTTTCGTTAATCCTAGACGTCCTACGTGTTGTTGGATTCACTAGTCGTCCTACGTGTTGTAAGATTCACTTAAGAAAAAAGTGTGTCAAAATGACCTTGACTCGAAAACGTGTATTATTAGAGAGATTTTTGTTGTTTTGAGAATATAAGATAAATGAAATATTTTCTTTAATTGATGCCAAATACAAATTACAATATTTAGAGACAATTGTCCTTCTTGATAAGTTATGAATTTCTACTAAATGGAAAGGATCTTGCTTATCTCCAGCGATCTCTCTATTTTGAAGTTGGAATTTACAAGATAAAGAATCTATTTTATTTTTCAAAATTCAGTGATAAATTCTAACCAATAATTCCTAAATCAAAACCGCCCCTCTAATTGGTATCATTAATCATGTCCAACGTGCTGATAAGATTCTCTTAGTTAGGCTTAAGAATATTTGCTATTTGTTGTGATATAGGAACAAATGACATACAAAAAGATTCAGATTCTACCTTCTCTGTTATAAAATTCTGTCAATATCGATATGCTTCACTTTGTGATGTTGAATTAGAGTGTATGTGATACTAATGACTGTCTTCTTGTCTTAGTACTACTTCATAGGTAATGTCCAAAGGTATTCCTAGTTATTCCAAGAATTGTTTTAGCCATATTATGTCACCAGCACTTCCAGGCTCCAGCTATCTATTTTGAATTACTGTGAGATTTATTGCTTTGCCATGTTACTATATGGCCCCATACAAATGTTCAGTACCTTGATGTTGAATTCCTGTCAATAATGGATCCTCCTCAGTCTGCTTCTGTATACATTCCTCTTTTTTCTTTTCAAGAAATCCTTACCCTACAGAGATCTTTACATATCTTATAATGCAATGGACTGTTTCAAGATTCTCTTTTCGAGGAGAATGCATGCAAATGCAATAGTAGGTCGTTTGTGTGACAAGTAAATTAGCTTACCTAGATGTGTTTACTGGTCCTCTCTTATTCTCTGTGAAATTGTGTGATCATCTCATATAAGTAAACCACATGTTTTGTTGGCTTGGTGTGTTATCAAATCAAATAAGGATATAGGAAAATAGAGCCGAACAATCCCTCGGAGCAACACTGATAATAACGAAGTAGAAGAAGTCCTTGGGGTAAAAGCAAATTGAAGGTCAACAAATCAAGGCTAAATTGCTAACCTCCCGTCTTTTTCTTAATTCTAAGATGTTAAATCATGGAAGCAATATAGGCATTGAGCCATGGCATCATCCCCTTTATTTTTGATATTCAAAGAGCTCTTATAAAGTCTGATGCCTCTTTTTCTTGTGATCTCTTGATGCTGAATAAAACAAAAGTCTGTAATTTAATTATGTTAAGTCTCTGGGTATCATATTTTCTAAAGCTTCTGACTATGGATTGATAATGCACATCATTCAAGTTGTACCATACACAAGATTATCTTAACTATTATTACAGATGCCGGGCTGACATTCCCCATGTGAAAGATTGAGATACATTTATATAATATTGGCACATCAATGCATCAAATCTTTGATCATGTTGATGTGGTTTCATGTTCTGTTAGGAAAAAGGTGATTTATTCTGGAAGCATGATATTGGACATCCAATTACTTCGTCTGCCTATGTTGATGAACACTTGTTATTGGCATGTATTGATTCTTCTCTTTCTCATAGGTGATCTATTGTAGTTCTATCATGCAATGAATTATTCTATGGAGCTTATAATAAGTAAATAAGAAACTTAATCCATGTGTGTATATATGACATTGCCAGGTTACTCTGTGTTTGCTCCAGTTCTGGAAGTTTACATGTTCTTCAAGTCAGCTTGAATTCTGACGTTTCAAATCAACCATGTAATACGGTGCGGGAATTTGCGAAGTTTGAACTTGGAGGAGACATCTTCTCCTCCCCGGTGATGATAGGTGGGGAAATATTTGTTGGTTGCAGGGATGACTATGTGCACTGTATTAGACTCCAGGAAGAAATACCAATATGATCTATTACATCTTATCTTTTACATGCTCGATCTGTGGGTATACAAACTCCTCATTATCAAATCAAATATTGGGAAAGATGACATGCGAATTATCTGAGGGTTGGACGATGGAAGAATCAAGATCATGAGGAAACCACGAGCATCCTTCTGATGCAGGAAATGCTATGGTGAACTTGAGAAAAGATCTGATGAAGTGTGCTTCTTGGTGCACATTAGGTGCCCTATGAGATTTTGTCGAACGTTTTGCATAGAGAACGGATGGCTCACACCCAGAAAGAGAAAAGGGGTCGGTGTTTCCTCGGTGAAAGGAATGGTTAGTTTTTATATATCACCAACAATTTGAATTGAAGGAGATACTCGGTGCAATATCATGAAGATTGTTTGGAAGGACTAAGTAATGAATCAAGTCTCTTTCCATCGTTGTCGCAACACTCATTGGTCTTCACCTCAAGTGCTTTCTTCAATGAATCCAAGTCTACATTCGCGGATAAGAAATCAAGGACTTGTCAGTAGTTTCAGCTAATGTGCTCACCGTCCAGCTTCATTATGACAGAAAGGTGCTCCACTTAAATCCTGATGGATGTTGCTGCCACAAGGCAATTTCATTGTTCTGAGATAACAATCAAGTCTTTTTCCAACTAATGTGCTCACCACCCAGCTCCATGATGATCAAAAAGGGGCTTCACTTAATAGCCAGATGGTTGACATTCTGCTCGTCTTTTGGTTAAGAAGTTCCAAAAGCTAGCTCATGAGGTAGCAATTGTCCCAGATCATAAAAGTAGATGATAACTCAATTCTCTGAACCAATGTGGAACATACTAATAGCTTCTCCTTCGGCCCGGGGCTGGACCGCTGGAACGTAAACAATATTACACGGGGATCCAGCATTAGGTAAACTAAGAAAGGGATGGTTCTTGCTTCTATCATTTCAACAAAATGGATAGTGGACCCAACTCAATCTCAAAATTAGCTTACAAGGTGAGAATTGTAACATACTAATACTTCCAATTCATGCTTAACATATTCCTGTTTTGAGATGATTTATACCTCAATGCTTCTTGATAACACTTGGCCTCATGCATCAGATAGAATGGACCATGTGTGACAACCACATTAATACACTAATTTTTTTTCTCTAGAATGTTGTTGAGTGAATCAATTTTAGAGGTAAGTGTTTCCTCTTGATAACCTATTTTCTTTTAGAAAATCAACTTTATCAGTTGATTCTTTTTGTAATTAGCGGCTTGTTCAGACAGCTTCTTTTTTAGTTTTCATTTCCTTTTTTGTTTTGAGTTTTGTGATACTAATTCTTAAAGGAACCTAAAAGATTTGGCTTCTGACTAAGCAATTTTAATTAAACACTCCATCTTCGTCAAGAAACTGTTGTGTCTGTGATTTTGGTTCAATTTTTAGCATACGTTTACAGCTGGCCTTTTTGGAATCACGGGTGATTTTGGTTCAGTTTGGTTATATTGGCGGATTTAACTTATATTTATCAATAATGCAATGAACTAATCACATCAAATCGTAACTAATTTGCAATTGAAGTTTACTGTGTACTCTTATTATGGATGGTTACATGCAATCAACAGTGATTTTAAGCAATGTAACGTTTGTTTGCATCAAATTTTATGACTTTAACTTGATTTTTCACTTCAATTCATAATCTAAACCGATATATGAGTGACGTCCATTTGCATCTAGACTTATCACTTTAATTATCAATTACATTTCAATTTATCACTTTATCATAGTTGTAAAACAGCAATTCAGTGTAATCGTGAGGTCTAGAGATGGTGGTGTGTGCACTATATTATTTTTATTTTGTGAAGGTAGAGAGACTGTTTTTGATAGATTATCGGTTCAAATAAAACATATCAAACTCAAGTATGGAAAAAAAATTACAGTAATGAAGGAAAGAACAATACCAAAATGACAAACAAGGCCTAACTAAAGAAAACAATAGGTGATAAAAATTGGTAAGATAGTGGTAGTGCAAATTAACTAAATTAACTAAACAACGCTCAAATGACGTTCTACCTTAATTTGTGCCTTTATACCTTTCTAACTAGGATCATGTCGTAGGTAAACTGCAATTATGACATATTTTGTCTAATCTTTTCTCCTCACTACTTATCCGGCCTACCATTAGCTCTCCTCATAGGCTATAAGATGTGCCTGAATCGTCTCAACTTCCGCTATCTCATTTTGTCCATCACAAGGGCTACTCTTACCTTAGCTTGTCCCAAATATCTTTGTTCATAATTCTGTCTCTCCTACTATGTACACACGTCCATTTCAACTACTTCCGTTACTTTCGTCTTTTGGACGTGTGAGTTCTTGACTGGCCAACATTTCGATCAATATACAATCATTTTACAAAACTTATCTTTAAGTCTTGATGACACATTCCTATCACATAAAAAAAAATTGAATGTGAGCCTCCACCTCATTTACCCGGCTATGTGTAACATAATCGTCAATCTCTCTATTTTCATGGAAAAAAATATACTTTTTTTCTTATCCCTTCCTAGGAGTTCCCACCTTTTTGCTCCCTTGATAATTCAAACTCACAATCTCAGAGTTGGAAGTAGACGGTGCTTACTATCCAAGCAACTGCTCTTGTCAACCCCATTTCCTTGAATCATAGAACAAAGATACTTCAAATTTTCATTCCTGTTTATGACTTGAGAATCGATCCTCATTTCTGTATCTGCTATGTGTGTAACGTTAATGAACTTGTATTTAAGTTCTGTATCTTAGTCCTGTTCAATGTGAACCCTAAAGACTAACTTCAAGGTCTATTTCCAAACCTCTATCCTATTATTAAATCGATTTAATATTTTGTCAATCAATATTATATCATCTATAAATACTGTATATCAAGATAATTCATCTTGAATATGTCAGTATCAGTACATCCTTCACCAAATCAAAAAATCAATGAACTAAAGATCAAGAGAAGCGCTTCAGAGTTTTCTCCACTCCCATCCCTTATTGACCTTTGACTCTTGACTCCCTCGTACATTGGTAGTAACTAAAATATTTAATATGGTTTGGTATAAGGTGCAAATAAATATTTTCTGGTAAAGTTTGAAAATTACTAGTGTAGAAGCAAAAACTGTTGGCCAATAAATTAGGTGCAGTTGCTTGCCAAGTAGGTTTACAGAAACTGTTGCCATTATTTTCTGCCAAAATTTAGAAAAATTATGTAAACCCCACTAAAGTTCTTAACTTCTGAGCTCCCACTCCTCAAGATTCACAAATTACAAAAGTTTCCTAATTTGAATTGCTGCTAGCTTGTTTGGCCAAAACTCCTCCAAAATTGGAAGCACTTAGTTTTGGATTTTTCCCTAAAAAGATATGCTTGGTTGTCCCTCCTTAATCTTTATACAGGGGAAGCTGGACCATGGCATAGTTCAATTTATGGGAAGTGGTAAATATTTAGACTGTATTTAGGATACTGTTTCAAAAAATTAGGAAAAGTAGTTAATTATATTTTGAATTTTATATTAAATACACGATAGACATGTACGGTGAGTATAATTCTTTTGTGCGGTTTTAATTGAAACATATGCTTTGATATAATTGGTACCTGTCTAATGCAACTAATATCAATCACTGGGATACAACTGATACACTTGATGTCCGTTTGATACAGCCGCGCTCTAGTTTCGATTCATGAATATGCAAATTGTAGCTATATCTATAAAAGAGATAAGAATCCAGTACACCTCCGAACTATGGCTAAAGTTGCTATGACATACTCCAATTTCATAGGAATATACAAATCGTAACTATGTATATATAAATGTCAATTCTTCTTTGATGTATGTTTTTGTGTATTATTTGGATGCTTCAATAGTAATCCATTCCCACAGAAAGAAAAAGACTAGTTGATCTTTTCCATCACCATAATATTTTATTATTATTTAAAAGAAGATGCCAAAACTATTAAGTGTTCCATACAAAATTGCCAGGCTAGTCAAAGAATGCCACATAACACATAGGTATTTCCAGATAACATGAAGAACTACTGGGTCCAAGACAACCACAAAAAAGGCAAATAGAGCAAAGCCTACAAATCAACCCAATTAGGCGGCTGTAGATAGCAACACAACAACAAATTGGCACATTCTAAAAACATTTGGCTTGGCCCCATTTTAACACCAGACAATTTCACATACAATTAGAATAAAAGTGTTATCATCTAACAATTAAATATTCATATAGAAGATAAAGCTTGAGTCACAGGCTCTTGTTTTGTAGTGGTTCATATGCGTCCGCCCAACATATTCAATAACAACGTATCCAGTGAAGTCTCGCAAGTGAGATCCGAAGAAAATAGAGCGTACGGACATCTTACTTCTACCTAATGGAGGTAGAGAAATTGTGTATGGAAATCAAAATAGGTGTGAAAGGAGAAAAAACGATTGTGAAGAAAACATAGCCATTAGTTAAGGAAACAGTAACAACGACAAAAGTGTTATACAATCGAAAACAATGAATATGGACGATCATAGAAATCAACAGTGATTCACAATAAGAATAAGGCTAATACTATGACGACAACACTTCGCTACCTACTAACCTTCTACCATAATCCGCGATTTTCACACCCTCCTATATAAAATTTGAACTATTTTCTAGTGAAGGAATGTCGATTTGATTATTCTTACTCGTGAAATATTGTCCATCTAGTGGTTTGGTTAAAGGGGAAGGAAGGAATTGATCAAGAAATTAAAATGAGGACTGTGTGAAAAAAATTATGATTGAGTAAAGTTAGATGACACTTTAGAGTAAAGCATCTAGATTATCATTTTTTGTTTGTTTGCTTAATTATCTAGCCGCCTAATTTAGATTTTCTGTGCTTATTTCAATGAAAAATATTTTTTATCAGAAATTTCTTTATTTTTTAAACTCGATCCTAAAATATCTAATTAAGGGCGAAAAAATCTCATTCATCTCGCATTATATTATATGTACCCTCATTGTGGTTTACAATCTTTTGATGATGATTGAGATTTGAAATAGAGTGAGTTTTACTTGCTAAAAATTAAAGTACAGCTTATGTTTGTACATATGTTAATCAAAAAGGAACTCGTGAACTTACACCTACTATAATTTAATTTATCTATTCTAAACAGAAGAAACACAAAAATTAATTACACTATCAGAGGAAAGAAAAAATTCTTGTTTAATTTATATATAAATATTTAGTATTCCCCTAAAGATTAAAGTCAATTTAATTTATCTTGTCTAACTTTTTTATTGTGCTAGAGATAAAAGATAACAATCATTGAATTTGTGTACTTTGATTATGCTTCTATTAATTAAATATAATATGGCTATACTATTTAAATTTATTAAAAAAAAAAAAGATGATAGGTATCCTATTCTTTCTTTGCATTATGAATGATGATGAGTGAACCAATATGGACACAGTTGTTCAGGTTGGTATAACCACTTTAGAAAGACAACATAAAATTATCTGGCACATATCTTTCCATTTTCCACTTAATTAGTACTTTAAACAATTTAAAGTGAGGAAAAGGTTCCTTCTTAAATAAGTAATGAGATAACAATTAATATATAATCTGTGAGGATTGAAAGATTAGTTCAGCAGAGATTTGTTTAATTTGCACTTGTTGAATAGTCCCACGTATTATGATGGGTGGGTGGTTTTGTTTTTGGACAATTCTCTCGTCACACCAATCTATTTTTTGACGTTTAGTTAGAATCAAGATTTGTTTTTTCATATGATATCAAAGCATGACTTATCTTAATTATTATGCACTGAAGCGAGTCCTAATATTAAATTGACCACACACCAAATCCTTGGCGTGAGTTGAGTGGTCTCAATATATATATATATATATATATATATATATATATATATATTTGGACAATTCCTTTCTGATGAATTAACTTTTGGATTAAGTTGGGCTCCTAATTATTCATTTCTTCAATGTTCGACTTCCCTTTAATTAATTAATATACCATTATTATTATTACTTTTGCTCCCTTTTATTCTAAGCCTCTTCCATTACCATCACCCCACAAATACAAAATCATAATTTATAGTGTCATTAAACACTTATCAAGCGGAAATTAATCATATTATTTAAGTTAATGTCCCATATATATCACTAATAAAAAATAACATCCATTTGACCTTTTTTTTTAACATTGTCAATTGGACTCTAAATCTCTAATACAGTGGAGGAATACATAGCTCTATGTTTATTATATTGTTAAAAACTATATATAAATCATAAATTATTTGACTATTGTAAATTAAATTCTAAAAATTACGATTTAATTTTCCTTAAGAATATTGAACAAATTCCTGTTATAGTAAGAGTTTACCTTTCTAAGTTTGAATAATCATGTCTCGTTAATACATATATTTACTTTAATTATTTCCAAATTGTCTTGCTCACAAAACAGTACTCATTCCACCTTCAATACAATTATATTCAAATAAAATTAATTTCACATGGCTACTTTGATATAACATATTGTTTCGTGCTATATCTAAGATAACATGCTCCAAGAGCTAAGTCGGAATATTTTAATAATATTAATTGAACATCATAACACGAGTCTGTCATCACTTTAAACATACATAGAAGGTACAAATATATTACAAATTCTATGTTGGATTGGATGGAGTTCATGTTATGCTGGTATTCATGACCAGTGGCGGAGTCACGGTCAACGAAGAGTGGCCAGATGAACATCCTTTATTAATTTATTTTTTTTAAAGTATATAGGTTAAATATAGATATTTATGGTTATATATATATTATTGCACACCTTTGACAAGCTAGAGAAACATAGTCTAGTGATCAAGAGTGTGTATTTTCACATCAATAACTCGGATTTAAACTTTTGCAGGTGCAGTAGTGCTTCAAACTTACAAAGTATAATTACTCATTTATATAAAGAACTTCTTTTGTAAGTATTTAAAAAAGAACTTATTTTTGGAGCACTATTATTTCTATTAATTTAATTTATTATAAACAACTTGAAAGAGGGATTCTTCTAGATCATTTTCACTTTGTGGTCCTATATGTTGCTGTTCAAAGATGAAAAAGCCAAGTTTAGTCGATGCTTTTGGAATTCCATTTCTATTTTTATCAAAATAATTTTATTTTTTTATTTTGACCTTATTATAATAAACTGGTTTTTCGTTTTCAATAATTCTGACCTTTCTTTCTTTGTCCTAAAATTATACAACTGTCACTAAAAGGATTGAATTTTAACAACGCCCAATCAAGTGGCTTCTTTTAAAAAAAAAATATCTTAACAACGACCAAAATTCCAACAATTTTTAGCTAATATTTTCAATGATTGGAAAAAAAAAAAGAAAAAAAAAAAGAACATTTTCTGGCATATGAAATCCAGTGACAAGTTGCATGTAAGTTGATTGTCTGGACACGTGGACAGACTGTTCTCGTACTCATAATGAACTTTAGAACTTAGAAGTCAGAGTTAATTATTTCATTTTTAAATATCATATATTTAAGGCCGTTTTTTCCCTTTAATTAAGAAAAGATTAGTTCACCCTATAACTAATTCCATTAATATTAGGCTTTTGAGACCTAATCTCACATGTTAAGTTCATGGGCAAAATCGTCAGCTTAAAATACAGCAAGGTATATAGGACTTGCTTTACTTCTATTCTAGGTTATCATAAAAAAATAAATTATTTAAAAATAATACATAGAAAAAATTGTCTTCCAATATTGTGTAATATAGGACCCGTTTGGCCATTGAAAGAATCATTTTATTTATAAATTACTATTGATGTTAGAGTTTTAAATACAAAAATTGTATTACAATATTTAAAATATTCAAAATCTTGTTTTCGCTTTCATTTGTAATTAAATTAAACTTTTTTTTTTGAATTTATCCTAAATTTTCTTATTTTTATAAAATAACCTCATTTAAATTATTTTTTTTAATCATATTTCATGTTTTTTAAAAGTAGATCAAATTTTAGATACTTATTTCAAAAAATATGACCAAACACAACTTCAACTACAACGAATTCAACTTTAAAAATTTCAAATAAAGTGACTTTTTTTTTATTTTCATGTCCAAATGCTCACTTAATTTAAAGGTGTGGTTACAGTTACAATATTGTATTTGTATTAAAAAAAATCGTTTAATTAAAGGTGTGGTTACAATTACAATATTGTATTTGTATTAAAAAAAATTGTTATTAAACGAAAAAGATAAAGAATTAATTAGCCTAGATAGTCATACACTCAACCGTTTAAACTAAAAATAATTTCATCTGTAAATATAGTAATACCAATTGGAAAAAATAAACACTAAATCCGATCAACCATTTGTATAAAAATTCATATTAATGATTAATGCAAACCCAATAACTAGCATCCTTAAGACTATAATTACAATAAATAACAACACTTTTTCAAAATTACAACTTATAGCAAAAGTAGCAATATTTTACCCACTTCATAGTAATAGAAGAATATGTATTTTTCAGTTGTGCATATGTATTTATGAGTAATACATATATATTTGTATATGTATTTATATAGCAACATTTTACTTAAATACAAATACAATTTGCTATTTTTCGTAATTATGAAACTGTTGCTATAAAAGTTATAATTAAGGCTACAGAGTTGTTATTTCTGAAATTTTCCCTAACTAAAATAAGTGATTATTGTTGAAAAGACAGCGATTACCATTCTCAATTTAATCTCTCACCCTTAACGTAAACACAAATTATTATAATGAAGAAAGAAAAAATGATGGAGCAATTAAATAATTATTGTCATCATTGTATTAAAGAAAAAGAAGAAGAAGAAATCAAAAGATAAAAAAAGAAAAGGAAAAGGATAAGCAACAAAATGATTTCCATTTTAATATAAGAAATCATAACAAATAGACTAAGCCTAGTAGGTTGTAGCACTTAATTTGTTTTTATATTAAATATAAGTATAATCTTAATCTTGTTAAGCCTATGAGTTTGTTGAGATTGTAACATCAACATTTCAAATAGATATCATAGTGATATGTGACGTATTATTATACACTTGTAAAAGGCATAATGAGCCTAACAAATTTATTTTCATGTAGCCTTTTTTTATTAATAAATTAAAAATAATGCATTTCAATATCTTGCTGGAAAAGCAACTAATAACTATAAATCGAAAATGCATTAAATAAATGTAATCCAAATATAGAATAAGTTCCCGTGTAATCATAGACATTTTTCTCAGGAAAACTGTTTGAATATAGAATAGTTATAATTTTTCGAAATACAGGTTATAGTTGAATTCTAGAATTTAAAAAACTCCAAAAATATTATTTTTATAATTTTCATTTCAAATCACTCACAAAATTCAGAAACAACTCCAATATGTGTTCATATTTAAACACAATTTTAATTTTCTAATATCATTTTTCAACTTTTTCCCAAATAGTACTCCGTTTTTTTTTTTTTTTCAAAATTCATAATTTTTATGTCAAATACCCACTGAGTTTTATCCTATAGACTCAATAATAAATACTCAGTGTAGTTACATAAATGTTACTCCTACCTTAGAAGCGGTCGCGGCGGAGCCAAAAATATTCATTAAGGTAGTTTAAAATCAGAAAAAGTAAACATACAAACTAATTGAAGGGGCTCAACATCTACTATACATACATAATAAATAACTTTAATCATATATAAATAGTAATATAATTTTCCGACAAAGGAGATTCGGATAAGTGTGAATCCAAACCCCTTAAGATAAAAGTGAATCTGCCCCGTTTAAAAGTAAGGAGTAAACAGATTGTTTTCGATAGACCCTCACAACCGAGAAGGTACCACTAAGTTTAATAGACTCAATATAATCAAAATCTATTTTCTCCTTTTAAATATTTATTTCCATAACTACCCCTCCAAACTTTCTCCATAACGTAACCAACCATATAAATATAAAAACAATTTATCCAAAACTACTACCCCCACAGCCGCACCACCCACCCACACCAAACCCACCCTCCTTCTCTCCAAGCACATATAAAAACACATAGTGGCCTCATAAAAAACAGAAAACAAAACAAAAAAAAATAAAATGGATTTCATCAGAATGAAAATATGTCTGTCTGTCTTGTTGTTTCTAAATGTCTGGTTTTGTACAGCCTTTGATGTCTCCACAATTCCTTTTAACAAAGGATTTAGCCATCTCTTTGGTGATGCAAATATTCTTCATGCTACTGATGATAACAGCCTTCAACTTCATCTCAACCAAAACACAGGTAACATATATACATACTAATTTTAATTTTCATCGTGTTTGATACGACAGAAGTCATCATGAAAAAGAATCATCAAGAACGTAGTTAACTTCATCTAATTTGCTTTTGTATTATTTAATATTGTTACAGGTTCAGGGTTCAAGTCATCTGACCTCTACAACCATGGTTTATTCAGTGCTAAAATAAAATTGCCGTCAGATTACACTGCAGGAATCGTTGTTGCCTTCTATGTATGTATCGTTGTTATTAATTCCTTCTTATGATTTTCATTGTAGTTTTAATAAGATCACACAGTTGCAAATCCTTTCATTAAAATACTAGTACTGTATGTAATTTTTTTAGTGAAGATTCTGACTCTGTCATCTATTTTTTTGGCGCAGACAACGAACCAAGATGTATTTAAGAAGACACATGATGAATTGGATTTTGAATTTTTGGGAAATATAAAAGGAAAAGCATGGAGATTTCAGACAAACATGTATGGAAATGGAAGCACACATAGAGGAAGAGAAGAAAGATATACTCTTTGGTTCGACCCTTCTAAAGAGTTTCATCGTTATACCATCTTGTGGACCAACAAAAACATCATGTGAGTTTTTTAGTTTTTCACTTTTTTATTCATTTTAAAAAATAAAATAAAATAATTGATAATTTTTTGAAATTTAAGAAAAGTACAAGCATCATAATTCATATATCATCATTTTAATAACACGCGGATTCGTTGAATTTTTTCTCATATTTTGCGGCTGCTTTTTGTTATTTGACCTTTTCAAAACACGGTTATTACTGTTACTGCAACTGTCAAGTATCACATTCTAAATAGTATTCTTCTGTTCCCATTTGTGATAAAAAATTTATTTTGATGGAATTGATTTAAATTTTTTTAGAGATAAATTTTATATGTATGAAAACAACGAAAAAAGAAATAAACTATAATTAATTAATATTAACTTAAAAAGTTAAGAGGCATATAATTTAAGAATCCCGATAAAAAAAACATATTTAATTTTAAAAATCTTTATTGTGTCATATAAATTGAAACGAAAGAGTCTTCTAAAAATATTTTTTTATGCTATTAGGGAATTGTAGGAGGGATTAATGCTCTATTTTTTAATTATCCATATCATGTCACTTTTGATACTATAGGTTTTCCTTACACAGTTTAACTAGTTACAACAAGTTATTGCTTTGTTCTTCGATCAGTTTTTCATGTTATCAATCAAGCATGATATATGAAGAGTTTAGTCTTGTTAGGTTAATTTAACCTTATAAAAATATAAATCTTCAACACGTAAAACTTAATAAACTCTTGCAGGTAATTAATCCCATAACAATATAATGATAAAGTAATTAACCTTATATAACATATTAGAGTTTATTAAATAGTTCAAAATCATGGCGCTGGTAGTGAATATGTATATTGCTATAGTGCATGATTAGAAATTAGAAATTAGAAAATATAGAGATATAATATGATAACTAAATAATTATTTTGGTATTTGCATATTGAAAACGTAAGGTAGGATGAGTTCTTTTCTTTTACGTTATAAATTAGTACTTACTTGACTGGTTCAAAGAATCTATTTATTAGTCACATTTTCTATCTGATTTAATCAAAAGACGACGACGTATAACTAATTTTTTTTTGAAAAAAAAGTCTGAAGTTCCGTGATGAAATTGTTGATAACCATAACCATTAATATCTCCATTAAAGTAACTCATTGACAAAATGACAATTATGTCTTAATTCATGATTTGACAAATTAATTTTAATTTTCCCTTTATATGTGGGTGAGAACAGTTTGTTTAGTGACATATAAATTATGGCCATAATTTTTGTTAAGAAGATAAATTCGATGAGGATTCCAGTATTTGCTTTCTAGAACTTATTAGTCGAGTAAAGTTTGCGTACACATTCTTTCTAAGACCCTACTCGTGGGATTACATTGGGTATAACGGAGTAGTTGTTGTTGTTAACCTATTAAAGTACCTCTTTTAATTTCAATTACTATGCTGTTAATATAGTTTAACCACTTTGCATTACATTGAATTAACTAACTTAATTATCACAACAAGAGAGAGAGAGAGAGAAATAGAATATACAGTGTAACCACTTTGTATTACGTACATTGAATTGACTAACATGAATTATTACTCATTAGAAAAAGTTACACATAACTTAATCCACATTAAATTACTTAAATGATAGCTACTATCTTTCAATATTAATTAAACCACTCAATTATTGACAATATTTTTTATTAATTTCTTTCAATTTTGACAACGTACAGATTTTATATAGATGATGTTCCAATTAGAGAAATTGTACGTAACGATACAATGGGAGGAGACTACCCATCAAAGCCAATGGGCCTATATGCAACCATTTGGGATGCTTCAGATTGGGCTACTTCAGGTGGAAAATACAAAACAAATTACAAATATGCACCATTTATAGCTGAATTTACTGATTTAGTACTTAATGGATGTGCAATGGACCCATTGGAACAAGTTGTAAACCCTAATAATTGTGATGAGAAAGATGTTGAACTCCAAAAGGCTGTTTTTTCAAGGATAACACCAAGACAAAGAATGGCCATGAAAAGATTCAGGGCCAAGTATATGTATTACTCTTACTGTTACGATTCTTTGAGGTATTCAGTGCCACCAACTGAGTGCGAGATAGATCCAGTTGAACAACGGCGATTTAAAGAGACCGGGAGATTGAAGTTTAACAAGCACCACGGACACGGTCATCGCCATCCGAAGATCAGATCAACAAGTCAAGTACTTGATGCTAGGATTTCTGAAAATGAAGATGAAGATTGAAGAGCGATTAAATTTTTGTTTATAATAGTGTTGTTGATGTATGTATAGACTATAGATCATAAAAGGAGGGAAGAGTGATTTTTTTTTTTTAATTTTTCTTGGATTTTAGATTTTGTTATAGGAAATATTGCCAGAGTGAAGGGGTGGAAAATTGATGATATATACATTACATATATATTGTATGCAATACATTGATTGAGCTATATATTTTTGTATATAAATAAAGAGGTCAAATTATGCATATTAAATACAAACAAATGTTCCCTAATTTTTTTCCCTTCAAATTAATCATATATGATCCCAAAGTTAGGCCTATCATTAGTGTTGGCATGTTTTGTTATAGAGAAGATATTATAGTGCTTTTACTTGTTATAGTTTTTTTCTTAAGGTAGTAAATCGAAATAGAGTGGTAATTGTTAAGTAATTACTGTTGTAATAGTATTCTATTCGTCTCATTTTATTATGTGGCACCATTTGAATTGATATGGTGTTTTAAAGAAAAGAAAATCTTTAAAAATTTGTGGTCAAAAATAATTATTAGATATTTGCGTGGCTATAAATCACTTTATTTAAGATAAATGATAATTCTAAAATTGAATTATTGATTTTTTTCAAATTATAAATGATATATTTTTTTTAGATGGATTAAAAAAAAAGGATGTCGCACATTTTTCATACTTCTAGTTCTGCGATTACAAAAACGGTGATTATACTTTGCTTTAAACATGACACTAACTATTGAAATTATGAAAGAACATTATGAGAATGATCAATGATCTTGGAAGAGGTTGTGTAGTTACAATCATTTTTGGGTTGTAGGGGATTTATCTACAACATCCACAAGAACAAATATCTATAACATTCTTTTGAGTGTGTTCTCTCTCTCTATATATATATATGAGTCAGATATGTATTTCTGTAAATACATATATAGAGTATTGTTGATTTATGTATAGATAAAAGGAGCGAAGAGTGATTTTTTTTAATTTTCTTGGACTTTAGGTTTCGTTATAGGAAATATTGGCAGAGTGAAGGGGCGGAAAATTGATGATATATACATACATATTGTATGAAACATTGATTGAGCTATATATTTTTGTATATAAATAAATAAAAAGGTTAAATTATGCATATTAAATACAAATAATTTTTTTTCCTTCAAATTAATCATATACGATCCGAAAGTTAGGCCCTTGTTCATTTTCAAACATCATTGGTGTTGGCATGTTTTGTCATAGAAAAAAAATTATAGTGCTTATAATTACTTATTGTAGTTTTTTTCTTAAGCTCGTAAATCGAAATAGAGTGATAATTGTTAAGAAGTTACTGTTGTAATAGTATTTTGTTCGTCCCATTTTATGTAGAACTATTTGACTTGACATGATGTTTTTTTTTAAAAAAGAAAGTCGTTAATAATTTGTGGTCCAAAACAATTATTAGATATTTGTGTGACTATAAATTGCTTTATTAAGGGTAAATGATAATTCTAAAATTAAATTGTTTCAAAATATAAATGATATATTTTTTTTTCAAACGGATAAAAGAAAAGGGTGTCACACATTTTTCATACTTCTATTTCTGCAATTACAAAAACGGTAATTATACTTTGCTTTAATCGCGACACTAATTATTGAGCAAATCGCGACACTAATTATTGAGATTATGAACCAACATTATGAGAATGATCAATTATCTTGAAAGAGGTTTAGTTACAATCATATTTGGGTCGTAGGGAGTTTATCCACACAAACAAAAAGAGTGGTGAACATACACAATAACAAATATCTATAACATTTTTTTGGATGTTAAATAACTGATAATTTATTTCGTTACAATCTTACTAAGAAAAAATTATGTCGATAAGAAATTTTAGAAAAAGAAAATTATACATATCTTATAATATGCATTATCCCATGCATGTTAAAATTTAGTTAAGAAAAAAATAGAAAAGTACAATGCATATTTCATTCCTAATAAAAACATCATTTTATTTCTTTTAAATTATGTGCATTCCAATCTTGTGTACTAACTTTTTAAATGTTGGCGGAGAAAATAATGTCAAATATTGTATGCAATTTTTGTATATTGTACATATACATATTTGATAGAATTATATAATTTCTATACATATATCTTATATAGATTCATATTCTATTTAATAATTATATCGTTTTTATATAATTTAATTATTATTTCTAAAGAATAAAAAAAATCAGAATATTTGATCAATTTAAAAATTTACAGTAAAAAAAAAATTAAAATATTTTTAAAAGGGCCGAATTGCCCAAGTTGAATATTATATCAGTATTGTATATAGACTGTATCAGTATCGTGTATGGACTACATGGATCAAAATGACCCGAATTGGGGAAGATTAGGAAATGGCCATAAAATGACAGCCGACCGGACATTATTTGTCCAAATGCCAAACTTGGGCTATAATTGGGCTATTATTTTTTAAAAAGGTCATAGAATGTCCTTTTCCCGAGAAAATAATGTCAAATGATTTGGGCTGGGCGTTCACCTTCCTGCCATCAACTTGACCTAAACATATATTTTTCATATTGGGCCTTCAACCCAAATTAGTGGAGGTCGGTAATATTTAAGTGAACAGATTTATTAAAATCGAATTTGTTGGATATCTATTTTATTGTCCTTTTTCGAATCACGAGTAAAAAAAAAGCTCATGAAATGTGTTTTATTATGTCTTCTCTGATACATCGTTCTTTCAATTGAGTTATATATGCCAAATTATATTCATACAATGTATTTGAAATATTTTTTTAAAAAAAAACACATATCTCCTCGATGTCTTAAATCAATAATCTAAGGCAAACAAACTCTTGACTTTTTTCTTGATTGACTTTTATTAGTTATGAATGATTTCAATAAGTAGAAGTTACAATCTATTTTGTTGAATATTGTGATGTAGTTGTATTTCCACATATAAATAAATAGTTTGACATATTTGAGATGGATCTTTATAACGATCAAACAAGTATCAAATATTTGCATAATGAATTAATCGTAACTTTGATTTATGAATAGCATCAGAATAATTATATTTTTAAACTGCTCAAAATATAATATTCACTAAATGTATGCTTTGTATATTAAGTATATATATAAGCATTATATGCATAAAATATACATATTATATACACAAATTTACATATTAACGGAGCCATATATAAAAGAATGTCAATAAAATATAGTCACGTACCTACAGTTCCTTAGGTATCGTTTGATTGGAAACAAGTTATCTCGGGATAATTAATCTCAGAATTAGCCATTCCGTCGTGTGTATGAAATAACTTATTCCATCACTATGGTATAAATAGTGGGGTAAATAATTTCAGGACTAACTAATACTTCCAATCAAATGCTAGATAAAATAATCTAACATTTTATCACGGAAGCATTATACCTTCTACCTCACACCAAATGACTCCTTATAGGAAAAAAAAAAACATGCTTCATACCATTTCAATGCCTTTGTGTTTGAGAAAATACCAAATTTTGCCAATTCTTATAGAAAAAAAGTTATGTTTCATATTGTATTATTGCAAAAATACATTAATGCTTTAATTATATTAAGATATGATATTTATATATTAATGAAGTTTTTCGTCATTTACATGAGATCAAATGAACGATCTTTATTTTAATATCAACTATTGTAGTGCTAAATGATTGTGTCCACATAAAATCGTCAAGATCTATTTAATATATTAGAGTATTAAATAACTGTATCTACTCAAATCGTTTTAAGACTTTTAGTTAGTGTTGACTGATGGATAAAGATTTTCTTTGTCAAATACTCAATTTTTAAGCTGAAATGATATTTTATCATTCAAATCTTTTATATCATTTCTTAGAATATTATATTAGTTCTAAAAGTTTTTCATCAGTTGAAGCAATACAAAAATCATCAATATGTATGATTATTATGATCAGATAAGGCCAAATACTCTATATAACAATATAAGGATAAAGTATTCATCATTTCTAACATACTCAACACAGACTTGATATTTTATTATTTTAGTAAATTTTACATATATACCGATATGTTTATCATTAATTACTAAAAATTCGAATATCTTTCAAAATCTCCTAAAATTCTAACATTTGACCTCTGATGATACAAGTTAATTACATTAGATACATACTACTGATACATGTATTAATTAATTAAATCAGCATGTTTTAAGGAATGTAACAGATAACTTTGCATTAAATCAACATTTAAGCTAACTAATTAAGGTAAAAACAAAATCAAATCCCACAATTAATGGGATTCCGTTTATTACTTCTCTTCGTTAAAACGTAAACGTTGTTTTAATATATTTTTGAAATTGAAAAATATTCTTTCTTCTTGTTCAGATTAAACACACCAATTTTTTTTATTTGATTTGTTAATTTCGCTTGTTTGATATGAATATTTCGGTGCTTTTACATCATTTCGGTGTTTGGATCAACGAAATCGAGTATGTTGGTTATAAGAGTGATGGAATTGTGGTCAGTGAACATGTTACTTACGAAAAACTGATTTCTACAATTGCGGGAGAACTGAAAATCGATAAAACAAGGAAAAAAATTGAAGCTCGTTACATTGTTGAAGGAAATTCTTGTCCGTTGCTCATTCGTAACGAAATGAGTGTGAAGCTGTATGTTGAAATTAAAAAAACAGAGCGTGGATTTGGAACGTATCCTCTTATCATCATTACGTTAGATAAGTCTGATAGCGAAATGCTTTTTGATAGGAAAATTGGTGTTGTAATGTATTTGGAAAGTCCATCTGAAATAGTTGAAGAAATAATTAGTTATAAATCTAATTCTACTTCTCCTATGCCTTTGTTGGATAGCAAAGGGAACAAGATCATTACTGATGGCAAGCATAGTGATGTTAAGGTTGGACAAATATACAAGAACAAGTGTACTCTCATTTCGGTTATGGTGCGATTTGCAATTTGGCATTCCTTTAATTACTATGCCAAAATATCGGACAAGAAAATGTATGTTATGTTTTTTTTTGGTAGCAGGTGTTGGTAATTTTGTATACGTTAATTTAAATTTGTATTCAATGTTTGGTTGATGATTATTTTACAGATTGTTTTTTGTATTTTTATGTTATTAATGCCGAGATACATTTTGTTATGAAAATGATACATTTTGCTAATCTTGTATCTCATTTTATGAAGTTACGATTAATTATATTTCTTGTTGTGTGTTATAAGAAATGTTGTAGATACATATAAATATCCTAGATACATGTTGTAAATTTACAAGATACATGTTGAGCAAGTTTCAAGCCGAGATACATTTTGTTATGAAAATAATACATTTTGCTCATCTTGTATCTCAGTTTATAGAGTTATGTTTAATTATATTTCTCGATGTGTTTTATTTTCTCATATATATCAGAAATGTCTTAAATACATATTAATGGCATAGATACATGTTGTAAAATTTCTACATACATGTTATACAAGTAGTCAATGATGTTAATGAATATAGAAATCTGTTTTTTCTATATTTATTAAGAAGAATAATTTGAACTTTTGTTTTCATTGATTTAGCTATGTCCTACAATGCCGTTCGGAGAATTGTGTTTGGATCTTTAAAGCATCATGTCGTCGGGGTACAAAACTATTTAAAGTTAGTTTTGCTGCACCAAAACTTGTCAACTATAAGAGAATACACACCCCGAATGATATAATCGAAGATATTAAAAATACTTTCGGTATAGACATTAACTATCAGAAGGCTTGGAGGGCTAAAGAACGTGCGATTGAGATGTTAAGGGAGAAATCTGTGGATGGTTATCGACAAATGGCTCGATATGTATACATGTTAAATTTCATATATCCAGGTTTACATATTAGAATGCATAAATTCGAGGATAATAAATTTATGTTTTTGTTTGTTGCATTGCAACCTTTGAAGAGTGGATTCGAGTATTGCAAGCCTGTAGTTGTGGTTGATGGTGCGCATTTGAGTGGAGCATATAAAGGTACATTTATTTCCGCAAACACTCTTGATGGAGCAGGTAATTTACATTTATTTGTATGTATATTTATTTTTGTGATGTAATTAAGATCATAATTTTTGTTAAATTATTTTTTTAGTTTGAGAAATCGTTTACTTGTATCTAATTAATTAATTTTTTATATTATGAAAATTGTAGGACGCATTCTGCCGATTGCGTATGGTGTTGTTGATAGTGAAAATGATAATTCGTGGACTTGATTTTTTGAGAACTTCAGAATTGCTTTTGAAGAGGGCGATAGTATGTGTGTTGTATCCAACCGTCATGAAAACATAATAAAGAATGTGAGTGTTGTATATCTGAATGTGCCGCATCTCGCATGCATTTGGCACTTGTGGAAGAATGTTTGCACAAACTTCAGGAAGAGTAAAGATAAACTTAGCGATATTTACTATGCTATGTCCAAGGCTTACTGCAAAGATGAGTTTGATTTTTTTTGGAATCAAGTTAGGAAGATTGATAAGAGGGTAAAGTCTTATTTTGAGGATGCTGGATTTGAAAAGTGGGCACGCATGTATGCATCTGTTAATCGCGGTAGAATGATGACTTCAAATATAGCGGAGTGCATAAATGGTAAATTAAAGCTAGCACGTGAGTTACCGATAATAGAATTTTTGGAGCAGGCTAGGAAATTATTTGGAAAGTGGAATTACAAGAATAGAGAAAGAGCATCGTATGCAAACATGTCACTTGATAGTAGATTTAAAGGAATTCTTCAACTAAATACTTCAAAATCTACAAGGCTTAAGTTTAGTTTTGATATTTTGTTTTGTTTTACATATTATAGAATGCTTGATTCATAATACAGGATACTAGTTGCTTTAAAAATGTTGTTTTGGAAAATGTTACAGTAACTTAATCAATCTTTTTATTGAATTTAAACAAAATATTCTATAAAAAAACAATGTGTATTTATGTATAAACATATTATGACTAATCTTGTAGGTTAGTGCGTCATCAACATATGTATATTCTGTTTATAATGACGGGAGGAAGTATATAGTATGTCTTGATAAGAGGACTTGCTCTTGTGGTAGATTTCAATTGGATGAGATAACATGTGAACACGTGATTGCAGTACTAAAAAGCAAGCATGTAGTTGATATGAAGCCTTATTGTTCAAAGTTTTATTATCCTGAAACATTAAGGAAGACGTATGAAGAATCTATGTTTTCAATGACCGATAAGAAGGACTGGATTGTGCCACATAAAGTTATGAACGAAGTTGTGCTACCATCAAAATACAAACGTCAACCCTAAAGGCCAAAGAAAAACAGGCACAAGAAATCAAGTGAAACTATGACATCGAGTAGTAATTGTTGCGGGAGATGTGGTTATGCAGGTCACAACAGGCGTACTTGTAACTTCTTTCCAAAGGAGGACTGACCATGCAGTTGACTAATTATTAATGTGGAATAATTTGTTATCTTCTAGTTGAATTTCTTTCCTTTTTAATGCGAAGTTTTAATTGATGACATTGTTGTTTTGTAAGAATATTAAGAAAAATAGTTTCAGTAATAAACAGTTATTTTCGCTCCTTGTTAATTATTTACCCTTATTTTTTGGAGATTGAAATTGTCGTGAAACTTCATTTAGAAATTAAGATAATATTGAACTAATAATGTTATTGTAGTTGCTATACTGTAGTAAAAGATTGTACAGATTTATACTTTTATATGATGTATCTTTCATAAATTTGTAGATACAAGTTTGCACAATTTGTAATAATTGTAAAATATAATTGTATCATGTAGGACTATAAGTTTTGATATAATATGTTAGTCAGGTTGAAGGCAAACATGTATTCTGAGTAATTAAAATTGGCTATAGAAACATAATAATGTAATGTTTTGTTATTTACATTTATTCTATAGTAAAATATGTATTTTTGGTACTAGATACATATAATTTAATAAGATGTTTCTCATTTAATTTTATAGATACAAGATTAAATTTTTACTTCTATAGTATAATGTCATTAGTTTTTTGATATAGTACCATTAAGTTGTGCTATAATTTGTTATGCATTTTAGAGACAACAGGTATTAATTGGAACCAAAAACTGTTGTAGATACTAAATAATGTAATATTGTCAAGGTTAATACCATTATATTCTAACTTATGTTTCATTATATTAGATACATATGATTGTAAAATGTTATAAAATATTTTTCTAATACTATGTCTTTATAAAGTGCTAGAACAACGTAGTTCGATACATAAATATATATGAAATGCTTTAGCATTGCATTATAATGGATATCAAAATAAAACAATTTAATCATTAAAAAAACATAATGTATCAGTACCTAACATTACCAACATCATCAAAAAATCATTAATGTTTCTATCAACTTCCTAGTTTTGTAATATCCAACAAGCAAATAAATAAACAACTATTTAATATGGAAAACACTGTCTGTTTTTTTTTTTGTGCGAACTTGCTCCTTGACCTTGGTGGATCGTCATTCTCACTAAAGTATTCGTTTTCTGCCTTTTCAGATCCATACTTGCACAAAAGAGAAGCATATCTCAGATGATGGTATTGAGCGTCAATACCCGAACATGAAATGCCTAATCCCTCACTCAGATACTCGGCATAAATAGCCACAAATACACCACAATCTCTGCATTTCAAAAAATAATTAAGTTAAAAACATTAATATACATGAGTATAAAAACATTAATATACATGAGTACGGTAATGAAAACAAACAAAAAGGTAATGTAATACGTACAAGATTCCACTATCTTGTTGTGCTATCTCAGATACATATTCCACTTGAAATGGATCCCGTTCGGACTTTTTCTTGTATGATTTCAGTGCAGTCCAGTCAGTGGGTACCTTGTGCTAAAAAAACTTATTGTACTGAAGGTAAGTCGGAATCATTATAGCCAACTTTTCAATCTCACTTGTTTGTTTTCTTTTTCGTGAAGAGGCCATTGAATCATACACACGAATGCATCGATCATTTAAAGCAATGAATGTTAATACCTATTGAAAGGCGCCGTCACAGTTAATTGGGACAAATACCTCATTAACCATATGCTAAGGCTGACCTGCGCACGTACTCAATCCTTTGATTGTGTTAATCAGTGACTTCTCCATATCAGCAACCTCATCAATTCTGGCAGATGTATCTTGAGTTGCAAGATCCTTAGCAATGTCTGAATTGTAGTAATTCACATATTCCTTATCGATGTACACTTTAAAAAAATAATCTGTGGTAGTGTATGTGCTGATTGAAAAATTCGTGTTCTTGTACTTCTTCCTCAAGTAGTACATAATAAAATCCAGATGCTGTTCAAATTGTAATAAAGTGGTAGGTTATAGCAATCAACTGTAATAAGTAGTAATTAGATACAAATTATTGATTATGTATCTAATGTAATAACTTTATAAATACTGGTAACTGTAAGATCAACAAATGAACAACATATATATTCATATAGAACGAAACATTTTTTGTTATTATGTATCAAATATAAATTACTTTCGGCTAAAAAATTTCAATTATCTTTACTAACAGTAAAGATGCAAATATTACAAAAATAAGTTTCGTTAGCACGATATTTAGCTTAAACAATTATTATAACTTTTGCAGTCAATGTAACTCATGTAATAGACTTTTAATACTTCATCATAGAAATCACACAATACAAAAACTATTTACTATTGAAAATCTGCTTAAATAAAGTTTTAAGAAAAAATGAAGGTAATACCTCATCATTCCAGCACTTGTTCTGTTGATACACCAGTAAAATCAATTCTTGGATTTTGGAAAAGCAACTACGAAATCTAGTTGACAAAATTCAAGTTTTGAATAATTAATCTTGTAGTGATCTTCATCATCTTTCCTGTAACATAAAAGTACAGTTGATTTGAAAAAATAAATAAATAGTAAATTGTATATTACTGGTGAATTTAGAATAAGAAGTGTTGCTTACTTTTTCGTGTGTTGCTTGTAGAGGCCATCATGAATTCATTCTTCAAATATTTCCATCTCTACAGTAGGTGAATCTCCAGTAATGTGATAACCTTTGGATGGGAATTTTTTTCACTCATTAGAAGTCAACTTTTTCTTTCCTTAGAACTTGATCCAAAATGGGTCAAAAAGAGAGAACGATAAATGTTTGATGGCTTTCTTGAGCGTGGTGCAGGTGCATTTTTATTAGCCGGTACATTCTTTTGTGGCGTAGAAAAGGTAGACAAAATCGCGGTGTCACTAATCTCATACTCTGCTGGAGTTGTTGGTGGAGGCTTGTAAATCGTCAATGCCAAATCATGTTCTCGACCTGGAATAATACTTTCAAGCGGCTGAATTTCTTCAACAGCTATGTCACTTTACTTCTCAATTCCAACATCCTGAAAATGATTTGAAACCTTAACAAATTTATTATAAATAAAGTCCACTATTTTTAACTTTATCAATAAGTAGTAACTTGTATCTGAACTTTATTTTAACTTGTATCTGAACTTTATTTTAACTTGTATTTCAACTTTAATTTAACTTGTCTTTAGACTTTAGTTTAACATGTATCTAAACTTAACTTGTATATAAATTTTGTATTAACTTATATTTGAACTTTATTTTAACTTGTATTTAAACTTGTATCAGTTTTATTTTAACCTGTATCTCAACTGTGTTTTAACTTGTATGTAAACTTTATTTTTAATCTGGAATATTAATAACATAACTGTGTTCATTTTTTTTAGTGAATTAGATTCTTACTACTAAATTAACTAAATTGTACAAGATATGTAAATGTTGATTACATATATGACTTAGTTTACATTTATCATTTCAAGTATGCAAAAATAGTCATGTCAATTAGAAAACACATAATGAATGTTTATTACCTTTTCATGTTGTTCACCCTTCTTGAGAAATGATGGTGCTTGGTTGGCTTTATCATCCTCCATTTCAATCGATTTGTCAGTTTCTTTCTCTACATTGTCAGTACTCCTAGGTCTTGCATTATCAACAACGACAACTGAAGGATCACATTCTTGCCGGCTCTGTTTTACAATAGTTTCCTGCAGATTTTTTATCAGAGAATAAAAAAAAATTAATATAATATAATTAGTTAATTACTACCTTTGAGAAGTAAGTACATATTGATACATATAAATATTTCTTTATAAGATAATTCAAATAGTAAATATGTACTAATGAGCACCTCCATTTTCTCTGTTTTTTTTTAGACACAATGTGGATTGACGGGATTAGTATGGCATTCAAAATCAGCAACATCATCTGAATGTGCAGCCTCTTTCGGGCTTTGTTTTGCAATTTTTTCCTAAAATTGAAGGATGAGAAGCATGAATTATTTCAATATACTCGTTAATAAATGTGTGTTGTTTTACAGCATCTTACCTGCTTCACAATCTCATTTTTCTTCTCCAATGAATTCAAAACTTCAGTGAATCTAGCGTTCATCAGACGCTCCAAATCTTTAAATTTTTGTCAATCTAGTAAATATGCAAGTTGATTAGTTAAAATGCATACAATTAATAAATTTACACAGCAATAAATTGTAGATCCTTACGTATGTCTTCATGTATGCCTTCATTTCGGACTCTAACGAATGTAGGTCCGCTTTAACCACAAGGTCTTTCCTGTTTAATGTGGATGTTGAATCAGCATCAACTTTACTCTTTTCTTTCATATCTGCTTGTTTCGCCAGCATTTGTTAAGCATGAAAAATAACACAATATAGAAACGTTTTCATTATGAGAAAAATATAAAATATGTTGATAAGGAAAATATCTGTTGTCTGTTTTTTTTCTGCGTCTCGCAACTGTGTTTGTTTTTTACGATCTGATCTTCTTTCTATCGGAACATCTTTTCCAGTCTTTGTCATAGGTTTAGATACTGTACGAGATACATGTATCGACTGCCTCATCAAAAATTATGGAGGGGTAGAACTGAAGTCATCAAAACTGTCATGATCTTCGGTAACTTGGGGTACATTGACTCTGTAACTCCTCCGATCTTGATTTTTAGGTGACGATGGCATCGAAGATGTACCATGCCGTTCAGATGCAAAACTAATGCGTGCCAAATCAAGTTTTTCAAACTCGTCCGCAGTCGGAGCAATGTTGACATATGAATACTATGTACAAAAAAATTATTCATTAAATATTATTACGATTAAAACTACAAAAACTATAATGCAGTGTATGAAAAAAGTTCAATCATTATCGTACCTTGCTAAACATTTCGGTCATAAACTGATTAAACTGAGGCCCAACTACAACAACCTTCCAATTCAATATGGGAGGTGTGTTATTTCCCTCCTTAACAGCAACTTTGGATTCAACATGTGAATAAAGTTCAAACATCCACACATTAAGAACCTGTGGGATGCCACCTAACCTATAAATTTGCTTCTCCATTGAAAATTCTTGCCTAAGTGAGGCCATCAACCTGGAGAAAGACACTTTACCCCAAGAAAAGAATTGATATTTTCCATCTTCAACCATTTTGAAATCAGAAAATGGCACGGGATAAGCATTCAACTGTGAGTAGATAAAAGTGTGTATGAAATATAGGATTGTTATCTGGAGGACATCCTCTTTGTTTTCAAAATTTTCCTTTAGAAAACATTCCATCAATGCCTCCTTATCTACACCATTGGTTGATTATGAAAAATACCTTTTCATAAGCCTACTCGGAGAAGAATCTTCATATTTGAAATCATCAACATTTCCAAAATAGTTTAAGCCAGTAATCAAAGCAAATTCATTGATGAAAAATCTTAAGGATCTGGCCTTTGACAAAAACATGTATCTCTTCTTGATTTGGTTGCTCGATCTCGAGCAAAAGAATATATTTTGTTATTTGTCCAATATAATTAGAAATAGGTATGTTGAGATAGCATCCGAAGATAGTCCTCTCAAATAAGTATAACACTTCTTGCCCGACAACTTCTTTAATTTCATCCTTGAATCTTAAATTGCATAAACTTACAAATCTAAGAGGATGACTTGAAATTTTCTTTATAACATAACTCAATTCCTAAAACAAAAAGAAACAATAATGAAAAAATTAGTCTATATGCAACAACTCTACATTAAGACATTACAATAAAAACAAATACTCTAATAACAATATACTTTAGAAATAAGTTAATACAACATGTATGTATGTAGGTATTAACTTGTATCTTTTGTAGTATGACTTTCAATAAAAATTAAACCAACACTAGATACATTTTCAGAAATTAACAGTAAGTACCAGAAACAAGTCAACATAACATGTATCTATTAAAAAATTTGTATCTTTTGTTATATGATTTTGAGTAACAATTAAACAATACTAGATACATTTCAAACAATTAACAGTTAGTACCAGATACAAGTTAACATGACATGTATCTATGAAGTCATAACTTGTATCTCTTATAATATAATTTTCAATCAAGTTTAAACACCGACAGATACATATCAAATCATTAACAACAACTCACAGATACAAGACAACATAACATGTATCTAATGACGAGAAACTTGTATCTTTTGTTATATAACTTTCAATAACAATTAAACTACACTAGACACATTTCAAGCAATTAACAGTTAGTGCCAGATACAAGTTAACATAAAATGTATCTATGAATTCATAACTTGTATCTCTTATAATATAATTTTCAGTCAAGTTTAAATACCAATAGATACATATCAAAGCATTAACAACAACTCACAGATACAAGATAACATAACATGTATCTAATAACAAGAAACTTGTATCTTTTGTTATATTAATTACAATATCAAAATAAATCACAAGATACATATAAATTATTAGCAACAAAGCACCAGATAAAAAATAAATTTTCAAACGTATCATCCATCACAAAATATGTATCTCGGCCTAAAATTGAACAAATCTGTACATGCAATTACCTTAGGAAGCTCATCTCTACAAATTTCTTCAACAATTCTTCTTCTCTTGACGGGAGCTTTACTTTCAGGACTGTTGTGTCCTCTTTTCTTAGAACCACTTTCTTTTTTCTTATCCTTCTTAGAAATCTTTTGACGTAATTTCTTCATAGTTTGAGGATCGTTTCTATGTTTTGACCTATTTTCATGAAAATCATCAATTTCATAGTCAAAATCTCCCGAAACAAAGTTTACAACTTCTTAAGATTCTTTGAAACATTCTAATTGAGAAACCCCAAGACTAAAAGAAGGTTCAGACTCTCTATTCATGTTGATAATTCAAACAATGGAGCAAAAAAAAAAAGTGAAATTGAAGAAATCTCTCTACCAAAATACTCAACTTTCAGATAGCTTTACTTGTGGCATAAAAATTTTTGAAAAAAAAAATGTAAAAAAGAAATTAAATAAATTGAAACTGATTTTATGGGGCAAAATTACCCTGGTTAAATTTTTTGAATCATATAGAGAAGATGGATAGAAAATGGCCAAATTTTGCGCCGTTCAAAGAGGAGACGTGGAGTATTTTTTGGTAAAGAGCTGCCTTTTTAGTTGTAGGGTTAACTTGTATCTCACAATTAATAAAAAATATGAAATGTTGGGATTTAAATAATTTTTAAGAAGTAGGGGAATTTTTAGAAGTTTAGAAACTTATGTTGTTTATTTAGGTAATTTTTCCATTATTTTATGTATTGAATTTTAAAGTACTCATCATTTCTAAGATACTCAACAAAGACTTGATATTTTATTATCTTATGTATTGAATTTTAACATCGAGAATTCAAAATTTTCAATAATGTCAAATGTTGCAAACTTTAACTTTGACAAATTTGACATATATAGTGAAAATATCACTAAAAAAATAATTGAATTAAAAATCATAAATGTCATATATATACATACATACACACACGTATATATATAATTAAAATATATTATACTCTAGTCCATAATAATTAAATTCTAATTTTTTTTAAAATTTTTAAAATAAGTTAATTGTTTAATGTTCAAGAGAGTTGTTAGAAATTTCTTTCATTTTTGTCTTTTATTCATATTTTTTAAATAATAAGTTTAAGAGATTTAATTGCTCATGTTAATGATTTTACTTTGAATTATTTCTTTGGTGTTAGAAATTTTCAACCATTTTGAGTAATGACTATCTTTATTTTCAAGAATAGATTGAGAATAATTAAAAGGGCACAAGTGGAAAGTACGTTCAATCTATGCCTTAATTTTTTAAAAAAAAATGTGTGCACTGCCTCATATATAGTTAATATGATTTAGAGGAAGTATAATTTTCATGTCTAACTAAAGTTTATTAATGTAAGTGTCTAGAAAACATTTAGACGGAATACATAAATAGGCCATTGGACCTGTCTGGTTTTTTTTTTTTTTTTTTTTTTATGCAAGCACCTTAATAAGACTATGTTTCTATTGAACCTCTAAACCCCGCATAAAGTGTATTTATTAAACTCCTCATAAAGTGTATTTATTAAACACACACATATTATGTGTTTTGCATTGCTTGAGCGCGTGAAAATGTAAAAGAAATGTTAATGTGATTTTAACCACTCTTTTAATTTTTAGCCCTAATTTTTTTCCTCTTTTCTTATTTCTCATCTCTCACTTTTCCCCCCATATGCTATAACTAGTAAAATTATCCATGCTTTGCGCGGTCATTTATATTAATATCCCAATAAATGAATTTAAACAGTATCACTAAATTTACCAAAATTAAAATTAAATAAATAAGAAAGCTCATATATTTATATAACCAATGAATTTTGTTTTATATTTTTATCTAATTAAGAATGATTCGATGAGTAGTTAAAAGAATTAGTAGGTAAAATTAGAATTGCATTAATTTCATCTTAAATCTCCCTAGCATACAAATAATGATACGTTTATTTGTACATTAAGAAAATAAATAAAATATTAAAATTTTTATTAACAATAAATAGTGTCATTAGGTAATAATCAGGTTCAAGAGCAAATGTGATAATTATGTTCTTCTTTTTTATCACGAGTTGTAAGTTAAGCCAATTCCAATAATGTAATCGTTCACTATTGGAGTAATTCACTAAACTAACAATAAAATTGTATAAAATGGGGATTTGCAAATATCATTCTAGCAAATTAAACTTACACTTGATACAATAAGAAAGCTTGAAATTACTATTTCCTCCATTTCATTTTTTAGTTTAGTTGATCAATGTTGATTTATCACATCCATGAAAGTATTTATTAATAACTTTATTAAATACTTTATATACTCACTTAATAAGGATAATATTAGGGGAAAAAATGATAAAGCATTCCACCACATTTCGAACATATTCAAATTTTAAGATTCATGATCTCTGTAACTATAATAAATTTAGAATTAACTATGATAATTCAACTTGGATTTCTTTAATCTGCATGTGCTCGTATTCTAACTATTTGTTTAAAATATTTTTTAGCTCATAACAAAAATGAGTTTATCCGTGTTAAAAGTTATTTGAACACAATTCGCTCTTTTTTATTCCTAAATTAAATAAATTCACTTCTAAATTTTATTTTTTTAAGCCATTACTAATTTTATTTTTCAAAAATTATAATCAAACTTTATGACATACAAATGTTCGATAAATAATTGAAACGAAAGCAAAAATTATCTATTTTCTATACAATCAAAGAATTTCTTTTCGAACATTTATATTTTTTGACGACTGAGAACAAATCTCTAGATACTAATCAATTTTTTCAAGGGAAAAAAAAAATAAAGGAAGAAAAAATACAAATAAAATAAGAATTTAAAGTCCAAAAATTAAAAGGGTCCAATAAACAATTAATATAAAGTAATTTTAAGCAACTTAACTTTCAATATAATTATAAGGATAGCACAAATCTAAAAAAACTAATTTAATTTATTTTTAAAAAATAAGAAAGCACTGTTTGGATGAGATCTAAAGGGAGAATAATCCATGTTCGAACTTCTGTGACCTTGAAAGAACCTTTGCCGACAATGCTTCTCGACTTTTATAGAAGCAAACAATAAATAATAACTTCCCAAAATCAAATTGTGATTTTGTTTTCTCAACAATTAATATCTCTTGTATATAAATTAAGAAATTATAGATAATCTGTTTAAATCATGATATATTTATATATATTTGTTGCATATATTATTTTTTAAATTTAATTTATAATAAATAAGGTATATAGGTTTAGGGCATTTTAGTAATTCTACTTTAAAATTTTTAAGTTCATGTTTTTAAGGTAGTATAGATAGATAGATATATAGCATAAGGAAAGAAAAAAGTGACCTTTCGATTTTTTTTAAGAGTAAAATACAATTCAAGTTCTCAAGTTCACATTATGTTTCAAGTTATAATAAATTTGAATGAGTTTCAGCCATTAATTGCTAGGACAACTTTCTCCAAGAGAATGACATGTTCTTGATATCCATTAAACTGTTGTTAACAATAACAATAATATATATATATATATATATATATAAATTTAGAAACGATAAATAATATGTTATATCAAGATGATAAGAGGGGAATATAAATGAATAAATAGCATAAGAGAAGAAAGAAGAGACCTTTTGATATTTGTTAAAGCAAAATCCAATTTGAGTACTCATCTTGTTTCAACTTATGATAAATTTGAATGAATTTCAACCACCAATTTGGAGGGCAAATTTTCCCAAGGAAATTACACGCTCCTGGTATTCATCAAATCACTGTCAACAATTTCAAATTATAATTTATTTTTTTCAATAATAAATATTTCATATAGATAAATTTAGAGATGATGGATAATTTGTTAAGGTAAAAAAATATAATAAATAAATAATATCTAATAGCAAAAAAAACCGATAAAATCTTAAGGCTATTGATAGCAAAATACAATACCTATTACCATTCATAAAAGTGACAACAACAATCTTCAATTAGGAATACTTAAATATTCATCACTTGGAGTGAGGATTAAACTAGAGAAAGAATGAGAAGAGGAAGCAACAAAAATACTACAAAAATAGTAGCATTCAATTAAAAGCCATTACCAATTTTTTTGTTGTATCAAATGATAATATATTACTTCATCAAAAACTGTATTCATTGATGTGGTATAGACAAAAGACAGTGGTTTATGAAAGGAAGAGTTTTTATTTTACTTTTATTAAAATGGCACATAAAAATGCAAAAAGTATATGTAACATAAAAAAACCTTTCATTCCTAGAAGATAAAAAAGGAAGCGTCATTATATGCATTAGTTGTTCAATTTAATTGAAGATTAAAATAATTATTGACAGAATTGGCAAAATCCATAGGGAAGAGGAGAAGATGAATAACATATTTCATTAATAAGTATTAGTTATTCAGTTTAATACAAATAATTATGGAGGAAGGAGACTTTTAGATTTTTAATATTTATTTAATAAGTATAAGCTAACTAATAGGATGAAGTAGGAAAAAATTATAAAAAAATTGAGAAAAAAATAAATATAAATGAAGGTGATAGAGAGGTGCCACATCACCTTCTCTATTATCTTCCTTTATATTATATATAGATTCACTTGGAGCTCAAAGATTTCTTTTTTCTCATTTGAAACTAGCATGTCAAATTTATCAATTGCATCATCTTTAACTGTAATTATGTTCTGTCGATGTGAGGTTAATACTAAATTGAAGATCTCATGCATGGACACAACTTATCACTAAAAGTAATTTTTGAATGTATTCTTTTTTTGAGAAAAAACATAAAAACATCTCTAAACTTGTATCGAAAACTTATTTTAGCACTGAAACTTTATAAGTAATTATTTACCCCCTTATTATTGTTTCAAGTGAATTTGATATCTCCTCTAATGAAGAAAGTGTTCCCACACGCTCAAACTCGCGTGAAACTTAAAAAAAATAAAATTGATCCCATATTTATTTCTTTTTACGTTATCACTCCACCTTTCTTCTTGTTCACAACCACAGATGTCACCCACCTTTCTTCTTTGGTTAATTCATTCATTTCTCCTCCCCTGTCACCATTTTCATCCCACATCTTTCATTTCACCAAAGTAAAAAAAAGACTTTAATTTTTTGGGTAGGATAAAGCTTTTCGGGGTGTATATTTGAATTATTAAAGAGTGTAATCGATATACCTTACAGATTTTGAGGAGGGTATTCAATTGGGAAAATAGAATTGTTCATGTCGATGGCTGATGTTAATGGTGAATTTTGTGTGTCGGCGGTGGATACTATGGTGTTGATGATGATGACAGTGTTGTTCCATTTTTATGGCGTTATCTTTCACCGCTCCATGCAGACCACCATTCTTTTTCATTCTTCACCACTTTAATCAATCTCCTGTCACTATTCTTTAATTTCATTATAAAAAAATTTTTGCATGATTTTTTGCTGCCTATTTTTTAGCTGACATTGTTGATATTGGTGATGGATATTGTGAAATTGTTGGTGTTGGTGATGGGTGTTGTGAAGTTATTGGTGTTGGTAATGGGTGTTGTGAAATTGTTGGTGTTGGTGATGAGTGTTGTCAAATTTACAACCATCTCAAAAAATTTTAAAGTTCATATCAGTGAAAATGGCAAAACTGTTGGTAGTAAATATTGTGGAGTAGAGTTAACGGTGGTGATGGACATTGTGGAGTTGCGGTGATAGACATTAAGGGGTCGTCTGGTAGAATATATTGAAAAAAATAATGCATGCATTAGTTAATGTGCATTATTGGTACATTGTTTGATACATTTTTTAGCCTATGTATAACTAATGCAAATATTAATTATACACTCTATTGTGTATTGAGGTGTGTATTAACAATACACACCATTTCCCATGTATTAGTAATACAAAGATTCTAAACACATGCATTAACTTGTTAAATGTCAAAGTTACCCCTCCTTTTCAGCTTTTTTGCTGCTATGATTTGAGTTGTTGCTGCCTCCATTTCAATATCTCACCTGCTGCTAGCCATGAGCATGGTAGTATCTCAGATGAGATATTGAAATAGTAGTATCAATGTGATTGAAACTAGTCCAATTTTATGGACCTCATTCTCATCCTCAAGAACAAAAATGTTACTATTTACAAGCTTGAGATGAAAAAAAGAAGAAGGCAAATTATCATATGAAAAAAAAAATACTAATGACTATGATGTCAGTTTGATGGGAAATATATCACTATCGAAGTGTAAAAGTTGGAAGGTAATATGAATTTGATTCTTGAAAGTTGTTACGGTGATCCGTTAGGAATCTAGAAACACTTCAAACTTTATGCAGTCATGGGTGCTTCCTTGGATTTTTTGACAAGTAGTTGTTGCTACTTTTATGCTTGAAAGAAAGGACACAAAGAAGGGTATTTTGGTAAATAAATATTTTTACATAAAAATTATGTAAATATATATTATTTTTAATATATCAAACCAAACACTGTGAATGAAATAATGTCTGTATAACTAATACCAGCATTACTAGTACTTACATTTATAATGCAAGCATTACTAATACACCTTATTCAGCATTACGAATACACTTATTCACCTTATTCAGCATTGCTGAGCTTTGTGAATCCCCCGACGACGGTAACGAAGTGGATGAAAAATAGCTAGTTGTGCGGTGGCGGTGGGTCTGTGGTGGTTGGTGTGTGAAAAAAGAAAGAATAATTTTTAAAAATATAAAAAAATATTTTTTTTTCAAAATAATTTGATGCGGATCGGGTTAAATTTGATTCATTAATGACGTGGATGAATCAAATTGCGAGTGCTTATACAACACCCAGACTTGACTTGATCTAAGCCACGAAGGGAGAAAAATAATACGTTTTAAAATTTTTAAGGGGATAAATAATTACCAATTAAGTTTAAGTGCTAAAATTAAGTTGTGATGACAAGTTATGGGGGATATTTATGCTTTTTCCCCTATTTTTTTGATGCTATCTTTCCTCAAATTAGTCAAAACACTACGATATTATAGGATTTTCTTTGTCAATAGCATAATATATCGTCTATTGTAAGAGAAAACTAATGAAATCACACAAAAATTTCTAGGTTTTTCTTTGACATTAGCTTTTCGACAAGGATGGGTGGTGATCGAAGAGTTTTTTTTTTAATAAAAATCATAAATGAAGTGTAAAACAAAAATGGGTGCAACATTTTAATTGATTGTAATTTCCATGTGGGATGCATTTGATATGTATTTTTAATAGATACACTTTTTATGAGGAGTTCAGGAGTTCAATAGTAACACGATCTTAATAAGGTGCCTATACAGAAAAAACTGTCAAGTCTAAGAGTTGCTAATGTAATCCTCCCTCCATGATCTATTTTAACTTGACACAAAGTTAAAGAAAATATATTTTTTTAAATTTTATGATCTTAAATTAAATTATGTCAGATATATCAAATTATTTTTTAATCACGTGATCTTAAACATGTCATATAAAAATTAAAATTAAAATATTACTAGATAAAATTAAATGTTTTCCAAAGAAAGTTCTAACATAGTTAACTCCTAAAACAAATAACTTTTTCATTATTGTAAATATGTTATTTCTTCTGTGGATATTCACATACTACACATGCTATTATAGCATGTAAAGAAGTTATTTCTTTTGTGAATGTATTTTCACAGACTACACATACTATTGCCTATAAAAGGCATTGCATACTGCATTGTAAAAACACACCAAAAAGAAAATAAAGTCATTTTCTTATATCTATAGGTCTCTCTCTCCCTCCTTTTTGTTTTAGTTTATTATAGTGTATTTATTTTCAACATTTTATCAGCATGAGATCCTTTATAAGGTACGTATTTATTATGTAACTAGTTTAGGTGTACGCGCATTGCACGTGTACCTCATTTTAATGAGTTTAAACATTACATTAAATAGGATATTTGTGTGAATAATAAAAATGAATATACTAATTAAATTTAATATCTTTTGAGTACGTAAAGATGGAGAATTTATTTATTAAACCTAATCTTTACCAAAAATATTTTAAAAGTTGACCGACATTTATCTACCATTTGTAAATTGCAACAAAATAATACAATGATAGAGACATTTAAATAATACAATTAAATCTAATTTTTACACACAAAATTTTTTCAAAGTCGTCCGACACTTATCTACCACCTGTAAATAATAACAAATAATACGATAATAGAGATATCAAAATAATATAACTAAACCTAACCTTTACATTAAAAAATTTCTCAAAGCCGACCAACATTTATCTATCACCTGTAAACTGTAACAAAATAATACGATAAAAGTGATATCAAAAGAATATAATTAAACTTAAATTTTACACACAAAAAATTCTCAAAATCGATTGAGATTCATCTACAAACTGTAAACCACCACAAAATAATAAACTAATAGAGATATTATGATAATACAATTAAACCTAACCTTTAACTAAAAAAAATTTCAAAGCCGACCCACATTTATCTAGCATCTGTAAATTAAAATAAAATAATAAGATAATTACGATATCAAAGCAATACAATTAAACTTAACCTTTACACAAGAAATTCTTCAAAGCCAACTGATATTTATCTACGACCTGTAAACTATAAAAAAAATATAATAGTGGTCACAAAGCTTCGATTTTAGTCCAACTAATTCTTGTCTGAGCAAAAATTATGATCCTAAAGAATGATTTTGAATGAAAATAAAGAAGATATATATATACATACATGTTGAGTTCTATTATGCTGACAAAAATAGTAAAGAAGTTGAGGGTTAAAAATCAAGCATCCACTATCTAGACATGCAATCGAATCAAGTTAGATTAGCACCAATCATATTCTCCCAATAGGCAAACCGATTTGTTATCTAGTTTAATGTACATTTCAATATTTATAGAAGTATTTCTTTAATATAGACCTATTTTAGGAGTATTTTTCTAATCGAACAGTAGAAAGGAAAATATCAAATAATTCTCCCACCATATATTTTAGGAGTCACATATATTTTAGGAAGTCTAGTAGAAAGGAAAATATTAATTAATTCTCCTACCATATGTAGACACCTAATTTGTCCCTCCCCAAAACTCAATTCATCCATTTTTACCCCACGTTATCATACACCCTCACCCATGTGATAACATCCCACAAAAATACAAAAATAACCAAATCAATAACAAAGTTTTATCTTATCCTAACTAATTTTTTACACCTCACCCACCCCCTACCCCTATACCCCACGTGGTCCCCACCCAAACCTCACGGTTATACAAACACAAGAAAAAATAATACGTAGAGATCATCCATCGTCCTCTCACAATACACCATAAACACACACACAGAGATCTGAGAGAGAAGGAAAAAAAAGAAAAAAACTCCATTTTTCTTTTAGTTTTCTTCTTCACGACAGAACGCGCACACACAATACACCCATAGAGATTCCATTCTTTTCTCTTCTTTTTTCTTCCTCTCGACACACACACATATCTTCACACTAAATCGCACATACATAGAGAAAAATGGAGTAGATCGAGAGAGAGAGGGTAACGAATAGAGAGGAGATATAGATACAGACATATAAAGATCTCACCGAAAAAAGGGAGGGCGACCGAAAAACGCGACATACACGAGAAAATACACAAAAAAGCTTACAAAATCCCACACGAAAAACTTCAACATTTTTCTATTCCACTGACACACAACACACACAGCATACACTGACCATCTTCTCTTCTTCCATATACCATATACACACTACACATAAATACACAACGAATTTATTAATGCACAGATACACATAACAGTGAGTAACAAAGAGAGATTAATGAAGAGAGAGAGTAGAGAACGGAGGGAGTAGATCGGGGCAAACCAGCGAGAGAGGAGAGAGAATAGGCAAGGTCGCGACACGAATGGCACAGCCACCGGTGCCGATATCTCACCAGACTCGTCTTCAATGAAAAAGCGATGCGCACAAGGGTAAAGTAAGAAAATGGTGGGATTGAAGGAGAAAATGAGGGAGTAGAGGGTGTTCGATGGAGATTCAGCAAAGGACTCGAAAAACAGCGAGAAAACCAGCCTTTTTTCGAGCTGTTTCCGACGATATCAGTGCTGAAATTAGTTTTCATCATCAGTTCGATCGAATCAGTCTCAAAATCATCGAGATTTCCTTTTTTCCCTTTGATTTCTGGACGTCTTAGCCTGAAAACGCTAGAACCACCGGAGTCAATGGTAATTCAGAGAGATTGGGTTGATTTCGATCCTTATTTATAGATACCGAGAAGATCTTTGTCATTTTTGTGGCTCGAGTTGAGGTTCTCGGAGGTGGATTTCTTTATTTTATCAAGTAATATTCTCCAAAAGTTCCGAATCGAGGTCCATTTTTAATCTCTATTCATTTATTTCTTTGTTTACGATATCCAGTGTTATGGATGGAATGCTTTGGTTGATGAAGTGATCTTGATTGTTGGTTGAGTAACTTTAATTGTTTTGGGTGATTCTATGTTGAAATTGGTTAATTAATCGGAAATGATTTGAACTCATTTGGAGTAAATTTTAATTTGTGGAGGTATTGACATTGATATGTGTGGACGTCAATTTATTTTGATTTCTGTTAGTTTTGATTTGAAATAAATGTTTATGTTGTTAAACATGATAGTATCGTGATAGGTCAAAATTGGTAGGCAAATATAGGTTCGGGTAGGCAAAATTTAGGAATAAGTGTTTTGTTGAATGTTTGGATGTGGAATATGTGTTGAATGTTTGCTAGTTTATCGTACTTGATTCAAATGTATTCATTTGGTCAGGGAATGCCCCAAGGTTTCATGTGTTTATTCACCGGGGGATACCCCGACGTATTATGTCTTCGAAGAAGGTTCGTGATCAAGGCTCAAGACATCTGGTAAAGCATTGGAGCATAGTTTAGGATTAGTGTAGGTTAGAATATGATTTATATTTTTTGCATTTTTTATTATTTGGGACTGTATAATTGAACTGGACACTATATTTTGAATTTATTTTGTTTTGTGTGTTTGATTGATTGTTTTATGTGTTTGATTGATTGTTTTATGTGTTTCTGTGTGATTTATACATTCGTAATGTCAAATTAGTCGATATGCTCCACAAGGGACTGTGGAAGAACCACAGGATCGAGGGGTGCCTAACACCTTTCTTTCGGTCAACAGAATTCCTTAACCGGAATCTCTGTTCGCAAACCAATTTTAAAAAGTCAAACTATTTTAAAAAGGATATTCCAAAGGTGACTAGGCACACCCGATTATCCTAAGTGGTGACTCTGAGTTATGGGTGTATAGATATTTGTTTGTGTTAATGTTTGTGTTATTGTTTTATTGTTGTTGGATGCCTATGTGCTCTTTGTTTACAGTCTTTCTTTATGTGTTACCGCTTTATATCTGACATCATGTGCATAACCCGAGTCATTCTTTCCACAATAAGTCCGTAGTACAAGTGCGTACACGACCTCTAGTTGAGTCACCCTTATTTTAGGAGGGGGAGCCATTGGGTGTATGAAGTGGGTGGAAAGCTCTCGCAACTACTATCGACTATACGCTTCCTCAAACAGCCTTGTTAGTGGACCCCAACGTAGGTCAGCCTTTAGGTCATGCTTATCTGCATCATATCTAGACCTAGCAGGATCCACGTGGCCCTTTGTAGGAGATTCACCTCTACAACATCTCTATGTGCTAAATCTTGCATCTTTGAGGGTAACAGGGTCATTTGATGGATTGATTCAGGAAAAACATGTGCTAGAATTAAAGAAAGTGTGTAGGCATGGAAAAATCGAAAAAAGAAGAAGAAGAAAAAAGTGAGTCAAAAAAGAGTTTCGTAGTTTTTAGTGTTCTTTATGGTTTTTGTTTTCTACAATACAAAAATTCAAAAAAAGATTTTTTTATGTGTTGCACTCATTTTTCAAAAAAATCAAAAATATCAAAGAGATTTTTCTTTTGTTTCTTTAGTAAGCATTCACAAATTCGAAAATTTCGAAAAAGATTTTTTTCAATAGAAACTTTTTATAAAAGAAAAATTCAAAAAAATATGGTAGAAGTTTTGTACGTTTCATATAACGAAAATACCAAAAAAGATTTTTCTTTCATAGTTGTTGGTGTCATTTTTATGTGAAGTGTTAAATTGAAAACTCAAAAGTTTTTATTAACATTGTTCATCGTCTGTCTGTGGTCGTGTCTCTCAAGTCAGGGTTCAGTTCATTATTTAATCCTAAATTGTCCAATCGGACAAACTACGCACCCCTGATTCTCTTCTCTCAAGAGTGAGAGACGTAGGCAGCCTATTGTGGGTTCGGGGATCTTATTTAAAATTTTCAAAAAGATTTTCTTCACTCTTTATTTAGAGTAGGTGTTTAATTTACATCTTTTAAAGAAAACTACAAAGAGAGTTTTCTTTAATAGTTTCAATTTTCATCTTCGTGTGAAATTTAAAATTGAAAATCCGAAAAGATTTTTCTTTGGTAATTATAGGTTTCATTTTGTATAGAAATCTGAAAATTCAAAAAGATCTTCACTTTTCATTTATAGTAGCTGTCATATAGATCTCTAAAAGAAAACCACAACAAGATTTTCCTTTAATAGTTTCAGGTTTCATTTACGTATGAAATGCAAAATTGAAAATGCAAAAAAATTTTCTTTGGTAATCATTGATTTCATTTTGTATAGGGATGTTAAAACTGAAAAATTTAAAAAGATTTTCGTCAATTTTTTGACAAAATTTTATTTTCTTTTCTTCTTAAAGTTTTAAGAGAAAGAAAAAAAAATAAAAAGAGTTTAATTGGCCATTTTAGCAAGAGTTCACGAACTACGCACACCTGATTCTCTTCTCTTGAGAGTGAGATACATAGGTGCCCTTCTTGGGTTCGGTGATCTTTTTCAAAAAAAATAAAAAATAAAAAGGTTTTGAGAAAGTGTTGAACTCTAACACGTTTGTTATTTTTTGTTTAGTTAGTTTAAGGTGGTTGGTTTGTGGCATTGTAGTTGGTCCTCCACATCACACCAAATCTAAGGAAGGTTTATCTGTGTCCAATAAGGATATAGAGAGTGACCTCTGGATCAAACAAAAAGCCGGAAAAATGAGAGTTTGAAGGAAGAGAATTTGAGACTAAGACAACAAATGATGGAAATGTATCGAGCTTGGGCCAGTGGGTTGCCTCCTCCTCCATTTACAGCTATTGATCCTACAAATACCTCGAGTTTTTATCAAAATCGCAAAGCCAGTTTCCTACTGTTGTTGATGCACTGCAACGTGACTCAAAATTCATTCTAAGCTAAAAGCATCCCAGTGCCTCCACCGCTCTTTATCTAGCTCCTCAGCATAAGCCTATTATATTTACAACACCACATACCATCTGGGATTTTGTCGCTTCCACATTGGTCTGTCCAATGGTGGTGCTTCTTCATGTAACTAGTGGATCCATGTTCTTTACTCTTGCTGATCGGTGTTATACTTCTGAACCTACTTTTAAGTTAGCTGGACCACCAAGATTTCTTAACAAGAAACCTAGTGTGCCAGAAGATCCAGAGAAAATGGTTGAAAAATGAAGAGTGCAGAAAATGCTATAAAAAGTTTCCTAAGACTTGTGGGTAAAAAAGATGTTACATACAAAGACTGGGGCATGTCTTCAAGTGTTAACCTTCCTCCAATCCTTGAGATGTCAAAATTTGAGGAGCAAGATGGACATGAGGAATACGTGAAACATTTGGGACAATATTGCAATCAATTAAGGGAAACTTGAGGGAAGAAGAATGAGAAAGTGCAACTGCTATTGTAGTTGGAGAACGGGCACATCCAAGAAGACTACGTCCTCGTTACCATTAGTGTCTAGCCCAAGTTCATACCTAAGATCTCTATAATCACTCCCAAAATCCATTATACTCTATTTCCCTACCTTCATATCTAGTATATTGCCCATAGCTATATGTTTAACTCCCTTCTTACTCACAATGGCGCACACCAACTCCTCAAAGTCATCCTCTAACTCCACAAACATACCAAAGCCCTTCTAGGCCCGATTTTTGATCCAAGCTAAACAATGAAATAAGGCAGAAATCAAGGGATAGATTCACACCAATTGGAGAGTCGTATGCCAGTTTATTCCAGAGATTGGTATAGTGGGGCATGATCACTCCCCTCCTTGGGTATACTTCTGATCCACATTCAAAAATTTTTGATCCTAATGTACGATATGCATATCATTATGATGTTTAGGGTGACAGTATTGAAGATTGTCGTGCTTTGAAAAGAGAAATAGAAAAGATGATTCAAGATAAATCGATTATAGTGCAGAACATTTACAGTAGTGAAAGCTCTAGTCATGCTGATGTGCAAATCAGTGGCTAAGATGTTAGGCCTAACAATTGAGAAGTCACTCCTCTCCTTACTAGGAAGGGGTTTGGTAGCTTATTTTTTTCTGTTATACAAATTATTTCAGGATTGTAGTTCGGGATCTATCTTATTTTGTCCTTTATCATTCATGTTTAAACCCTTCTATCGTTTATTTTTACTAAATGCAGTATCCTTTTTCCCTTTGTGTTTTAAACATTTGTTGTTTGTTTGTTTTCTTTACATAATACATTTTATGTTGGCTCTAGTGATATGACATGCCTGTGAAATTTTCAGCTAGATCTTAAAATCCAATTTGAGCATGAACTTTGAATCAGAGGGTTAGAGTTAGAAAAAACATCTGAGAAATAGGTAGAATGTTAAGACATTTGGTGACCATGTTGAAGCCTTCTTTGAAAATTAAGGCCACTGTTTTCGAGAATCACAAGAATAACTTGGTCATCAATTGAAAGTCATATCTCAATTAGATGAAATAATGAATGTGTGATCTTCTGTCAAAAGCAACAGAATGAAAATCAGCTCCATGAAGTCATGAGTCCTTCAGCATGAAGAATGTACAACAAAAATGGAGTTGTATGTCGAACAAAGTGCAAGAATAGTGATGCACAAATTCAGTTAAAGTTAGTGCTGTAAAAATATCACGAATGATCTCCATCTTTCACTTTCACATTGCATGATATGTACTTGCATTTTCAAGAATTGATATGACGGGGGCATTTCATTCTGCTATCCAAATATTGTGTCATCCTTTGTTTACCCTATTTGAGATTTAGTGTTATTTTCTTTCATACCCCTCTTTTGGAATCAAGATAGAGTCAACAAAACTAAAAAAAAAGGTGTCGAGCAAAAGAATAGAGTCAAAAAAGTGTCAAAAAGAAAGAAAAAAATATGTCAAAATAAAGAAAAGAAAAGAGTGTCAAGAAAAAATAGAGTCAGAAAGGTCCCAAAAGAGTCAATAAAAGAAAAAAAAAGAAAAGAAATTAGAATCCAGCCAAAAAATAATTTGTCGAAACTACGTGTGACCTGATTCTCCTCTCTTGGAAGTGAGATACGTAGGCTGCCCTACTCTGAATTCGGTCCAACCAAATAAATAATTTAGAATTGTCCAGTTAAAAGAAATTGGGGCATGAGTTATTCTTCATTGTTTGAGTCGATTCCAAAAGTTGTAAGTCCCACCCCACTTTAAGTGTCGTTGGGCCTCATGTCATCATTTCGTTTTAACCTTATCCAAAAGCCAAGTTACAACCAAAGAAAGACCTTCAGATCAATCTTTGATAATGTTAAGGCTAAGCATACAATGAATATGATGACACATTTTGGGAATTACTCGACTTCCTCAGCATAAGGAATCATGATAGAAATAAATGAGAAATTCTTATCGGTGAAAACCCCCATGAGCACTGTAAGATGACTGTGAGTTGAGAAAAATAAAAATAAGAGAGTCTCATTGATGAAAAACTCTCACGGACACCATAAGACAATGGTGAGCTAAGAAAAAAAATGAAAGAGATTTGTTGGCAAAAATCCTTCAAGGCACCACTAGCCGAATGAGGTCTCCAAATGCAATTGTCCCTAAGAAAGTAACTCAGTTTCAGGGTCATTAACTCAAAACGATTGGTATAAAGTTTTGATGGAAAGATCAGGCAACTTAATCCAAAATGCATGGCATAATCATTTGAGTTGACTGTCATTTTTAGATAAATTTTTCATTTCTTTATTTCAAATGGGGACATTCATTATCTTTTCTTTCTTCTCTATATTTTTTTTATTTTTGTTTTCTTGAGTCCATTATCTAAATAAAATAAAATTCACTGTCATTCTTCTTTTGTCTTTGAGTCAACTTCATGTCAAAACAATTGAGAAAATATTTCAAAAGTGGCTACCAGCTTCTCCAATTGCAGAAAGCAAGACAAAAGGTCAGCACATGAAAGCGACATGATTGTGAGCTGAAATAAGGCATGCAGAATATTTTGTCAACAGAAAAGTCTGGAAACTCATGAAAATATCAAAGTTCAAAGGGTTTATCTGAGAAGCATGGTGAAGCAAAGATACTTTGTTTGCTTCAGAGACACTCTTAATAATCTGAGTTTGGGTCCATGATGCAGCAAGTCAATGACATATGCTAATGGTTGAAAGCAAGGTTAAATGTGACCAACGCAAGAGCAATCGCCTCAAAAACCAAAGACGCAAGCCAACCACCCTATTTTAAACTCACAAGTTTTCTTTGTATAAAACAGGAACAGTTTCTACCTTCTAATCAAAGGCTTTAAAGCGCAGATATCCAGAGGTGCAATTCCTCGTTTCTTTAAATGCAAGAGCAGTGTTGCTTTGTAGGTTTAGTAATCACAATTATGGTGAAATTCATCATCTTATACCCCTAAGAGACACATGAAATTTGGGTATTTCATGTATCATGGCTAAGAGGTGCAGATCCTAATTTGAGTCTTTAATTCTAAAAAATGCATTTTTAGTAAGAATCTTTCACTTTCACTTGAAGAGAGGGACTTGTTGGTCTCATTCATTCAATTTTACCCTCAAAAAATGCATTTGTTGATCAGAACCATGATTCATATTTGCATTATGCATTGTTGCAAGTAGTTGTGATTGGGTTTGACACCTGCAAAAACTTTTGATGCTAAACTGGGGCCAAAGAAAATTTAATTCCTGTTATAAGGAACTTCACTTTAGGACCCTCCTAGCAAAGTGAGACTTTATTATTTTGGAAAATGAAATCTTTCTTAATCATAATCTTTGTATGAGATAATTTTTGTTCTAGTTTTGATTTTGATGCCAGGAGCCCGCCTGGAGAACAGGATGAAGAACAAGGGTGATTAAATTAAAAGTTAGGAGTCCTCCTGAAGAACAAAGGTCATGAAATTGAAAGTCAGCGGCCCACCTAAAGAACAAGGGTGAAAAAACTGAAAGTCAGGAGCCTGCCTGAAGAACAAGGGTGATGAAAATTGAAAGTCATAAGCCCTCCTGAAGAACAAGGGTGATGAAATTGAAAGTTAGGAGCCCGCCTGAAGAACAAGGGTGATGAAATTTAAAGTCAGGAGCCCGCCTGAAGAACAAGTGTGATGAAACTCAAATCAAGAGTCCAAAAGAAGCTGTATACATAGGATTTTTGTAATTTTATTTATGTTTTATCATGTAATTTTCATTTTGATGTAATGACAGAGCCGCGAATCGGAACCTCACTCGACTCTCCAACTCGGTATAGTCTTTCTCCCTCCCTTGGAGATATCTGTGACTAGTTTCCCTCATAACTTGGGTAGGTATGATATCCAAAATCAAGACTCGGTCTCTCTTCTTCCTTTTGTGTCATTCTTTGGAATAACGATCGAGACAAAATTCTGTCTCGTTGTCTACTTCTTTGTATGAAAACACCTTGTGTTTACATCCAAAGGGGGCATGATGTAGGCACCTAATTTTGTCCCTCCCAAAACCCAATTCATCTATTTTTACCCCGCGTTATCGTACACCCTCACCCATGTGATAACACCCCACAAAAATACAAAAATAACCAAATCTATAACAAAATTTAATCTTATCCTAACTAATTTTTAACACCTCACCACTACCCCTCACCCAACCCTCTACCTTTATACCCCACGTGGTCCCCACCCAAACCTCACGGTTATACAAATACCAAAAAAAACAATACACAGAGATCATCTATCGTCACTCTCACGATACACCATAAACACACACAAAAATCATATAGAGAAGGAAAAAAAGAAAAAACTCCATTTTTCTTTTGGCTTTCTTCTTCACGACAGAACGCACACACACAATACACCCATAGAGACTCCATTCTTTTCTCTTCTTTTCTCTTCTTTTCTTCTTTCTAGCAACACACACACACATCTACATACTAAATCGCGCACACACACAGAAAAATAGAGTAGATCGGGAGAGAGAGGGTAACGAATAGAGAGGGAGAGATATAGATACAGACATATAAAGACCTCACCAAAAAAAGGAAGGGCAATCGAAAAATGCGACATACACAGGAAAATACACATAAAAGCTCACAAAATCCTACACGAAAAACCTCACCATTTTTCTATTCCACTAACACACAACACACACGACATACACTGACCATCTTTTCTTCTTTCATATACCATATACACACTACGCATAAATACACAACAGACCCATTGATGCACAGACACACACACCAGTGAGTAATAGAGAGAGAAACAAAGAGAGAGAGAGTAGAGAATGGAGGAAGTAGATCAGGGTAAACTAGCGAGAGAGGAGAGAGAATAGGTGAGGTCACAACACGAATGGCACAACCATCGGTGCCAACATCTAACTGGAGTTGTCTTCACTGAAAAAGCAATGCGCACAAGGGTAGAGTAAGAAAATGGTAGGATTGAAGGAGAAAATGAGGGAGTAAAGGGTGTTCGATGGATATTCAGCAAAGGACTAGGAAAACAGTGAGAAAAACATCCCTTTTTTGAGTTGTTATATGCAATATAGATGCCGAAATCAGTTTTCATCATTAGTTAGATTGAATCAGTCTTAAAATCGTTGAGATTTCTTTATTTTTATTTGATTTCTGGACGTCTTAGCCTAAAAATACTAGAACCACCAGAGTCAATGGTAATTCAGAGAGATTGGGTTGATTCCGATCCTTATTTCTTTATACCGTGTTGGACCTTTGTCATTGTTGTGGCTCGATTTGAGGTTCTCGGAGGTGGATTTCTTTATTTTATCAAGTAATATTCTCCGAAAGTTCCGAATTGAGGTCCATTTCTAATCTCTACTCTTTTATTTCTTCGTTTACGCTACCCGGTGTTATGGATAGAATGTTTTGGTTGATGATGTCATCTTGATTGTTGGTTGAGTAACTTTAATTGTTTTGAGAGATTCAATGTTGAAATTGGTTAATTAGTCGTAAATGATTTGAACTCATTTGGAGGAAATTTTAATTCGGGGAGGTATTGACATTAATATGTGTGGACGCAAATTTATTTTGATTCCTTGTTAGTGGTTTGATTTGAAATAAATGTTTATGTTGTTAAACATGATAGTATCATGATAGGTCGAAATTGGTAGTCAAAATTTAGGAATAAGTGTTTTGTTGAATGTTTGGATGTGGAATATGTGTTGAATGTTTGCTAGTTTATCGTGCTTGATTCAAATATATTCATTTAGTCGGGGAATGCCCCGAGGTTTCATGTGTTTATTCATCGGGGGATGCCCCGACGTATTATGTCTTCGAAGGAGGTTCGTGATCAAGGCTCAAGACATCGGGTAAATCATTGGAGCATAGTTTAGGATTAGTGTAGGTTAGAATATGATTTATATTTTTTGCATTTTTTATTATTTGGGACTGTATAATTGGACTGGACACTATATTTTGAATTTGTTTTATTTTGTGTGTTTGAATGATTGTTTTATGTGTTTTTGTGTGGTTTATACATTCGCAATGTCAAATTAGCCGATATGCTCCACCAAGCGACCTTGGTCGAATCACGGGATCGAGGGGTGTCTAACACCTTCCCGTTGGTCAACAGAATTCCTTAACTGGAATCTCTATTCGCAAATCAGTTTTAAAGAGTCAAACCGTTTTAAAAAGGATTTTCCAACAAATCAGTTTTAAAGAGTCAAACCGTTTTAAAAAGAATTTTCCAAAGGTGACTTGACACACCCGATTATGCCAAGTGGCGACTCTGAGTTGATTATAAAATGAATCTTTTTCAAAATAATTTTCATTTTTTGTCACTTTGATAAAAACCCTTTCGAACTTAAATTCATATCTTTTTGGTTAAAAAAAAGGGTGTGACATCATATATTTTAGGAGTCCCATATATTTTAGGAAGTCTAGTTAATATAATAAAAAATAATTAAATAATAAATTTAAGAAAATAGTGAAAAGATAATTTTGTCTAAACAAGAGTCTTTTGATGAAGGGTAAAAAGTTCAAAACACTTTTTTAAGGGTATTCACACTTTTAATATATTATAGATTATAGATTATAGATATAAATATAGATTATAGATTATTTGTTTTCAGATTCTAAACACACACACACACAATATAAATTGCTAAAGGAAATCAACTTTTGATAATAATCTATTAACAATACATGATTCTATTTAAATTTATTTGAGATGGTTATTTTATTTTGAAAATATTATTATATCTAACTTATTAATCTTTTTATGCTAGTTTCACTATGTCAAATTTATCAAAACTTGAGTTTGTGGCACTGGACATTACCGTAAAGAATTATTTATCATGGGTCCTTGATGATGAAATTCACCTTGAGGCTAAAGGTCTTAGGGATACTATTAAACAAGAAAATGACACATCTAGTCAAGATAAGGCAAAAACTATGATTTTTCTTCGTCATCACCTTCACGAAGGATTAAAAACTGAATATTTAACTGCGAAAGATCCACCCGAATTAAGGACCAACTTGAAAGGTTGATATCACCACCTAAAATTGACGGTATTATCGAAAGCTAAATATGACTGGATACACTTTCAGTTTCAAGATTTTAAAATCGTAGTTGAGTATAATTCTGTCAATAATAAAGTAAGTTCAATATTAAGATTATGTGGAGAAACCATCACTAATGAGGACTTACTAGAGAAAACGTTTTCCACTTTTCATGCTTCTATTGTATTGCTGTAACAACAATATTGTGAAAAGAGATTTAAGAAATATTCTGAATTGAGTACATGCCTACTTGTGGCAGAGACGAATAATACTTTGTTAATGAAAAATCACGAAGCTCGTCCCACTAGACTTGCTCCATTCCCAAAAGCGAATGTTGTAGCAGCACATGATCAAACTGAAATAAGATAAAATTATTTTTGCAGTCGTGGTCGAGGCCATGATCGTGGACGTGGACGAGGACGTGGCAGAGGATGAAATAATTATCGTCATAATGGTAGAAATAAATAAGAGAATAATAAAGGTTCTCAAAATAATCCTTCAAAGGGTAAAGTTAATATTTATCACCGATGTGGTATGAAAGGTCATTGGGAACGTGTTTGTCGTACATCTGATCATTTTGTCAACCGTTATCAAGCTTCTCTTTAAAAAAAAGAAAATGATGTGGAAGCGCACTTGACTTTTCGAGGTGATTATGATGAAGCAACTTCATCAAATACATATAATGATATTGAGGAAAACCTTACTTACAAAGATGGTGACTTTAAAAGACTCTCAGATATTATCCATTTGAAAGCTGAAGATTTCTCTAAGGATATTGATTAAAGAATTGATCATCTTATAAGAGAATAAATTATAAAGAAAGTTATTGTTTTCTTTTGTTAGCAATTATGTTTTCTGTTTTATTAAAGTGCTATGTATTTCTAATTTCTACATTTCTAATGCAATTTCTTATGTTAGTTTTTCAAATTTCTTATAGTAAATTTTTTTTGAAGAATATGAAAATTCTCCAAGTATCAATTGGATCCAAAATCAGATACAATGATATATGTCTTATAGATAGTGCTACCACATATACTATTTTAAAAGATAAGAAATACTGCTCTTATTTGGTGATGAAAGAAGCCAATATCAATATTATATCTGGTAGTACAAGATTAATTGAAGGCTCTGAAAAAGCTAACTTATTACTTTTTGAAGGAATAAATTTGATAATTGATGAAGCATTATATTGTAGTAAGTCTCAAAGAAATTTATTAAGTTTCAAAGACATTCGCCAAAATGACTTTCATATTGAGACTACAAATGATGAAAAGATTGAATATCTTTATATTACTACAATAATATTGGGTAACAAATTTATACTTGAAAAATTACCCGCTCTTTCTTCCAGTTTATACTACACAAGTATTAGCATTGTTGAAACACATGCCATAGTAAATCAGAAATTCACTAATTCAAATAATTTTATCATTTGGCATGATCGGTTGGGCCATCTCGGTTCTAATATGTTGCGCAAAATAATTGAGAATTCATATGGACACTCATTGAAGAACCAGAAGATACTTCAATTTAAAGAATTCTCTTGTGCTGCATGTTCTCAAGGTAAATTAATTACTAGACCATTAGCAATTAAAGTGGGAATTGAATCCCCTACATTTTTGGAACATATATAGGGTGATATATGTGGGCTCATTTACCCTCCATGTGGATTATTTGAGTATTATATGGTTTTAATAGATGCATCTACAAGATGGTCACATGTGGGTTTATTATCAACTCGTAATTTGGCATTTACAAGATTACTTGCTCAAAAAATAAAGTTAAGAGCACAATTTCCACATCATACAATAAAGACACTTCGCCTTGATAATGTTGGTGAATTTATATCCCAGGATTTTAATGATTATTGCATATCAACTGGAATAACAGTTGAACAGCCTGTTGCCCACGCTCATACTCAAAATTGTCTAGTAGAATCATTGATTCAACGCCTCCAATTAATTGCTAGACCAATGCTTATGAGAACAAAACTTTTCATTTTGATATGGGGTCATGCTCTTTTGCATGCAACAACTCTTGTGTGGATAAGGCCCACAAGTTATCATAAAGTCTCCTAATTATAATTGATTTTTGGTCAAGAGCCAAATATTTCTCATCTAAGAGTTTTTGAATGTGCGGTATATGTTTCAATTGCTCCACCACAACACACAAAAATGGGTCCTCAAAGAAGGTTGGGAATATATGTTAGGTATGAATTTCCTTTTATTATAAAATATTTGAAACCTATGACTGGAGATTTATTTACGACAAGATTTGATGATTGTTATTCGTATGAAACAATATATCCAACATTAGGGGAGAAAATAAACGGTTGAAAAAAGAAAATAGACCGGAATGTAATATCATTATCTCACTTAGATCCTCGTACAAATAAATGTGAACTAGAATATCAAAGGATAATTCATTTGCAAAACACTGTAAATCAACTGTCAGATGCATTCACTAACCTATCAAGAGTTACAAAATCTCACATTCCAGCTGCTAATGCTCCCATTCGAGTTGATTTCCTGATAGGATAAACGAGTAATGCAAGTGAGTCTAAACCACACTTAAAATGTGGTAGACCAATCGGTTCTAAAGATAAAAATCCTAGAAAAAGAAGAGGATCAAATTATCAAAATAATCATAATATGAAAGAAGCTACTCAAGAAGAGCAGATAACAATTAATAAAACCTCAGAAGAGGACCAGGTTGTAATGCCCCGAAAAATGGGTCCCGGAGCGTCACACGGTGCTTAAGGCTATGAGTAGCCCCAAGCTAACCCTTTGAGCCATTTTCATTCAGTTCAACACAAATCAATGGGGTTTTCATAAATAACCCTCAAATATCAACAGAGTAATCATCATCCAAAAATAAAAGAATTTTAGAAAGATAACAAAATACGACTTATTAGTCAACTCCCAACATCTATACTAGTCTGACAAGCCTCTAAGAAAATCAATAAAACCAACGAGCCATTGAGACATGCCCCAACTGACTCATACTCAGTTATCAAATGTAAACAATTCTGTGAAACCAACATCAGACATCACGTTCTCGGAATATAAGGACTCACCACAATAGAGGATGTAGAACAGCGTGCCCGAAGAATCACTGTCGAACCTGAAACTGAGCACCTCAACCTACATTCCGAGAAAATGCAGCCCACATCTGAAGATGTGGGTCAGTACCATGGAAAGGAACCGAGTATATGGGGGTGTATGCAGTTGTATAAACATCACCATCATAAATATTTATAAGAAATATACAGGATGTATGAAAGACTCACATAGCCCGAAGAAAATCATCATAATCATGAGAGGATGAAATAAGTACAATAACACATGTGAGTCATCATATAATTTGTCAATCACTTTCAGTTCATTAAGAATATCAATTCTCATAATGTAAATATCAATTAAATCTTTCGAAAGAATAACTTTCACAATTCCACTTTCAAATCAATTCACCATTCACCATAGATACAAGGAAACATACACACACTGGGAGATCCTATAACCGACATAAACCATGTGAGCTATATGGAGTCCAATGTACAAACCACGTTGGGGAGAGCCGTCCTATCCATTCCATCAGAGTAGGACTATCGATATCAAATCCACACAAACTAGTGATCACTATATAAATCAACCTCAGGCTCACTCCTACGGGGGCACGTAATTCTAGGGAAGTAAGGTCGCTTTATACTTCCCACTCAGTGCTAAAGATTTCTCCCAGACTTAGCTCAGATCATTTCAAAGATAATCCACAACAAAACAATTTCAGTAATATATAAATATACATTGGGAGCCATCATGCTTCCCATCTATCAAAATCAACCACATTGTGGATTTCTTTCACACTCGAGTTCAAAACAACTCCATTAAGACCAAAAGATCAAATCATTCAAAATATCTCAAATATTCAACATCAACGTGCTTATAACACACACTTTCTATAAAAAAAAAACACAATTTCCAATGGGGATTCACAACCCAAATATCAAAATCATGATAAATATCGTTCAAGATTCATGTTTTATATCACCACACATGTAAATTAATCTTTCAAAATCATAAACATCAAGATATCATAATAATCATCATAAGATATGAGTTCATGCTCCAAATTCATAAAAATCAAATAAAAATCATGCCTTTGTAAAGAAAATTACTTTTGGGCACAAGAATGAAAGAGAGTTCTTGTTGAAAAACCCCACATACCTTGAATGATGAACTTTAGATCGATACTCGTTTTTGAGATGTTAATCGTACTTTTGAATGATGGTTCTTGGAGTTCTTGAACTAGGAACTTGGAATCTTGAATAAATTTGCAGAATTAATGGTGAACTTTGGAGGTTCTTGAAGTTGGATGTAGGAGCTTAGGTTTTTTTTTTTTAGGGAATTTTTTGAAATATAACATATAATGCTTCTAATAGGCTTTAATATAGGGTTTGGATAGATTTTGATTGAGGGGAAATGACCAAAACGCCCCTAAAAATAAAAAAAAATTCTCGAATCTGTCCTTTGGTGGACTGTTTTGATAGTCTAAAGTAGATCAACCATAACGTTTTACTCCGATATTCAAATTGGATAAAACCAATTACATTAGAAAGAGGACTCTCATATATTTCCGTTGATATGTAGTATCTTATCCAGATCATTGTGTACGAGGATTTATGATCGTTTGAAGTTGATCCAAAAATTCACTTTTGATAGGCTGAAGTAGATCGACCATAACTTTTTGCTTCGATAGACAAATTGGATGAAACCAATTTCATTGGAAAGAGGACTCGCAGAGCTTTCTGTTGATATATAGTAGATCACCCAGATCATTATGTACAAGGAGTTATGATCATTTAAAGTTGGAGCAAAAATACACCAGGCCTCAGTACTTTTTCCTGCACGTTTTACTTACTATTCACTACTATTCACGGTTCAATTGGAATGTTCATAACTCGTAGCTCGGGTGTCCGTTTTGGATGATCCATATATCGTTGGAAAGATTATACGATACTCTACGCAATGGTGGGTTATAATCTAAGACATTCTACACGAAAAATTTATAATTCATTCTAAAAGATAGAACCCAACACGTTTACGCACAAAATTTCAACGAAAAATTTTTCGGGGTATTACATCATCCCCCTCTTGGAAACATTCATCCTTGAATGACGCTAGACATGCCAAGATTAGATAGGGAATAGAGCATACAACTGAAACCATTTGTTAGACTCATCACCACATCGTTTCTCACTCCAAATGCATTATAGAATGCATAAATTCAAGAAACTACAGCTGAACACATAATAAATGACAGCTGAACTGCTGCAACTTTTATCAAAAGTGCATTATTTAGGAAAAAACGGTACCTTCGAATTGATCGGAGTTCATGGAAAATAGGTGCGGATACTTGGATCGCATATCCTCCTCAGTTTCCCAAGTTGTACCCTCAACAGATTGGTTTCGCCACAACACCTTGACCAAGGGAACTTCTTTGCTCCTTAGTCTTCAGACACTGAAATCAAGAATCTCAATAGGAATCTCATCAAAAGAAAGATTTTCTTGAATGTCAGCACTCACAGAGGAATCCACTACCACAACATCTCTAATATGCTTTCTAAGCATGGAGACATGAAATATTGGATGAACATAGGACAACTTGGAAAGCAACTTGACTTCATAAGCTACCTTACCAACACGGCTAAGAATTTTGTAAGGACCAACATAACGGGGACTAAGCTTCCCCTTCTTTCCAAATCTCTTCACCTCCCTCATGGGTGAAATTTTCAGATACACTAGGTCACCAACTTCAAACTCAAGGTCTCTCCTTCTAACATCTGCATATGACTTCTGACGACTCTGCACAGTTTTCAATCTTTCCTTAATCAACTTAACTTTTTCCATAGCCTTAAATACTGAATCAGGACCAATCACATCCGTTTCACCCACCTCAAACCAACCTATGGTTGATGTATACTTCCTTCCATATAAGGCTTCAAACGGAGCCATGCCAATACTAGAGTGGAAACTGTTATTGTAAGCAAACTCTATCAACGGTAAGTGATCATCCCAATTTCCCTTAAAGTCAAGTGCACAAGCTCTCAACATATCCTCTAAGGTCTGGATGGTCCACTCAGCCTGACCATCGGTCTGCAAATGAAAAGAAGAACTCAAAAGCACTTGGGTACCAAGACCCTTTTGAAAAGCTTTCCAAAATTGCGAAGTGAACTGAGTGCCCATATCCAAAATAATAGACAAGGGAACTCCATGCAGTCTGACTAGCTCTCGGATATACAATCTAGCGTAATCCTCAGTAGTATATGAAGTATGAACAGGCAAGAAATGAGCAGACTTAGTCAACCTATCAACCACAACCCAAATGGAATCATGATGGCATCGGGAAGGAGGTAAACCAATCACGAAGTCCATATTTATCTCTTCCCACTTCCAGGTGGGAATATTAAACTCTTGCATCATACCACTATTTCTTTGGTGTTCAACCTTAACCTGTTGGCATGTTGGACACTTAGCAACAAACGCTGCTATATCTTTCTTCATGCCACTTCACCAATAGATTTCCCGCAAGTCTTGGTACATCTTGGTGGCACCAGGATGAATAGAATATCGTGCCCCATGCACTTCAGCCATAATCCTCTATCTCAGATTATTAACATTCGGGACACAAAATCTACCCTACAATCTAAACACACCATCTCCCCCTTGGGAGAAAACCTCTACAAGGACTGACTCCTTCAGTCTGACCAAACTAGCATCTAAGTATTGTTTTTCCTTCACTTCCGAAACTAAGGAGGATTTGGAACTACTCTGAACCCCTATACTACCTTCAGCAGATTCAAACAACCTAACCCCTAATCTAGACAAACGATGTACATCACGAGCCAACTCTTTCTTACCTTCTACCATATGCGAAACACTACCCATGGACACTCTACTTAGGACATCCGCCAAAACATTGGCCTTGCCCGGATGGTACAGCACACTCATATCATAGTCCTTTAATAATTCTAACCATCGTCTCTGCCTAAGATTCAATTCTCTCTGGGTAAACACATACTGCAGACTCTTATGATCAGTGAAAACATCAACATGGACACCATACAAATAGTGTCTCTAGGCTTTCAAAGCAAACTCAACAGCAGCCAACTCAACGTCATGGGTGAGGTAATTTTTGTCATGGGGTTTTAACCGTCTAGAAGCATAAGCTATCACCTTACCCTTCTGCATCAATACACAACCCAACCCAACTCTCGAAGCATTACAATACACCACAAAACCACCAACACCATCAGGCAAAGTCAAAATAGGGGCTGAAGTGAGTCGAGTCTTCAAATTCTAAAAACTCTTCTCACAAGATTCAAACCACAAGAACTTCACTTTCTTTTGGGTCAACCGAGTTATAGGAGACGCTATAGAGGAGAAACCCTCAACAAAACAGCGATAATAGCCAGCTAAACCCAAGAAACTTTGGATATTAGTCGGAGAAATAGGTCTAGGCCAATTTTTAATAGCTTTGGTCTTTTGGGGATCAACTCTAATACCCTCGAAAGAAATGGTATGACCTAGAAAAGCAACTGACCTTAGCCAAAACTCATACTTACTGAACTTGGCAAATAACTTGTGATCTCTAAGGGTTTGCAAGACAGTTCGGAGATGATCAGAATGTTCATCCTCACTACAGAAGTACACCAGTATATCATTGATGAACACTATAAAAATCTATCCAGATATGATCTGAACACTCGATTCATGAGGTCTATGAAAGCTGCTGGGGCATTAGTTAACCTGAAAGACATAATAAGAAACTCAAAATGGCCATAACGAGTTCGAAAAGCGGTTTTTGGGATGTCACACTCCCTAACTTTGAGTTGATGATAGCCGGAACGAAGGTCTATCTTTGAGAAATAACTTGCACCTTGCAATTGGTCAAACAAATCATCTATTCTCGGAAGGGGGTACTTATTTTTTATGATGACTTTATTCAGTTGGCGGTAATCAATGCACATATGCAAAGAGCCATTTTTCTTTCTCACAAACAACACAGGAGCACCCCAAGGAGAAACACTAGGCCTTATGAAACCCTTATCTAGTAGATCTTTGAGTTGCTCTTTCAACTCCTTAAGTTCTACAGGGGCCATAAGGTAAGAAGAAATAGAAATAGGCTGAGTATCGGGAAGAAGATCAATCCCAAACTCTATCTCTCTATCAGGAGGTATCCCTGGGAGATCATTTGAAAAGACATCAGAAAACTCATTGACGACGTTAACAGACTAGAGAGTTGGAGTCTCAAACTTAGTGTCTTTGACTCTAACCAAATGGTAAATACACCCCTTGGAAATAAGCTTTCTAGCTTTGAGGTAAGAGATAAAATGACTCTTGGGTGACACAAAATTCCCAGACCACTCAAACACGGATGCACCCGAAAACTGAAACTTGACCACTCAGGTCCGACAATCAATAGAGGTATAAGAAGAATACAGCTATTCCATACCCAGAATCACATCAAAATCTACCATGTCTAACTCAATCAGATCAGCCAACAAAACTCTATGAAGAATGGTAACAGGACACTTTTTATACACTTTCTGGGCAATAATAGAATCACCCACTGGGGTAGAAACTAGGATAGGCTCAGGAATAATCTCAGGACTCATTTCAAAATTCACAACAATCAAAGGTGTAACATATGAGAAACTGGATCCAGGATCCAACAAAGCATAAACATCAAACTGAAATATACGAAGCATACCAGTAACAACATCGGGGGAGTCCTCCTGTTCCTAGTGGGATGGTAAAGCATAGAATCTATTCTGATGTTGCTCGCCAGCATTGCTAGAAGAGGCGCCCTGAGTTGGGGCTGGGCGAGTTGCTAGAACTAGAGCACTAACAGTCTGAGTCTGGGTCTGAGGGCGATAGTCACGACGCCCTTGTCCATCCTGTGGACAATCTCTAACTTTGTAACCATGTCACCACACCAGAAATAATCCTTCTTCTCACCCCAACACTCACCCGAATGAGCCCTACCACACTTAGGACATAGGGGACGATTTGGCTTACTGCTAGTACTGTACTGGGACCTGGATGCATATGACCTGGTAGCTTGCTCCTGCCTACCTTTAGGCACGGGAGCACTAGTAGATAACAGTGCTGGCATAGACGAACGATCCTGATACTGAGGGTGACTCCCTCCCTGCGATCTAGTCTGACCCTGTCCATACTGCTCGTACCTAGCTCTCTTATTCCCTCTCATTCTATCACTCTCCTTAATCTTGTCTGTCTCAATCTGTTGGGCATGAGTCATCAGCCTAGAAAGATTCATCTCACTATTCAGCATAGCAGACCTATACTTCTTAACCACATAACTAGATACTCCAGTCACAAACTTACTTATACTAGCCCGATTATCAGCCACTAATTCGGGAGCATACTTGGCCAACTGATTGAACTTTAGACAGTACTCCCTAACAGTCATAGAGCCCTATCGCAGGTTTATAAACTCTTCCACCTTCGCCTCCCTCATCTCCAAAGGGAAAAACTTATCCAGAAATGCATCCTGGAACTCTTGCCAAGTTGTAGGGACAGATCCCTCACCTCTACCTTTTCTCTAAGCAACAACCCAGTCATAAGCAAGGTTTTTCAACCTATACACAGCCAACTCCATACTATGTTCCTTAGATATATGCATCACCTGAGTAATCTTCCGCACCTCCTCTAAAAACAACCGTGGATCCTCATCAGACTTGGACCCATAAAATTCCAGCGGATTCATCCACATGAACTCACAGATCCTGGTAGCAGCTGAATTACCTCCCTGCTGCAGTGGAGCCGAGGCCGGGTTAGCCTGAATATTTGCAGTAACAACTTGGGCCAGCGCTTGAAAGGCTGCCCAAAATTCAACATGAGACACGTTTTCATTCAATGGGTCAGTGGGTTGAGGTTGCTGACCATCATTATTTCTTCTCGCTCGATGTGGAGGCATATTTCAGAATGAGGAGAGCATGAATCAATAGCAGAGAGAGACACTTTAAGCACGATAGACTTCTGAAAGAAAGAATCATACTTTTTCCTAAAATGCCTTGTAGCCTCTTGCTCATAGATGTGGCGCGCTACACACCGATGATCAAGACTCTACTTAACGCGGCTTGTCAGACTCCTTAGGATACCTTAAAACCTTAGGCTCTGATACCAAGTTTGTAACGCCCCGGAAAATGGGTCCCGGAGCATCACACAATGCTTGAGGCTACGAGTAGCCCCAAGCTAACCCTTTGAGCCATTTTCATTCAATTCAACACAAATCAACGGGGTTTCTACAAATAACCCTCAAATATCAACAGAGTAATCATCATCCAAGAATAACAGAATTTTAGAAAGATAATAAAATACCATTTATTAGTCAACTCCCAACATCTATACTAGTCTGACAAGCCTCTAAGAAAATCAATAAAACCAGCGAGCCATAAGACATGCCCCAACTGACTCATACTCAGTTATCAAATGTAAATAATTCCGTGAAACCAACATCAGACATCACGTCCTCGGAACATGAGGACTCACCACAACAGAGGATGTAGAACAGTGTGCCTGAAGAATCACTGTCGAACTTGGAACTGAGCACCTGAACCTACATTTTGAGAAAATGCAGCCCACATCCGAAGATGTGGGTCAGTATCATGGAAAGGAACCGAGTATATGGGGGTGTATGCAGTTGAATAAATATCATCATCATAAATATGTATAAGAAATATGCAGGATGTATGAAAGACTCATATAGCCCGAAGAAAATCATCATAATCATGAGAGGATGAAATAAGTACAATAACACATGTGAGTCATCATATAATTTGTCAATCACTTTCAATTCATCAAGAATATCAATTCTCATAATGTAAATATCATTTAAATCTTTCGAAAGAATAACTTTCACAATCCCACTTTCAAATCACTTCACCATTCACCATAGACACAAGGAAACACACACACACTGGGAGATCCTATAACCGACATAAACCATGTGAGCTACATAGAGTCCAACGTACAACCCCCGTTGGGGAGAGCCGTCCTATCCTTGACATCAAAGTAGGACTATCGATATCAAATCCACACAAACTAGTGATCACTATATAAATCAACCTCAGGCTCACTCCTACAGGGGCACGTAGTTCTAGGGAAGTAAGGTTGCTTTATACCTCCCACTCGGTGCTAAAGATTTCTCCCGAACTTAGCTCAGATCATGTCAAAGACAATCCATAACAAAACAATTTCAGTAATATATAAATATACATCGGGAGCCATCATGCTTCCCATCTATCAAAATCAACCACGTTGTGGATTTCTTTCACACTCGAGTTCAAAACAACTCCATTAAGATCAAAAGGTCAAATCATTCAAAATATCTTAAATATTCAACACCAATGTGCTTATAACACACACTTTCTATAAAAAAACACAATTTCTAATGAGGATTCACGATCCAAATATCAAAATCATGATAAATATCGTTCAAGATTATGCTTTATATCACCACACATGTAAATTCATCTTTCAAAATCATAAACATCAAGATTTCATAATAATCATCATAAGATATGGGTTCATGCTTCAAATTCATAAAAATCAAATAAAAATCATGCCTTTGTAAAGAAAATTACTTTTGGGCACAAGAACGAAAGAGAGTTCTTGTTGAAAAAACCCACATACCTTGAATGATGAACTTTAGATCGATACTTATTTTTGAGATGTTAATCGTGCCTTTGAATGATGGTTCTTGGAGTTCTTGAACTAGGAACTTAGAATCTTGAATAAATTTGCAGAATTAATGGTGAACTTTGGAGGTTCTTGAAGTTGGATGTAGGAGCTTAGGGTTTTTGTTTAGGGAATTTGATGAAATATAACATATAATGCTTCTAATAGACTTTAATAAAGGGTTTGGACGGATTTTGGGTGAGGGAAAATGACCAAAACGCCCCTAAAAATTAAAAAAAATTCTCGAATTTGTCCTTTGGTGGACTGTTTTGATAGTCTGAAGTAGATCAACCATAACTTTACTCCGATATTCAAATTGGATTAAACCAATTTCATTAGAAAGAGGACTCTTATATCTTTCCATTGATATATAGTATCTCACCCAGATCATTGTGTACGAGGAGTTATGATCGTTTGAAGTTGACCCAAAAATTCACTTTTGATAGGCTGAAGTAGATCGACCATAACTTTTTGCTTCGATAGACAAATTGGATGAAACCAATTTCATTGGAAAGAGGACTCCCAGAGCTTTCCGTTAATATATAGTAGATCACCCAGATCATTATGTACAAAGAGTTATGATCGTTTAAAGTTGGAGAAAAAATACGCCAGGCCTCAGTACTTTTTCCTGCACGTTTTACTATTCACTACTATTCACGGTTCGATCGGAATGTTCATAACTCGTCGCTCGGGTGTCCGTTTTGGATGATCCACATATCGTTGGAAAGCTTATTCGATACTCTACGCAATGGTAGGTCATAATCTAAGACATTCCACACGAAAAATTTATAATTCATTCTAAATATAGGACCCAACACGTTTACGCACAAAATTTAGACGAAAAATTTTCCGGGGTATTACACAAGTACCTTAAAATAACAAAAATAAAGATATCTCAATCAGTTATGTTTCATTAATAAAAATATGGAATCAAAATGATATAATTATTGATAATATTTTTGCTTCTAATGTTGCTAATGAAATAATGCAACAAGATGAGGATCTTGAACTAAAATCTGTCGAAGAATGTAGACAGATAAATGATTGGCCAAAATAGAAACATGCAATCAAAATTGAATTGGATTCGCCTGAAAAACACAAGGTTTTTGGACTTGTAGTCCAAACACATGAAAGTATAAATCCAGTGGGGTACAAATGGGTTTTTTTGCGAAAACAAAATGAGAAAAATGAAGTCGTAAGATATAAAACATGACTCGTGGCACATGAATTTTTGCAAAGACCCGACATTGATTATATGGAGACATATTCTCCAGTGGTGGATGCAATCACCTTCAGGTATCTTATTAATTTGGCAGTTCATGAAAAATTTGATATGCATCTGATGGACGTTGTCACAACCTACTTATATGGCTCATTAGACAGTGATATTTATGAGAAAATTCTGGAAGAATTCAAAATGCCTAATGCGTATAAAAATTCTTGAGAAAATTGTTCAGTCAAGCTTCAGAAATCCTTATACGGTTTAAAACAATCAGGATGCATGTAGTATAATCGCCTTAGCGAATACCTATTAAAAAAAGGGTATAAAAATGGCCCAATTTGCCCTTGTGTTTTTATTAAAAGGTTTGGATCTAAATTTGTCATAATCGTTGTATATGTTGATGACTTGAGTATCATTGAAACTCATGAATATCTTCCAAAGATGGTAGAATGTTTGAAAAGGAAATTTGAAATGAAAGACCTCGGAAAGACAAAATTTGTCTTGGTCTACAAATTGAATATTTTACGAATGGAATCTTTGTCCACCAATCCACATATACTGAAAATATTTTAAAGAGATTTTCTATGGATAAAGCATATTCATTAAGTACCCTAATGATTGTGAGATCACTTGATATTAATAAGGCAAAATAGTTCGATGGACCCTTGTACTATGTCTGTTTTGTAATGTGGATACTCCTACTTATAAATTGGTCATCTGAACCCCTCAACTCATCAAAACAGAATATTTCGAACCACTCTGACCGTTAACCAAGCCTATGTGGCACAAATCGACTAAGTAGGACAAAGTGCGTGATTACATGCGCGTGGGATGCGAATGAGGGTCATTTTTTGATTAATTTTATATTAAAATAATTTTAAAAAAATTAAAAAGAACCCCCCTCTCTTTTTCTCCTCTATTCCTCATTTTCACCTCCTTTTCCTGCAATAAATTTCCTATTTTGACTCTCAGAATTCCAAAATCATCAAAAGTTTCAACCTTTCACAAATAAGATTCGAAACTCAGCTCCAAAATTAGATAGAGTTTCAACCTTTTGATAAACAAGATTCAAAACCCAACTCCAAAATTATCTAAAGTTTCCACCTTTCACAAACAAAATTCAAAATCAATTCCAAAATCATATAAAGTTTCAATCTTTACAATCAAGATTCAAACCCAGTTCACAGAATCGTGTAAATCAACCAAAATTCACCAAAAATGGCCTAAGAATTTCAAAATTCAAAAAACCCAAATGGAGTTTCACTACTACATTAAGAGTAAATTTTCAAAACCCAATTCAAGAATCATGTAATCCTAAAAAATTTTGGAAATTGGAGAAACCCCAGATGAAGTTTCACTAATTCATTACAACCCCTTAAACAAAAACAAGAAATCTTGATTGTTTCCTGGTGCAGGGATGGGGGGTTAGTGATTTCCGATGAGCTGTCACCAAAGTCGACAACAGAGGGTCGTTTGGTTGCCTGTTAAGATAGCGTATTAGATGATATTTCGACGAAAAATTTGAGCGGTCTAGACTACTATTTCTTCCTTTTTTTCACTCTATTTTTCTCACTATTTTCTTTGATTATCACTCATTTTCAATTACTCTTTCTCTATTTTTCTCTGATCAACTCTTTTTTTCCACTCAATTCTCCTCTCTCCGTTCTATTTCTCCCTTGATCTCTCTAATTTTTCTCTATTTTTTGTGTATGTGTATGTAGAAGCTTATGTGTGTGTGGTGTGTATTGTATTGTGTTTTGTGAGTGGTGTCTTTAGAGGATCCTGTGATGGTGAATTTGGCCGATGAAGCTGTTCCGGTGAACATAAATCAATTGGGCAATTGAATTCGATTGAAAATGATCTATAAAATCTCAATTTCACAAAAGTCCCATCAAATTATCCCAAGTCTGATTTCAATTTGAAGAGAGAGTGGAGAGATGGAGAAGAGAGAACATGGAGAAGAGAGAGTCTTTTAATTTTATTTTTTCTTTAATTCTCAATTTAAATTTTTTATTTTTTTAATATTTAATTTCTTATGTGACATTTTAAAAATGATGTGGAATTTAATGTAGTATTTAAAATGACGTGGAAGCTGACATGAAAGTTGACGCGGGGCGAGTGTGTTACACTCACCGAAAAAGTATTTAAAATATTTCTTTTTAGTGGGTTCAAGGGTCCAAATGACAAACATGTAAGTAAGAGTATCCACAATACAAAACAGACATAGTACAAGGGTCCATCGAGCCATTTTGCCTATTAATAAAGATCCATTTCGACCTCATGAAAATGATGAAGAACTTGATGGTGCTGAAGTACCATATCTTAATGCAATTGGGGTATTAATGTATCTTGCTAGTAATTGATGACCAGATATATTTTTTGTTGTAAATTTATTAGCAAGATTTAGTTCTTCCCTAACACGAAGACATTGGAATGACATTAAGCATATATTGAGATATCTCTGAGGAACTATTGATATGAGACTATTTTACTCAAATGAGTACGATTCACAATTAATTGGTTATGTAGATGCAAGACATTTGTCTGACCCACATAAAGGTCAATCTTATATAACTTTTGTTTACATGTAGAGGTACAACTATATCATGATGTTTAACAAAACATACCATGATTGCTACATCTTCAAATCATGCAGAGATAATAACCATTCATGAAGCAAGTTGAGAGTATATCTGGTTGAGGTCAATAACTCAACACATTCAAGAAACATGTGGCCTTACTTTGAAAAAGAATATCCCAACAATATTGTATGAAGACAATGTTGTATGCATATCTCAATCAAGAGAAGGATACATCAAAGGAGACAGAACAAAACACATTTCACCAAAATTATTCTTTACTCATGATCTTCAAAAGACGGGTGAAATAAACCTTCAACAAGTTCGTTCAAGCAAAAATCTAGTAGATTAATTCACTAAAGCATTGTCAACATGAACTTTTGAGAAGTTGAGATACAAGATTGGGATGTGTCATCTCCTAGATATTAAGTGATGTTCTTATCAGGGGGAGAAAATATGCGTTGAACTCTTTTTTATTTAACCAAAGTTTTATCCCACTGGATTTTCCTAGTAAGGTTTTTAATGAGGCAACAAACAATGCGTATTACAAACCGCTATATACATCATATTTTCTTTAGAACCTTTTTTAACATGAACATCCAAGGGGAGTATTGTAAACAAGTTATTTCTTTTGTAGATGTTCACATACTACACATACTTCACATACTACACATACTATTATAGCATGTAAAGAAGTTATTTCTTTCGTGGATGTATTTTCACATATTACACATACTATTGCTGATAAAAGACATTGCATACTATATCATAAAAACACACCTAAAAGAAAATAAAGTCATTTTATTATATCTATAGGTCTCTCTCCCTCCCTTTTTTTTTAGTTTATTATAGTGTATTTAGTTTCAACACCCATTTCATTCTTTAGTTCTTTTACCAAACAATACCTTAATAATAAAATAAAGGTTAAAGCCATCAACAAGCCTTCGAACTTGTTTCGAAAATTCACTTAGACCCCTAAACTAAGGCCTGTACCTATCAGGCCCCTAACCCTCCCAAATTTTGATCCAATCAAGCATTTTTTCCCTATTCTCACCAGGTCCCATGCGCGTGTCTCCAAACGCAGCTAATGTGGAAAGTTATTCCACTTAAATCCCTCCATATGTATTAAATAAATCCACATATACTTATTACATTTAAATGGACAAAAAATCATTTTGGACGACACTTTCTCTCTCTTCGATGTTAACTCTCTCTCTCTTCGATAACCCTAATTTAACCAAAATTCTACTCAAATCGAAGGAGAAATTTGGGTGGTTTCCTCAGATCTTCCTCGTGTAAGTGTTATTATGATTTATATTTGTTACATTTATTGAATTTTAGCATATTTTAGTTTTTAGGGTTTTCAAATTTCACTGTTAGGGATGTGGTTTTAGGAATATTCCGTCACTTTCTTAACATGCATTAAAGGTTGTATCTTTTAGCTTATTGGTGTGTACTTTGGATATATTCCGTTAACTAACTTTGAATTTTTACCCTTTGTTGTAGGTGACCTAACAAATGAAAATTATTTTCACAAATTTTCACCATAGGGGGACCTTTTCCAATACGGGTGTCCCTACATATGTTGCAAGTTGTGTGCCAAAACTAAGGTACATTGACAAGGACCACTTTTTCCTACTGGAATTGTTATTTTATACTAAAGAATTAGGGTATGAAACTATTAAGGGATTTTATTATCAAGATGTAGTAACTAAAGAGTTCAACTTGGTTAAAACTGGCTGACATCTCCTTGAACTAGTCAAAGACTTAAAACATGAGGAATCTATTGAGTTTTATGTCTCTCATGTTTTAGATGAGCCAATTTTTGACCCTGATGGTCCCACTGGTTTTTTACCTTCACCTAAAGTTATTGAGGGTGCAGACCTAGAAAGAGAAAGTGTTGGTATTGATGATAGTGCTAACATAAAGAGAGAATCCATTGGAGTAGAGGAAGAGATGGAGGTTGATCTAGAAGATTTTAACCTAGAAGATGTTGATATAGAGAATGTTAACTTAGGAAAAGAGAGAGAGGCTCGTGTAAAAGATATTAACCTAGAAGATTTTGATGTACAAGGAGGTGATGAGGTTGATGTAGAATATATCCATGTAGAAGATGTTAATAGGCTAGAAAGTGAGTTATCAGATTACTTGAGTGGTGATTCAGATCTTAGAGATATTCCTTCAAAAGATGGCTTTGATGATGATGAGAAGTTGAGGGCTTTTAGACAAGAAAGAATGAAAAACAAAGCCAACAATAAAGAAAGAAACCAAAAAGTAAGAAAAAAGGCCGTTGAAACTGAAGAAGTACCTATGGAAGTTGTTGGTTGTGTAGATAGAGGCTTTGGGGATATTGGTAAAAATAAGGCTACCAAATATGCTGGAAAGTTGAGTAGAGATAAGGAATATCTTGATAGTTTCAATTTTTGGAGTGAAGATAGTGAAGGGATGGATGTAGATGTTGTTAGAGAAGTATATCTACCTAGAAGAAGGAGAAGCAAGTAAATTAGGTATGATGAAAATTGTGAGTTTGTTGTGTTTGAACTTGGAATGATTTTGAGGCTGCAAAATAGTTTAGAAAAACTATTGCAGATTATGTTGCAGAGTATAGAAGGCAGTTGAAGCTAAAACCTAATAAAAAACATAGAATAAAGATGAATTGCATTGCACTTAATTGCAAATGGTTGATGTATGCTTCTACTGATAGGGATTCAACCAATTTTATTGTTAAGAAATATAACCCTATTTACAAGTGTATACCTCTAAACAAGAACAATATGTGTGATTCAAAGCTAGTTGCTAGAAAGTTCAAGGACAGAATTATTTCTTAGCCATACATTAGGATTTGGGAAATTTAGGATTTGGTAAGAGAGGTGTTGGATCTTTATGTAGGTAAAACTATTTGTTATAGGGCTAAATAGATTGTTATGAGGGAGAATATGGGTGATTGGAAGCTGGAATTTGCCAGATTATGTGACTATGCAGATATGATCAAGACAACAAATCCTAGAAGTTCTTGTTGGATAAAAATTGACAAAGAAACTGAACCAGGGAAGAACCTCTTTGTTTATTTTTATGTGTGCTTTCATGCCTTTAAGCATGGATGGTTAGATAGGTGTAGGAAAATTATTGGTTTTGATGGATGCTTTCTCAAAGGAGCTTGTAAGGGTGAGTTGTTAGTTACTGTGGGGGAAAATGGCAACAACCAAATGTATCCATTGTATAGACAGTTGTGGATACTGAAATAAAACATAGCTGGGACTGGTTCATAAGGTACCTGATTACTGATCTAAATCTGGGAACTGGTGAAGGCTTGACTGTAATGTCAGACCAATAAAAGGTACCACTACTTAATTATTTTTCTTATTACTTGACTTTATTTTCCAATAAAATTCCTGTTTTAATAATACTTATACTTATTACAGGGTCTTGTTCCTGTTTTAAATTTTAATGGATCTATTACCAAATGTTGAGAGAAGAATGTGTGCTAGACATATTTGGAGCAATTGGCATGTGCACTGAAGAGGAGAAGAAAGAAGAAAACAATTTTGGAGATGTGCAAAATCAAGCTTTGAAGTAAAGTTTAGTGAGGAGATGCAAACAATGTCAAGACTAGGTAAGAAAGAAATAACTGAGGACATGTTGGTTAATCCTCCTTCTTCTTGGTGTAGGGCATATTTCAAAACACATTCGAAATATGATATTGCAGAAAATAACATGCGTGACACTTTTAATTCTTGGATCTTAGCTGCTAGACATAAGTCCATAATCACAATGTTAGAGGATATTAGACATAAAATGATGAATAGACATCAGGATATGATCAGATTTGCAGAAACATGAATTTTAGACATTGCACCTATGACAAGAACTATTTTAGAAGATAACAAGAAATATTCAAATAGGTGTAGAGTACTATGAAATAGAGTTAATAGTTTTAAAATTGGGGATGGGGGTTACACATTTGTTATTCACTTGGACAAGAAGTATTGTGATTGTAGGTTATGGATGTTAAGATGTATTCCTTGTTATCATACTATTTGTGCTTATTATTACTTGAATAAAGATCCTGATCAACATGTAGAGCACTGGTATAGGAAAGAAACCTTTCTTAAGTCTTATAGTCATTTCATTCAACTAATTACCAATATGAGAATATGGCCGGAAAACACAAACCCATCAATTGAGCCTCTAAAACCAAGAAAGATGCCAGGCAGACCTGGAAAAAATAGAAGGAAGAACAACGATGAGCAAAAAAGTGGGGCAAACTCTCAAAAAAAGGTATCAAGATCACTTGTTCAAGGTGCAAACAAGTTGGCCATAACAAGACTATGTGTGCCAAAATGGTAAGCCTTAAATGAATTTCATAATAGTTTGTAAAGTTAACATATTTCTTAAATTTTCATATTTCTGTTTGTATGTTAGAATGGGATGGGGAGTAGTAATAGTAATAGTAGTCAACCTAGCACTCAGCCTGCAGCCTCATGGAGCCCACCACCACCACAATCAAGTTCTATTTGTGGTGACACCAGTGCAATGGCAAGAGATACCTACACTCAAAGTCAGACAACAAAATAAGTTATATATGTTCTTCTACCTTAATATTCTTCTCCTTCTTAATATTACTATTAAAAATTGATAAAAATATTGTATTGCATTTATTCACAGTCAAGCTCCACCTTTCAAACATATGCAACTACACAATCTAGTCAATCAGGATTTATTTATGCTGACACAGCTGTTGTGCCAAAAGCACCTCAAAGAAAGGTATTAAGTGTGGCTGGTAGAGGTCAAGGTGCTACTGGTAGAGGTAAAGGTGGTTCTGGTAGGGACGATGATTCTGGTAGGAGTCAATGTGGTGTTGATATGAGAGGTGGTTCTAGTAGGGGTCAATGTGGTACTGATAGGGGAGGTGGAAGAAATGCTTCTTCCAGTCAAGTATAACCTTTGCCAACCAACAAGAGGCCATACAATGCTACCTTATTTACTGCTGCTACTAGATACAAAAGGTCTGCAACTGGTTTTGGTGTTTATACTGATCCAGCAACTGGAACCCAAGTGTACAATGTATGTCTCTCTGTCTCATTATTTACCTATAATAATGTTTTCATTCAAGTTTTCAATGTTCATTATCTTACAATTTTGTCTAATTTGTAGCTTGGTACATCAAGTGAGGGGGTTCTTTATGGAGGTACAAATTTAAAGAGTGCTTCACCAACCAATATAGATATTAGTTTTAAACCTCGTGGCCTAAAGTAGAATGGAAAGGATGCAGTTACCAGAACACAATTGCAATAAATGAAAGCAAATAAGAGAAACAAAGTGGATGCAACCAAGTCTTCTTCATCAGTTGAATCTTCTAAGAAGTAGTTCATTTAGAAATGATTTGTACTGTAATGAGGGTTAATGACTTTGAACAAATTGTGTTACTAGTTTTTGAATAACTTTTTCTTAGGCAGCAGTTAATGACTTTGGTGTATGCTGCAGTAGAACTATTGTGCTCAATGTTGAGCTCTTTTTAAACACCTTGTTTACTAATGTATACAGTTTTTAGCTCAACTTTGAGCTATTTTAATATGATATGCTGTTGATTGCACTTTTTAGCTCAATCTTGAGCAATTTTAATATGATGTGCTGCTTCTAATATTTTAGTTCATTTTCATCAATACCGTCAGTAGTTACAAATAGGCTATTTGGTTATACCTTCAGTAGCTGCACAACTAGACACAAAGTAATTGACAATGTGATTGTCATACAAAACATGTCAATTCATTTACATTTAACATGTCAAAATGATACAAACTAACAAAAAAACTACTACAAACTAACCATTACAAACTAAACTAACCAAACAACTACTACAAACTAAACTAACCAAACAACCAAAACAACTAACCATTACAAATCCATTAAAAAGTATCCATTACAATATCTAATTGCCTATTCAATAGGCAAACTTAACTACTACCTTACACTATATTAAAGAACCATTTTATAGTAAGAACAATGAGAAGAAGCAGAACAAGTTTATTCAATTTAAGCTTAGCACATTCTCTTTCAAGTTTAACTTTTTTGAGTTTTTGCCTCAATGCTATTAACTTCTCTTCACTATCTTTCAATTTCTCACATAAAGTGTCCCTTTCTTGTTCAACGTCTTTAAGCTTTTACATCAATCGATCATACGAATTTTCACCATCTTTCCACCTGATCATATAATACCTCGTATTTCCCTAGCTTAAACTAACTTTCAGTCCATGAGTTATCCTATATAATTTTTTTTGAAATACTTAGTAATTTTAAGTTTTGATCTTACCAATGCGTAGAGAATTTAGTTAGCTTTTCAATGATATAAAATTCGCCCAAATCCAATACCCGGGCAAAGAGTTAGAGCCATTTTTGTAAAGCAGTGTGCCAACTAGCACATCACCGCGTCACGAAGGCCAGCCAAATGGCAATGGTCACTTTCCAGTGTTCCATCGCGCTATTAGCACATCACCCAAGCAGGATTTTTATAATTGTCTAATACCATTATTCCAATGGGATCCCACCACATCGCGATGAGTCCAAATTTCAAAATCAAAGGGGCACCGCAATTCCACCGCGTTGCGCCAAGCCCCCAGTTCCCAATTGTCAATTTTTAGTGACACGACGCGATAGCGCTGCATCGCGCCACGTGTCCAAATCAGGTTTTTCCCGTGATAATTTTTAAATTATTTTCAGGGGTAATTGGGTACTTTTTCATAACCCAAGTCAGCCTTTAACACGTAAATTACCCCTAATTAACCTAGATATACCATTATTCACTCAATTTCCCCCCAAATTAAATCATTCTCTCTCAATTAGCGAACCCTAGCTCTAAAAAAATCAAGAACAAGGCTCAAGAAACTCACTAAGAACTTATCAATTCAGGTATGTTAGGTGTTCATTCATGGGTTCTTTTCACCCATGAAGCCCAAGAACCTTTTTTTTAAAATTACAAGTTATAGATTCATGATTCCAATGCTTGAAATTGATTATGCACATAGCTATGATATTAGTTTGGTTTTTAATCCATGATTATGATATGATACATGAAAATAGAATGTCCATATAAATTAAATGATGCAATCATGATATGCTAGTATATGTACAAGCTTATGCCCTACAAGTATTTGATAAAATATCTCTATGAATGAATTATGGACAAGTAATTATTGTTATGTCTTACAAGATTATGCTATGCTTTATTTTTCATGCTATCGAGTCCTAGGGGTATTTAATACCCGACAATCTAGCTGTTTACCTAGAGCCAGTGTCAGTTATAAAATAGTATATGTCATGTCACGACCAATAGAATTTAGTCAGTTACAAAACTCAGGAAAACTTTGTAAACTCAGTATCAGTCCAGTCTAGTTCAATATACTCAGTTCAGTGTCTTTCAGTTGGAAGTAGGATTCAGCACCAAGTGAACCAAAGGATGAGGGCTCACCTGCCAGTAGAAGGTGTGATCCTTAGAAGCAATCCTTGAATTCCACAACTAAGTAGCTAGCGTAGGTTGAGACATCAAACCTGCTAGTTGAGGGTTGATGCGGTGTTTTAACTTTCCAGTTGAGGGTTTCACAGTTCTCATTAGAGTAGCTGCCAGATGAGGGTATCTCTTCAGTTGTCTTTACTCGTGGCACGGTACTGAAACCCTTCCAACTGGGGTCATAGGTTGGACCCCAACTCAATTATATTATTTAGGGCATATCGGTTAGATGATTACCTCCCATAGTCTCAGTTTCAGTCTTCAGAATAGAACTCAGTTCAGTTTTACAGAATCAGGATTGTCAGATACAGTCAATCAGTATCAGTAACTCAGTTATCAGTAACTTTAGATATCAGTTACTCAGTATCAGAACTCAGTGCTTAGCTTTAGATAAGCTCAGTTACAATATACACGTGTATGCACAGTATTGCATGCTCAGTCTTTACAGCAGTTCAGTTATCTATGTACTCTCATATCTAGTTACTCTATATCATTCAGTTAGTTATTGCTCATGCATATGAACATTTGCATTCAGCCTTACCTTATCTAGCATACCAGTACATTCCACGTACTATGCATACTCTTTCTTTGCGCTATGGTGTCTCATATCATAGGTTTGAACGCTTAAGTTCCTGACCGCGCATAGAGAGATCAAGTTATCAGCAACAGTTTCAGTAGTGAGTCCTCATTTATCGAGGGCATACTTTTATTTCAGTAGTTCAGTAGCCAGAGTTAGTTGGGGGCTTATTCCATCAGCTCCGCTTTCAGTCAGCTCAGTTAGAGGCTTTTCAGACTCGACTAGTTTAGACAGTATTTCAGTTTTCATATGTTTTATCAAATATTATTGTAGAGGTTGTCTTTTATCAGTATTTACAGATTTTGAACCTTATGGTATTTCAGCCTATTTTCTGCAATTATTGCAGTATTATTACTTAGTACTCATAGCAGATAGCAGTCATCGGTTAGCTTGTGGTCCTCGGGGTCGTAAGCACCATGTAGCATCTGCGATACAGACTCAGGGGATTACAAACTTAGTATCAGAGCCTAAGGTTCAACAGAGTCCTAAGGATTCTTAAAGCCACATCAAGTAGAGTCTTGTGCATGGGTGTGTAGCACGCCACACTTATGGAAAGGAGGCTATGAGATATTTTAGTAAAAATATTTCCCTTCTTTTAGTATTCATATCGTACGAGTTAGCATGAGCTCAAGTTAAACTCTCAGTCTAATCCATTTCTTTCTTTCATTTACAAAACATGCCTCACAAAAAGACTAACAAAAGGAGAACCAAAAATCAGTCAGCACCTCAGCCCATTCAGGTAGATCCCCTGGATGAGCATGTCTCTCATGTAGAATTCAGAGTTGCGTTCACTACTCTAGCCAATTTTGTAGCAGCTCAGAATGAATGGCCAGCTATTGTTCAGGCCAACTTAGTGGCCAATGCTGTTGCAGCTAGGATTCGGGACTTTATCCGAATGAATCCTCCTCTATTCTCAAGATCTAAGCTAGAAGAGGATCCACATGAGTTCCTCGATCAGGTTCAGAAAGTCACAGATATTATGGGAGTGACTTTCAGTGAGAGTGTTGAGTTAGATTCCTATCAGCTACAAGATGTAGTTCATACGTGGTTTAAGCAGTGGAAGGTAGAAGGGGCACAGATGCAGAGCCCATAGAGTGGGAAGAGTTTGCTACTGGTTTCCTAGATAGATTCTTTTCTTTAGAGCTGAGAGAAGCCAAGGTGTTAGAGTTCATCAATCTCAGGCAGGGCAGTATGAGTGTGAAAGAGTATTCCCTCAATTTTACTCAGTTATCCAGGTATGCTCCCCATATAGTAGCAGATAGTAGGTCCAGAATGAGCAAATTCGTGTCCGGGGTGTCAGATAGTATAGTTAAGAAGTGTAGAACTGCGATGTTGATTAAGAAGATGGACATATCTAGGCTCATGGTCCATGCTCAGCAGATAGAAGAGGCTAAGAATAGAGAGAGAGAGGTATAACAAAAGAGCTAGAACAAATAGTTTTAATTTCAATCAACCTAAGTTAGAGGGCGGTAACCGTTCCTAATTTAGCCCGAAATCTTCAGTTCCAGCTCTGTCCTCACTAGTGCCCCAATACCTAAGTTCAAAAATGGTAACAAAGATAGGGCGTCAGGCTCTAAATCTCAAGGTAGTGTCAGCAGTGCTCGAACAAATCATCTTTGTCAGATATGTGGTAGAAACCATCACGGTGTCTGCAGAATTGGCAGTGATATTTGTTTCGGGTGTGGAAAGCTAGGCTACAGAGTCAGAGATTGTCCTCAGTCAGGTTCTTATGGTCAGTATAATCGTCCTTCAGCTCAGTTAGGTCACCTAAAACAACAGGGTACTGCTTCTAGTGCCACTAGTGGGTAATGCCCAACAGGCTCTATACATTTCATTCCAGACAAGATTAGGAAAATTCTCCTAACATGGTCACTGGTACATTACAGATCTTTCATTTACATATTTATGTCTTGCTAAATACTGAATCTTTTTTATCTTTCGTAACTCCTCATATAGCCATTAACTTCGGAGTCAGTCCAGAAATCCTAGTAAAGCCTTTCTCAGTTTCTACCCTAATGGGTAAATCTATCATAACCCAACGTGTATACAGGAACTGTCCGGTTATGATATCTCAGAAAGTTACTTTAGCAGACCTTGTAGAGCTAGAGATGGCAGATTTTGATGTCAGTCTCGGCATAGATTGGCTCCATTCATACTATGCCTTAGTCTATTGTGGAAATAGAATAGTTCATTTTTAGTTTGCAAATGAACCAGTGCTTGAATGGAGAGGTAGTACTACAGTGCTTAAGGGTCAGGTGATTTCATACCTTAAAGCAAGGAAAATAATATCCAAGGGATGTGTCTATCATCTTGTGCGAGTCAAAGACTCTAGTTCAGAGACTTCTAGTCTTGAGTCAGTTCCAGTAGTAAATGAATTCCCAGATATATTTCCCGAAGATCTTCCTGGAGTTCTTTTCATTAGGAAAATAGACTTCGGAGTACACCTTCTTCCAGATACCTAGCCCATATCTATTTCGCCATATAGAATGGCACTAGCAGAACTCAAGGAGTTAAAAGAATAGTTGAAGAATCTCCTAGATAAGGGATTCATCAGGTGCAATATTTCCCCGTGGGGTGCACCAGTCTTATTTGTGCGTAAGAAAGACGGTTCTCTTAGAATATGTATAGAATACCATTAGTTGAACAAAGTCACAGTCAAGAATAAATATCCATTTCCTAGAATAGATGACTTGTTGGACCAACTTCAGGGCGGCAATTACTTTTCAAATATAAACCCCAGATCAGGCTATCATCAGCTCAGAGTCAAATAATGTGACATTCCGAAAATAACTTTCAGAACCCGGTATGGTCACTTCGAGTTTCTAGTTATGTCCTTTGGTCTTACTAATGCCCCAACAGCTTTTATGGACTTAATGAATCGCATGTTCAAGCAGTACTTGGATATGTTCATTATAGTTTTTATCGATGACATTCTTTTCTATTTCCATAGAGAGAATAATCATGCAGATCACCTCAGAATCATACTTCAGACTCTCAAAACTCATAAGTTGTTCGCCAAATTCAGTAAGTGCAAATTTTGGCTAAGGTCAGTAGCATTCCTTGGTCATATTATTTTCGGTGATGGCATTAGAGTTGATCCTCAAAAGACCGAGGTGGTAAGAAACTAGCCCAGACCCATCTCTCCATTAGATATCTGGAGTTTCTTGGGTTTAGCTGGCTATTACCATCGGTTTATTGAAGGGTTTTCATCTATTGCGTCCACCATATCCAGATTAACTCAGAAGAAAATCCAGTTTCAGTGGTCAAATTCTTGTGAGAAGAGTTTTCAGGAGTTGAAGACTCGACTCACCTCAGCCCCAATCTTGACTCTACTAGATGGTTTAGATGGGTTTATTGTGTACTGTGATGCATTCAAAGTAGGTTTGGGTTGTGTCCTCATGCAGAGAGGTAAGGTCATAGCCTATGCCTCTAGACAGCTTAAGCCCCATGAGAAGAATTACCCAAGTCATAATCTTGAGTTAGCAGTTATAGTGTTAGCCTTACAGATTTGGAGGCATTACTTGTATGGGGTGCATGCTGTTTTGTTCACAGATCACAAAACCTTCAGTATGTGTTCTCTCAGAAAGATTTAAATTTGTGTCAGAGAAGGTGGTTAGAGTTGTTAAAAGATTATGATATGAGTATTCTGTATCACCCGAGCAAGGCCAATGTAGTGGTTGATGCTCTCAGTAGATTGTCTATAGGTAGTGTTGCTCATGTTGAGAATGATAAGAAGAAGTTAGTTCCGGAAGTTCACTAGCTTGCTTGACTATGTGTCTGCTTAGTCGACTCAGCAGAGAACAGTGTGTGAATGTAGAATAGTTCAGAATCATCTCTAGTTTCTGAAGTGAAGGAAAAGTAGGATAGAGATCCCAGTCTTGTTAAGTTGAAAGAGTCAGTCAGAGATCAGAAAATAGAGGTTTTCTCCTAAGGGGAGATGGTGTGTTGCGTTACCAGGGCCGTTTATGTATGCCAAGTATAGATGACTTGAGGTAACGAATTCTTGTAGAAACGCATGGTGCACGGTACTCTATTCATCTAGGGGACACTAAGATGTACCATGATTTGCAAGAGATCTATTGGTGGAGTGGGATGAAGAGGGATATTGTAGAGTTTGTAACTAAGTGCTCTATGTGTCAGCAGGTTAAGATTGAGCACCTGAAGCCTAGTGGGTTCATGCAGGAGTTCAGTATTCCCACATGAAAATATGAGGAAGTGGACATGGACTTTGTGATGGGTTTGCCTCGTACTCGTCATCAGCATGATTCTATTTGGGCTATCGTAGACAGGATAGCTAAATCAGCTCATTTCTTACCAGTTCATACTTCCTATTCAGCCAAGGACTACGCCAAACTCTATATCAGACAGTTGGTCAAGTTACACGAAGTCTCAGTATCCATCATCTCAGATAGAGGTACCCAATTTACCTCTTATTTCTGGAAAGCATTCCAAAAGGGCCTTGGTACCCAAGTCCACCTCAGTACAACCATCCACCCTCAGACAGATGGTCAAGCAGAAAGGATCATTCAGACTCTAGAAGATATGCTAAGAGCCTGCGCTGTCAATTTTAATGGTAGTTGGGATAACCACTTGTCTTTGATCAAATTCACATATAATAACAGCTATCATTCCAGTATACATATGACTCCATTTGAGGCTCTCTACAGTTAGAGATGTAGATCTCTAATTAGTTGGTTCAAGGTAGGTGAGGCCGCAGTAATAGGGCCTGACTTAGTGTTTGATATCTTAGAGAAGGTTTAACTGATCAGAGAAAGGCTTAGGGCTGCCTAGAGACGACAGAAATCGTATGCAGATGTGAGGAGAAAGGATCTCAAGTTTGAGATTGGTGATTTTGTGTTCTTGAAAATCTCTCCCATGAAGAGAGTAAAGAGGTTCGGCAAGAAGGGAAAGCTCAGTCCCCGATATGTCGATTCTTACAAAATTCTCAATCATTTTGGAAAGTAGCTTACGAGCTCGAGTTGCCTTCAGATCTAACTTCAGTACACCCAGTATTCCACGTCTTCTTTGTAAAGAAATGTATTGGTGACCCAACAGTCATAGTTCCCTTAGAGGGCTTAGATATTCAGAATAATCTATCTTTCAAAGAGGTTCTAGTCCAAATCCTCGATCGTCAGATTCGCAGACTGAGGAACAAAGAAGTTTCCTTGATCAAAGTTCTTTTGCGGAATCAATCTGTTGAGGGAGCTACTTGGGAAGCAGAAGCAGATATGCGGACCAAGTATCCTCACTTCTTCTCCGCAAACTCAGATTCAGTTTAAGGTAACATTCTTCCTTAACTCTACTCAGTTCCATGTTCAATTACAGTTATAATCTTGATATCAGTTACCATTGCATAATCAGTCATGCATTCATGAATTATTTCAGACATGTACTCATACATCAGATATGCATGTTCAATATGAAAAATTCATCTTATTAGTAACTTCAGACATGTATTCCATGCATCAGATATGCATATTCAGTATAAGAACTCAGCTTGTGAGTAGTTCAGTCAAGTAGTCATGCTTCAGTGTACATGTTCAATGCGTAAACTCAGTCTATAAGTGTTTTTCACCTTAATCAGTCTCATTTGAGGACGAATGTTCCCAAGAGGGAGATATTATAATACCCCATATTTTCCTAACTTAAATTAACTCTCAGTCCATGAGTTATCCTATATAAATTTTTTGGAAATACTCAATAATTTTCAGTTTTGATCTTACCAATGCATAGGGAATTCAATCAGCTTTCCAATGATATAAAATTCGCTCAAATCCGATGCCCGGGTGAAGAGTTAGAGCCATTTTTGTAAAGCAATGTGCCAACTGGCACATCACCGCGTCGCGGAGGCCAGCCAAATGGCAATGGTCACTTTCCAGTGTTCCATCGCGATATTGGCGCGTCGCTCCAAACAACATTTTCATAATTTTCCAATTCCAGTGTTCCAACGCGGTTCCTAATTGTCAATTTTCAGTGGCACGGCGCGATAGCGCCGTATCGCGCCAGGTGCCCAAATCGGGTTTTTCCAGTGACAATTTTTAAATCATTCCTAGATATAGCATTATTCACTCAATTTTCCCCCAAATTAAATCATTCTCTCTCAATTAGCAAATTCTAGCTCTCAAGAAATCAAGAACACGACTCAAGAAACTCACCAAGAACTTATCAATTCAGGTATGTTAGGTGTCATTCGTGGGTTCCTTTTACCCATGAAGCCCAAGAGTTTTTTTTAAAAAAATTACAAGTTATAGATTCATGATTCCAATGCTTGAAATTGATTGTACACATATCTATGATGTTAGTTTTGTTTTCAATCCATGATTATGATAAGATTCATGAAAATAAAATAGTATTTATGAGAAATTATATGAATTGCATGTTAAACCCATGAATTTGCAAGTTTGGGCAATTTAGTTGCAATGTTTATATGTTATCCATGATTATGTGCATTAAGTTGTGCTTCTCAAGTGTTTGATAGAATGTCTATGTGAATTAAATGATGCAATCATGACATACTAGTATACGTACAAGCTTATGCCCTACAAGTGTTTGATAAAATGTCTCTATGAATGAATTATGAACAAGTAATTATTGTTATGTCTTTCAAGATTATGCTATGCTTTATTTTTCATACTATCGAGTCCTGGGGGTATTTAATACTCGACAATTTAGCTGTTTATCTAAAGCCAGTGTCAGTTACAAAATAGTATCAATCATGTCACGATCAGTAGAATTCAGTCAGTTACAGAACTCAGAAAAACTTAGTATCAGTCCAGTCCAGTTCAGTATACTCAGTTTAGTATCTTTCAGTTGAGGGTAGGATTCAGCACCGAGTGAACCCAAGGATGGGGGCTCACCTGCTAGTAGAGGGTGTGATCCTTAGAAACAATCTTTGCGTTCCAGAACTACGTAGCCAACGTAGGTTGAGACATCAAACTTGCCAGTTGAAGGTTGATGAGGTGTTTTATCCTGCCAGTTGAGGGTTCTACCGTTCTTATTAGAGTACCTGCTAGATGAGGGTATCTCTTTAGTTATGTTTACTCGTGGCACGGTACTGACATCCTCCCAACTGGGGTCACAGGTTGGACCACAACTCAATTATCTTATTTGGGGCATGTCGGTTAGATGATTATCTCCCACAGTCTTAATTTCAGTCTTCAGAATAGAACTCAGTTCAGTTCTACAGAATCAAGACTGTCAGATACAGTCAATCAGTATCAGTAACTCAGTTATTAGTAACTTCAGATATCTGAGTATCAGAATTCAGTGCTTAGCTTTAGACAAGCTTAGTTACAGTATACACGTACATGCATAGAATTACATGCTCAGTCTTTATAACAGTTCAGTTATTTATGTACTCTCATATCCAGTTACTCTATATCATTCAGTCAGTTTTTGTTCATGCATATGAACCCTTGCATTCAGCCTTATCCCATCTAGCATATCAGTACATTCCGCGTACTAACGCATACTCTTTCTTTGCACAATGATGTCTCATATCATAGGTTCGGACGCTCAGGTTCCTGACCGCGCATAGACAGATCCAGTTATCAGCAGCAGTTTCAGTAGTGAGTCCTTATCTATCGATGGCATACTTTTATTTCAGTATTTCGGTTTATCAGTAGTTCAGTAGTCGGAGTTAGTTGGGGGCTTATCTCATCAACTCCGCTTTCAGTCAGTTCAGTTAGAGGCTTTTCATACTAGATTAGTTCAGATATTATTTTAGTTTTCAGATATTTTATTAGATATTATTGAAGAGGGTGTATTTTATCAGTATCTACAGATTTTGAACCTTATGACATTTCAACCTATTTTCCATATTTATTACAGTATTATTACTCAGTGCTCACAGCAGATAACAGTCATGGGTTAACTTGTGGTCCTTCGGGGTCGTAAGCACCGTATAGATTTCGGGGTACAGACTCGGGGCGTTACAGATCATTAAGCTCGATTCTACCTCAGGATATTGATGCACAAAAATTAAAGGTTTTGGATCAATCCATCTAAAATACCCACATCCACCATTTTCCTAAAATGCAAAAACAGTAGAATAATAAAAAAATCACCAAAAAAAATAAAATTAAAATATGTGAAAATGATACAAACCTTTGGAACTTTACATTTAAAAAATCTATGACCCGAATTTAATGGAGTCCTTGAAGTTCTTAAAAGACAAAAGTCAGAACAATAACACAAATCGGAAACCTCAAGTTAACGAAATTTTTCAACATTCTCATTGAAAATAAGAGAAAAAAATGATTTAAGAGAAATTATGAGATAAATTTGATAGTGAGATGAGAGAAATTGAGAGAGAATTGAGCTATGGAGGAGAGAATGAAAGAAAAAAAAGAGGAAATTTGATTAAATAAAGAGGGAAAGTGAAGGGGATGAAAAAAGTAATGTTATTTAACGTTAACTTTTGCCACATGGATTGCTTTTTCACTCCTCACGTACCTTCTGCGATTACACAGCACGCAATGTGCTATATAGGTAAAAAATGTTTAATTAGATCAAAATTTGGAAGTTAGGGACCTGGTATGTATATACCTTAATTGAGGGATATAAGTAAATTTTCGAAATAAATTTGAAAAAAACTTATAATCAGTACACTCTTAAAAAAAAAAAAAAAAAGAGAACTCCTTCCCTGAGCTGGCCAGTGCCACCACGTCCACGGCGATCCGATCAAACAAACCGCCACTCCTCCGCCGCAACAATGACGGAATTCCTCGAACTCGAAACACAAGACGCCGTACGTATGCCGTGGAACGTATTACCGGGAAGCAAATCGGAAGCCGCGCAATGCGTAATTCCCGTTTCCGCTATATACACACCGTTAAAACCCTTACCTAATACTCCTACTCTTCCTTACGCTCCACTCCGTTGTCGCAATTGCCGATCGGTGTTGAATCCTTTTTCGATAGTCGATTTCTCGGCTACTAAGATCTGGATCTGCTGTTTTTGTCTTCAGAGGAATCACTTCCCGCCGAGTTATCAGTCTATTTCGGAGACTAATATGCCGGCGGAATTGTTTCCTCAGTATACTACTATTGAGTATGAGACTCCGTCAGATAAAGCTGCGATGACGAGCCCGGTTTTTTTGTTCGTGATCGATACTTGTGTTATTGAAGAGGAGATTGGTTACCTCAAGTCGTCTTTGTTACAGGTTATGTGCTTTGAGAATTGTTGAGTTTAATGCAGTGTTGTTGAATGATCTTTTTTTTTTTTTTTCTAATTTTATTACTTGTTTACTTTTAATAGAGAAAGTGTCCACTAATGTGGTACCAGTATTAAGTAATTTTTAGCTTGTTTAGAGACTCGTATTCTCGTATGTCACTATAAATGTGGAGAATGTCTATTGTTAAAGAATCATGTATGTGAAAAAGACAATTTGTTGAGTATTGGAATGAGATGGGTTCCAATCAAGTGGCATAGTATTACAATTACAGCAGCATGCCTAGCGTAGTCCTGCAACAATAGATACCACTAACTCTGTCTACAAGGCTAGGACAGATGGGAAGAGTGACCTATTTTTTTCCGTCTCTGTTGGTCTGTTGGGATTTGAACCGGCACTTTATTGAACACTAGACCACACCCTTGGGTGTAGTTTGATACAGTGTTGTTGAAAGATCCTTACTTTTTTTCTAATTTTACTTGTTTACATTTGTTTTGAGATGGAATTAGTAGAGAAAGGGTGCACATAGGTGGTAAGAGTAAGTCAGGATGAAGGTTTAGTAGTGTTGATACAGTTTCATAAGTCATTTTATCTTGTTTAGAGACTTGTATGCGGATCCAAGATTCTCATTAAGGGGGTTCGAAAGATAAAAATATAGTGCTTGGGACTTGAACTTGGAACCTCGAGGTGAATGTTGAAGCCCTTAAGACCATCGAGCCACCATCTAATCTTGTGTTTAGGAGATTTGAAGTTTATATATAGGCGAAGAATGAAAAAATTACCTTATATATAATGCAATGTTGTGCCGAGGGGGTTCGGGTGAACACCTCAACTCTCCTTAGATCTGTCCCTGCGTATGTCACCATAAATGTGGAGAATATGTATTTTTAAAGAATCATGTGTATCTGAAAAAGACAAATTGTTGAGTATTGGAATGAAAAGGGTTCAATTGGAGTGGAATCTAAGTTGCACAAAATCTTCATCTTTGCTGCCGCACCCGTGTTGACACGAGACGGTTGCGGTTGCGGGTGCAGATATGTTTGGGATTAGGTCAACCCACGTCAGATACTTTGACCAAAGTCCATGGACGGATTTGGCGGAAAATTGAGATTTTGATTTCTCAAGATAAAAGATAAAATAGATTTAAGACAGAGGAAATGGCATACCTTCAACATTATATTCCTTTTGTCTCCTTTGTAGGTTTTATTCTTGGTCAATATTCGTTGATTCATGTTTCAAGCCAAACATAGAGAAACTAAGAGAAGTGGTTATGTTTTGACTTTTCGTAGACAGTAGCACTGATTCACAAGGAGAGTTGGTGGAAGGCCTTGAAAGACTTTTTCTTTTTTTGAGGGAAAGAACCAGAGAGCTCGAAAGAAGTTGGGGTCTTGGGGGACGACATAGAAGATCTATCAAAATTTAGAATATCTTTATAGCTTTATTTCATAATTTTGGATAACTTTTAGCCGAATCCCTGCTCCCTTATCCATACCTTGATCAGGTACCTCCAAATCTTAAATTTTAAATTTCTCCGAATCCGACTCCCGAATTCGTATTCCTGTCGGATACACGCACCCGAGTCCGAGCAACTTAGAGTGGAATAGTGTTAACGATTCAACGAATTCAACTGGTTTTGAATTGAATGTAGGAGTAGTGGTATTTGCTGCTGTTGTTCTTTGGTGAACTTTTAGATTATTTTTTCAGAGTGTTATTAAAAGCCATCACTTTGCCGTTAAAGTGATGAAGCAATGGAAAGGGAGGGGTCACCGCTTCATGGGTGATGCCACGCACTTCACGTGGGTGTGAGCTGCTCTTCAAAGAATGACACTCATAAGTGATTCCAATGAGGAACAGTTATCCTTTGAATATCAACTTTGAGGAGTTGTATTAATATCAATACTAGCTTCTGAACAAGTGCATTGCACGTGTATTTCAAACTAATAGCATAAACACTATAAATCTACACAATCATGAAATTGGAATATCTTCGTAATGACTTACATGACATTTAGAGAAAATACAAACTTTATTGGTTGAGTTGTTAAAAACAATATGATTGTTAAATATCATTTAAACACTGAAGTTTTATTCATACTGAATATCCATTTATTTAATTGTAAAACTATCAAATATGATGTACTTTTATGTTTCCATCGTTAAAAAAACAGAGATACATTCAACAATAACATAAAGAAAGGATACATTAGGAGGCTCAAAAAATAAAATATAGTTCTTGAGTCTTGAACTTAGTTTCCCATTGAGCCAACCTCTAGTGTTTAGGGAATTCAAAATCAATATATTCATGTAAAAAATATAACCTTAAATATACAATGTATTACATCAATATATACAATGATCCACCCCCGCCCGGAACCAACATATTTACCACCAAGAAACATTCAATATTGATAATCGCGTAGGCTGAAATTTGAAACCATGATTGTCATAATTATTTTCTTCATCATATGCTTGTTTTGGGGAATTAATGATATTATCTTCGTGAAGTTTGGAGCAGTATAAGTTGAATCGAGTGAGTACTTCAACAGAAAAAAAATACTAAAATAGGGAAGACAAAAAGTAAAGAAAAAATGAAAATTTAATAAATAAAATTACTAATGTGCTACAAAGCTCCTAGACTTGAGAGCCCATAAAGATGGAGAGGACACTTGAGGAAATGAGACTCCTTTCTTTGTTTTATACTGCTCTTTCCTATAGGAAGTACTTGAGATCTTTTTTCATACATTAATTAATTAATAATAAATTAATACTCATTTATTCAATCCAACTCTTCAAATTCTCTAGAATTTATATTTCGACCAAAAGGCAGCGGGCTACTAATTAGTTGATGCAGCGATTTAGTATTTGTTTATTTAAAATAAGTAGTTGAACTACTCCCTCCGTTTCATTTTACTTGATTCATATTGACTTGACACTCCCTTAAGAAAATATTTGTTAGATGTTTATTCTTAAACTAACCTTATTAATTGTTTTGGAAGTCGAAATTGTTCTACTAATACTTTATCTAGTCATATAATAATAAGGAAAGTATTGAAAGAAAATGATAAACTTTTTTTAATTTCATGAATTGGACAAGAAAACTGAAACAATGATTTTTAGTAATGGGACCGAGTAAAATGAAACGGAGTACTTTAGATACCCTCAAATCCAACTCTTCAAATTCCTTGGAATTTCGGTATTAAAAAAGTGGTTGGCTATTGATTAATTTCTTGGAGAGTTATTCAAAAACAGATTTGGAGCAAAGATGACCTTTGTACTCCATGATTTAATGAGAGACGTTTCTGTGAAATAAATGGAGGATAAAACACAACCCCTCACTTTTCTCATTTGAATGCCTAAAGCATTAAAGTATTACTACCCCATTTAAAATTTCTCATGAAAATAATGTTTCTAAAATGAAAAAATCAATCATCTAAAATCACAATTTTGTATGTTAGCATAAATAGTTAATTTGGTTTTCTGAAGGGTAAAATAGTCGTTCAATATTTGATGGGTAAATTGGCCTTTCAACTTTCAACTTTGAGGCTTCCCACTTTTATAATAATATGATTATTGTAAATTGAATGTTGACATACACAGTATAATCGTAGAAGCAAACACTTCGCGTCTTGCGTCAGATCTAATGGACCTTGTCGCTTTTAAGATGCTGCTTTCCCTAGCTTTTTATGTCATTTTTTGTTTTGTTTCGACACCTCTTGTGTAGGCATGCTTTGTGGTAAATAGTTTTGGTTTTATTTTTGATGATGCAAGTGGAATATCATTAAAGGCATCAGGGGATGCAAAAGTTGAAGAAGGCATACCCAGTACCTTATAACTTAATAAATAGTTCTTCTTTTGATTGGTGGTCTCTTCTAGACTTCAAGTATATAAATGGTATGATCTAGGGAAGATGATGTGGTAGTGAAGGGCAGTGTAGTCCTCCTTCACAAACTGAAGCCTTATATACTTAGGTAACATTTGTATCTGGTCCTAAATCCCTAGTTTGGTTCCTTTATCAATTAAAGGTTTGGTTCAAAGTGGAGTGTGAACTGTGAGTATCACGTATAAAACAATCCGCTGGACATCCTCCCTCAGTGTCATACAAGCACGTCTCGTTGAAAATAATGATTCTTTCTGTTTCTACTTTTTGTTAAAGTGACAAATGAAGATCCTAATTCCTTTTCTCCTTGTAGTAATTTTTTCACTGACTTGATTTCTTATGTTACTAGCAGGTACTGGGCACATTGCCTGAGAATTGTTTAATTGGCTTAATCACATTCGGGACCTACGTGCATGTTCATGAGCTGGGTTTTGGGCAGATTCCAAAGGTTTATGTGTTCAAGGGGTCAAAGGAAGTTTCTAAAGATCAAGTCTTGGAGCAAATGGGCTTCTTTGCAAATAAGCCTAAGCCAGCCACAGGTGTCATTGCTGGGGTTAGAGATGGGCTTTCTCAAGAGAGTATTTCTAGGTTTTTGTTGCCTGCATCTGAGTGCGAGTTTACACTCAACTCGGTATGGTTCCAATGGTGTCTTTTTTATATGTAAATACTGTTAAACATGCTGCACATTTGTCAGAACTTGCGACATAACATGTAATTGGGAAAAAGGGGATGCAGTTTGTCAGTCTTGTCAAAGATTTCTCTTTCACAATATATTGCATTTATTAGTGGAAATGGATGTGTTTGAATTCCACTTAACCTCCCTCCCCCACCAAACTAGAGAAATGCTTCATTTACACCTTTGAACATGATTGAATGCACTCATCTTGGTTGCTATGGTTGTCCCTTTCTGTTATTTTTAGTTTCATTTGGGTTTGCAGATGTAAAGTTTTGTAATATACTTCCCCCAGTGCGTTCCAATTTCAATGACGGTTTTTCTAAATGAGACATTTCATCTATTATGGTGTGCCATAAAATGTGTAATTTTATTCTACCTTTATACTAATTGAAATGTAAATGAATAATAACGTGGTGTTTATTCAACGTTTCTCGCAACTTAACAATACTTTACTCTATAATCTAAAAAGTGACAAAATTTTGAATTTTCTAATGGAAGTGTGAAAGGTCGATCGGATATTTTTGTTCAATTTGAATGGCATTGACAAGCCATTAGATTATAGTGCTAATTTTGTTACTCCATTTGTATCTAACTTAATTTTACTTCTAAAATGATCTTTTCCAGATATTAGAGGAGCTTCAAAGAGATCCTTGGCCTGTGCCAGCAGATCATCGAGCTGCACGGTGCACTGGTACAGCATTGAGTGTGGCTTCTCATTTGTTGGGTATATGTGTTCCCGGTTCTGGTGCCAGAATTATGGCATTCTTAGGTGGGCCTTCAACAGAAGGGCCAGGTGCGGTAAGTCATAGCCTTTTGTTGAGTTATTAAGCATGAATTTTAATTTGAGTTTCTCATTTGTGATTATAATAAGATAAAGTTATAAGGACGTTTCCCTAATTTTTTGTGAGGGGTTTGGGAGTGGAAGCCACAGTTTTCTTCCTAGTGGAAGTATAAAACAAATGAAACTATTCCCAAAAAGGAAAAAGTGAAAATACATTATTCACTTGTCTAATTGACTGGTTTACTCTGCCTTTGATATGCAAGGTCCCGCTTAGTACATGTCATTTTAATTCTCTCACTTGAATTGTTGAGAAAGGGTTGCTTAATGCATGCCCTTTGTTAAAGGTTCACTGTTCTTTAGGCTCTTTGATATTGTAAGGTTGTTTTTAGGTTCTCATGTTAAAATTATGCATTCAAAACCTAGGGAGAATGGCTTGACATTTTCCTCATCCTAGGCTTGACATTTTCCTTTGTTGTCTTTTCTCTGAGCAGATGGAGGTAAAACTAGTGTTTCTCAAAGGCAAAAGCACATAATATGATGAGGCTCCTAGGGCTTTAAAAACAAGTAATGAGAACCAAAGCAGAAGATTCTTTGAATTGAAGAACATAGTTTATAGAAAACGGAAGTTACATAATATAAGAAGGTTATCAAAAAAATAATATATGAATATAACACCTTTTTTTTCAATAATAGTGGTGTGTATGCCAACTTGTGCGCACCTCGATTGTTCCGCCGAATGCCCTCTAGGGCTTATATAGATTAAGCGGATGATAAGAAATCATCTAGAGTTTGTTTGGAAAACCACCAAGGAATTGGAATTGGTATAATTACTAGGGTAGTAATAATACAACCTAATAAATATACAACAGAGCAATTACGATGGCCTGTTTATTTGCCATAATGTAATTACAATGTAATACAAGCGTACTGGTTGGTTACATAAGTGTAATTACACAGTTAAATCACTTTAAAAATAAAAAAATAATTATCAAAAGATTAAAGTTAATATTTGAAAAATACGCACCATTAAATGATGTTTAATTAGGTAATTTATGATACGTATTATTTCTTGAAAATATATCAATTAATAATCATGTATTTGTAACTAAGATGTAGAGATGGAATTATAGACAATACCTTTATTAAGTTTTTGTGAATTTAGTTAAGCATACACTTTTGAAATTAATAATAACACGGTTATTATTTGGTAGCGTTAAATCTAAATAAATCACTTAGTTTAAAACAACTTATCATCAGTTCATTCTAACGCGATAATATTTTACCTTATGTCTACTATAGAACTAACGAATGAATTAATTTACATAAATAAGTTACGACACGAAAACAAAATTTTCAACATGCATCAAGTTATGTTCTTTTATATACGTACATGTGTGTGTGTGAGTGTTAAGTTAATAATATTTTAATTTAATTAATTATAAAACTAAAATAACACATTTTTGTAAGAACATCATAGATGGATGCTCGACAAAAAGATTACTAGTATTTATAAACATAAACATAATATTGTGCAAATAAAAAATAAATCTATCAATTGTAAGTGAAAAATAAACAACATACATTGTGAAATATCAAGTCAATAGTATTAAAAAAAATAAACTGAATTTGAAAATATAACTTAAATTCAAAATCCAAAAACAAAGTTTAATATAATATTCTTATATCAAAGTCCAACAAAACATAAAATAAATATTAGCATAACTTGAGTAAATGCAATTCAAAAGAAAGGAAAAACATAAGTCTATAACTGCACTCAACAAAAATTTTTTTACTCTAATAACATCACTCATTATATATCAAGTTTGTTAATTATCTATTCTTTCTAATAATAGTAGGTGTAGTTTCAAAACTAGAATAATAATGTAGTTATGTTGAAAGAAAAAAAATAAAAATATACGAGGAAATACATGAAATAACAAGGAGGTTGAGAAATGAGAAAAAGAAAATGAAAGGAAATATATAGAAGTTAATAAGTAACCATGTAAATTGTAATTATATGATGTAATTACACCCAATTCTCAACTCCTTGAAAATTGGCGAGTGTAGTTATCTCCTCTAGATTACACCAAGTCAAACTGTGTAATTACACCAAAATCCAATTACTAGATGGCTTTCCAAACAGGCCCCTAGTGTTTTTTTTTTTGTCTCAGTTGGGATTTGAACCTTAAGTCTCCAAAGTTTGTACCCGCCTCATGACCACTGTTTAGAACCTTGGGTGTAATATATGAATTTAACACTTATAATGTCAAATAGCATTTGACTTAATAGTATGAACTTCCAAAATACTACTCCCTTTGTTCTAATTTATGTAGCATAGTTTATATCAGCACAATGTTTAAGAAAGAAGTGAAAGCATTTGAAACTTGTGGTCTTAAACCCGCCATCACATGTGCAGCTATAAACTATTTTGGAAAATTCTGGCCGTAAACATGTCATAACATTATGTGATATAAAAAATTCTGATAAAGGTAAAATGAGAAGTGGAAGACTAATTGTTTCCAAATTTAGAAGCGCGTCATTCTTTTTTCGAACATACAAGATTGGAAATTGTGTCACGTGAACAAGGAAGGAGGAAGTATAATGGCAACATTAAAATTGTAATAGATTTATTTTTATACAATTCAATCGATCTCCTCTCTCCCCCCCCCCCCCCCCCCCCCCCCCCAAAAATAAATAAATAAATAAAAATAAGTAGCCTATAAATCAAGAGCAAGAGAAAGGAAAATATTGTAGAGGAGATACAATTAAGGGAAAAAAGAATAGTTGATAGTAAGAGAGTAGGAGAGAGAAGCGGAAGAGAAAAGATTCCCGAAGCAGGAGCAGAAAAAGAGGACTCGCATTGTTGAACACTAGGACGCGAATAAATAGTTATCTTGATGAAGAAAAAATTGAGAATAGTCCCAGCATGCATGCATTGGTGGATAATTTGGAAGGAGAGGAATCTTAGATGTGATGAGAGCATAGAGAATATTATGGAGCAAGTCAAGCTGAATTGTATTTTGACCTTGTGTTTTTGGTGTAATCAGGTGTACTCAAATGACACGGTCACTATTATTGATGTTTTAGACTCATTGTAATATCAGGGCAGTAGTGTATAGGGTACTCTTGTAAATATGGTTTCAGTGCAACTTATGTACTGATTTCATCATTACAGAAATAGATAAAGTTATCAGTTTCAAAAAAAAAAATGTAAGTATAAGAAGCAACAAAGAAGTATTATTACCTTACTCCAAAAAAGAAGCAACAAAGAAGAGAACAGGAAAATCATATTTGAAGAGGAGTCCTAATACATAAAAGATAAAACAAATAAAAGTCATTTCCCCCCTTGTTCTCTTTATATTTTTCATCATGTAAATCGGATCCAATAGATTGCTTGTGCCTCACTGTTTGAATGATTATCAATACCCAGATTGAGAGGTTTTCAACTTCTTAATGATAAAGTTTAAAGTAACGAGAGCCAACAAAAAATACTAAGCATGTCTATATCGAATACAAATTCTGTATCATGCGCATGTTATTTCTGTGTTTGGTCCTTTTCAATGTCAATTACAACTCGACATGTATGTACGTGTGAGTGATTTGTCTTAATATTGAATATTGCAGATTGTGTCGAAGATTTTGTCTGAGCCCATCAGGTCTCACAAGGATCTGGATAAAGATTCTGCTCCTTTGTTTCATAAGGCTGTGAAGTTTTACGAGGGACTTTCGAAGCAACTTGTGCATCAAGGGCATGTACTGGATATTTTTGCTTGTGCACTTGAACAGGTAACAATCAAATACTATTCCCCAGAATTTGATAGAAATACTTTCACTTATTTCAGTCAGTGCCAACGTTATAAAATAGATGAGTGAAAGTCACTTCTGGATTGAAGTGCTTAAGTTTCACCTTTTCATACCCGGGGGATTTTCTTTTATAGAGAGATTTGGTATTTATATGACCATGCTCTTATATAAACACCTTAGGATGCGTGTGTCTACTTCGTCAACTCTACGATAGTTTAAGTGCTTACTTGTGCTCATCCAAAGTTGGAGGGCGTAGATGCCAGCTAAGGCCAAGTTAAAGGGCACATTTATTTGTTATACCTTTTTTAAGCATAAAAGGGGAAATGAGTTGTCTACGCTGTTATCCACTTTTTACAATATCCTGCCTGAGTTGTTGACCGTTGTTGACCATCAGGCATCACCTGAACTAACTAATCTAACTTGGGAGGTCTCATTATTTTTCAGATGCATATGTAATGATTCCTCAATGTGCTGACCTTCTAGATAATAGCGTATTTTTAGTTTTAGTGAGTTCAGGCTGACCTTCGAAGTAGTGCATACACCAACTCAATGACATCAAGGTCTTAAAAAGGGCTCCAGGACATATTGGATGCCAAATTATATGTTTGTATGAGATATTTTATTTTATGACCTGAATATACTCAATAACAACAACAACAACAACAAACCCAGTGTATTCCCACCTAGTGGGGTCTGGGGGGGTAAGATGTACGCAGTCCATACCTCTACCTCTGATGAAGTAGAAAGGCTGTTTCCGATAGACCCCCGGCTCAAGACACAAGATACCACACAAACACATAGTAAAGCACAGAAGCAGATTACATAACATAAATACGGCACCCATAAGTAATATAAAACAGAGGAAAGCAGAGGAAAGCACACAGATTCGTAATAAAACATGGAACACGGAAGACGGAATCATAAAAGAAATAAAACCCCTACCAAGTAATTCCCTACACTAGCGACCCAAACTGGCCCTAATCCTCTGCTGAAATTCGCGCTCTCCAGACCTTCCTATCTAGGGTCATGTCCTCGGTGAGCTGTAACTGTTCCATGTCCCGCCTAATCACCTCGCCCCAGTACTTCTTCGGCCTACCTCTACCCCGCCTAAAACCATCCAACGCTAGCCTCTCACACCTACGGACCGGGGCATCCCTGCCCCTCCTCTTCACGTGTCCGAACCATCTCAATCGTGCTTCCCGCATCTTGCACTCCACTGAAGTCACACCAACCTTCTCCCGGATAGTCTCATTCCGAACTCTATCCCCTCTAGTCAGTCCACACATCCAGCGCAACATCCGCATTTCTTCCACCTTCATTTTTTGGATGTGGGAGTTCTTAACTGGCCAACACTCCGCTCCATATAACAAGGCCGGACGGACTACCACCCTGTAGAATTTGCCTTTAAGCTTGGGCGGCACCTTCCTATCACATAGCACCCCCGACGCGAGTTTCCACTTCATCCATCCCGCCCCAATACGGTGTGAGACATCCTCGTCAATCTCACCGTTACTCTGGATCACGGACCCAAGATACTTGAACTTATCCCTCTTACATACCTCCTGTGCTTCCAGCTTCACTACTACCTCATTCTTCCTCCTCACGTCATTAAACTTGCATTCCACATACTCTGTCTTGCTTCTGCTCACCCTGAACCCTTTAGACTTAAGAGTTTGCCTCTACACCTCTAATTTGTCATTCACACCCCCTCGAGTCTCATCTATCAGAACTACATCGTCTGCAAAAAGCATACACCACGGCACCTCCCCTTGAATGCGCCGCGTCAACACATCCATCACCAACGCAAACAAAAAGGGACTAAGAGTAGATCCCTGATGCAATCCTGTCAGGACAGTGAAATGCTCTGAGTCTCCTCCCGCCGTCCTCACCTGGGTTTTCGCTCCATCATACATATCCTTAATTACTCTGGTATATGCCAGCGGTACTCCACTCACCTCCAAGCATCTCCAAAGCACCTCTCTGGGGACTTTGTCGTATGCCTTCTCCAGATCGATAAACACTATGTGCAGATCCTTCTTCCGCTCCCTATACTGCTCCACCAACCTCCGCATCAGGTGGATTGCCTCCGTCGTCGAGCGGCCGGGCATAAATCCGAACTGGTTTTCCGAAATAGACACTATCCGTCTCAGCCTCACCTCGACCACTCTCTCCCAGATCTTCATAGAGTGACTTAATAACTTAATCCCCCTATAGTTATTGCAACTCTGAATGTCCCCCTTATTCTTATAGAGAGGGACCATGGTACTCCACCTCCACGCCTCGGGCATCTTTGCCGTCCTGAAGATTTCATTAAACAATCCAGTCAACCACCTTACACCAGCCTCTCCAACGAACTTCCAAAACTCCACCGGTATCTCATCCGGCCCCGTCGCCCTACCCCTTCGCATCCTGCGGACAGCCTGTCTAACCTCTTCTACCTTAAAACGTCTACAATAGCTAAAATCCCGACACTCCTCTGAGTGCTCCAATTCCCCTAACACAATAGCTCTATCCCCTTCGTCATTCAAGAGCCTATGAAAATACGACTGCCATCTCTTCTTAATGTGGCCGTCCTCCACCAACACTCTACCGTCCTCCCCCTTAATGCACCTCACCTGATCGAGGTCACGACCCTTCCTCTCCCTAGCCTTAGCGAGTCTAAACAACTTTTTCTCCCCTCCTTTCTCCTGTAACCCTGCATACAAGCTCTCAAAAGCGGCCGTCTTAGCTGCCATGACTGCTGACTTCGCCTCCTTCCTCGCTAGCTTGTACTCTTTCCTGTTTACCCGCTTCTCCTCTTCGTCCTTACTTTCCACCAACTTAGCATAAGCCCCTTTCTTGGTCCCCACTTTCTTCTCCACCTCTTCATTCCACCACCAATCCCCCCGACGGTGCCCGGCCCGGCCCCTAGAAACACCCAACACCTCACTTGCATTCTCCCTGATGCACCTTGCCGCCCTGTCCCACATACTATCCACGTCCCCCCTACACTCCCACACCCCCATTCCCGCCAACCTCTCCCCTATCTCCCTGATGCACCTTGCCGACCTGAATATACTAAAAATACATTTTTTGTCCGTCATATAATCAACTGAGATAATCATTCCTGACCGTATGTTTTTTTTGTTTTCCTTTTTCTTGTTGGGATGGACAAGTTCAGTATATTGCAACCAGGTTTTTGATGATTGGGATAGATATATACCATATCTTGTCATCTATTTATTGGTTTGATTTAGATGATCAGATACGGTAGTTCTCACCTTGTGACCAGTTGCTTTTTTCTGTATGGCTGGTTCTCTCTACTTATATGGAATCTGTTATATGCTAGGTTGGCCTTGCTGAAATTAAAGTTGCAAGTGAGAAAACTGGTGGACTTGTTGTTCTGGCAGAAAGTTTTGGTCATAGTGTTTTCAAGGATTCTCTGAAACAAGTTTTCCAGTCAGGTGGCAATCATCTTGGACTGTCATCAAAGTAAGGTTGATGAACATTCTTTGGTTTGCTTCCCCACCAAACTCACACACACACACACACACACAGAGACAGAGACCCCACAACCCTGGCCCCTTTCAAAGGAACAGAAGAAATTTCCAGATGAAATCTAGTACTTTAGAACCTCTAATTTCTGATCTAGCTTTTGGGTAATATCTCTTTGTTATTTTTTGTTCTACTTCTAAACATCCAGTGACATCTCATTATCATGCCGTCATTGCCAAGTAATTATGATGGCACTAAGCCTATTAGCGTTTGTTTTTCTCATTTTGATTACAAACCATTTTGAGACCATTGACTGGAACCTTCTATTGTTACTTTTGTGTCAATATTAACATGTTATACACAGTTCTGAACCTTCTATTGTTACTTTTGTGTCAATATTAACATGTTATACACAGTTCTGCACAAAATACCACTCTGGATGCTGATAAATGGTCTGAAATGTTTTCATTTGCTAGCATTAATATGTTATCAAGTTCTCTGTCTTACAACTTAGGTAGTATTTTTGCTTGTCTGCAGTGGTATTTTTGAGATAAATTGCTCAAAAGATATGAAAGTTCAGGGGATTATTGGCCCTTGTGCATCACTTGATAAGGTCTGTTTTACTAATATAAGTGCTTACCTTCTCTCAAGCTTCTTTAGATACTTATTAATGGTGTCGTTTTACAGAAAGGTCCTTTGTGCTCTGAGGTTGTGGTAGGTCAGGGAAATACAACAGCTTGGAAGATGTGTGGTCTTGATAAAACTACAACGTTTTGTTTAATATTTGACGTTGCTAAGAAGGATAGCCCAGATGCAATTGCTCCATCTTCAAATCCACAGTTCTATTTCCAGTTTTTGACATAGTATGAACTTAGCTTATTATTTCTTGAGAAGTACTGACGAGTTTGTTTGGCTATGGTCAATAATTTCCTGACATCAAAAATATTCTTCTCCAGTTATCAGCACCCTAGTGGTCAAATGAGACAACGGGTTACTACCCTTTCTAGACGATGGGTTGCTGGACCTGGAAGTGTACAGGCAAGGATTTTTTATGCACTTTATGCTGTCTGTTTCTGCTTATGGTGTTTTTTCCTTGCCTTTATCGTTTATGCTTTTTCCATGTAAACAGAAGTAAATATCGATGAGTTCAGTAGTTAAATCATGAAATTGAGGATATCAGGGTGGTTTAGATGGATAAGAAGAGAGATGAGAAAGATAGTTGCTCTATCAGATTAGGATAACCCGAGCTCCTTTGTCTCCAACAAGAACATGAAGTGCTTAATCTCCTCTTTGGGAATGCGCTTGGACATATTTTCGTTAAATAATTTTTGGGTTTATGTTGATTTTGCTATAATTTAAAAATAGGCATAGTTGACCTAGGGTTGCAAAGGCGATTAACCATTCTTTGGCCTCTGCCATTACAATCCTTATGGTACAAAGTGAGATGCATGTGCAGGTTGATAGTTTGGGGAATCAGTAGATGCTGTTTGCACTTTGCTTACCCACCTCAAACTCCTTGGAATCCTAAAAGAGTATGTGAATATCTAATATTGTGAGTCTGTGAGATCATCGCTTATCCTCAGATAAACCTAATCATATGATACTGATATTAAAAGTAATGAGGGTTTTGGTTTCATGCCCTGTTGGTCCCCAAAGGAGCTTTCGTAATCTCTGTTGGTCGAAATCTGATCCTTATTTGAGGCTCTCTGCAGTCATCTATAGGCCATTTGTCTCATGTTTCTCCACCAGTTTTAGGAGCAACAAGTAACCCTATTTATTACAAATTCATCAATAAGCATCAACAATGTAAATATTACGATCTGATGATTGATATCCTTTAACTTCCGCTGTCCGACATTCAACTTTTTTCTTCTGTATTTTAGGTTGTCCCGAGATTGTTCACTTTCCAACTTTTGAAGCTTTTCTTTGCCGTTATCTATACTTCTCTAATATTTCATTTTTAAAAAGTAATATGGGATCTTTATATAAAAGTACATCGTGCCTTGGTGGAAACAGTTACCTGGTATCTGGTGGGTGGTGGCAGGTACCCGTCGATGTAGTGGCGGTGCGCGAAAGCTGGTCCAGACACCACGATTATAAAATTAATACTTCACGATGGATTTTTTTCTTGAAAATTGTCAAATTAGTCGAAAAGTCACTTTATCTTTACATTTCTTCCCATTTTAATTTAGTTACAATAAGAAATCCAGCCTTCATCATTCTAGTTGTATTCAAACCAAATGAGACATCTAACTTAAAATGGATAGATTATGTTTTTTTTTTGAAACTGGTAACTTTAAAATGGATAGAGTATGTTAAATAACATGTGATATGTCTAATGCCCAAACAGATGGTTTTGGGAGATCTTTTAGTCATTGTTTATCAGAGGAAAAATTTTCTATACCTCTTTTAATACTAAATACATTTGGAAACACGGTTATGCGACGTTCATTAGATTTATCCGTGTTTGCGTGTCATCAATTTAAGCTATATTGTTACTCTATCCTAGTTTATCTTACGTTAACTGTGTAGAAGTGTTAAGCTGGGTTGAAATTGTTGAGTTCCTAAGTAGAACTAAGAAAGCGAAGATGACTTACAATTTTGAAGAATTTAGTCTTCTAAGTGTGTTTTGCAGAACTCTTTGTATAACGTTGAGAAAGTGGGGAGGCGAAAAGTTCTCTTTTTGTCGAGGAGACAATTTTGAGAAAGAGTCGGGAACAATATGTGGTCATGATAGTGAAATAAATGCACAAAAATAATATTAGTCTGGTTTTGATGATGAACTGTCCTTTTTATTGCAACGCGAAATTAAACTTAACCTTGTTGCTAACTGAAACAATTTTAATGGCATCATAGTTCATGAGTAGGTAGTGTTACAAGGTCAGATGTTTGAGTTGATATGTCTTGAAAACATGTGGTTCCTAGTTTTCATTACTTTGCCGAATATCTTAAATCATCTTTGTACTAGTTTAAGAAAAGGTACAAAGGACCAAGACTAAATTCAGTCTTAATGTATATTTTTCTTATTTAAAGTTATATATCCGCCTTTTGACAATTATGCCACTTAAACTAAAATCCTTGTAGATTTTATTCATGGTCACTTTAGAGATAAAGTAACTAGGATGTAGTTTACTATGCATATCGTCTTATCATTTCAGCGAAAAGTCTGTCTTCTGTATTTCATAGGACCTCATTGCTGGATTTGATCAAGAAGCAGCTGCTGTGGTAATGGCACGACAAGTGACTTTCAAAATGGAAACCGAGGTATCACCTTCCTGGTCTTATTATAGATGATTTAACCTTATAGCTGGTTGTTGTTTTTTTTCATTTTCCTCCAAGAAGTTTTGCTTTCTTTGTTATGACTAGCTATTTTGCACTGTTGTTCTTTACCTTTTGGAATCCCACTTCCACTTTCTCTTGCAGGCTGATTTTGATCCCATTAGATGGCTGGATAAGTCATTGATACACATGTGTTCTCGGTTCGGTGACTACCAAAAAGACACTCCATCTTCTTTCACTCTATCTCCTCGTTTTTCAATATTTCCCCAGTTTATGTTTCACTTGCGGCGATCTCAGTTTGTCCAGGTAATTTTCATCTTGATTGTAAACATCAAACATATTAATTTTACATTTCTGTCTCTACAATCGTGCTCAATTGTAAGCATCAACTCTGGCTCAGGTTTTTGGAAACAGTCCAGATGAGACGGCATATTTTAGAATGATTCTGAACCGGGAAAATGTTGCTAACTCAGTCGTGATGATTCAGCCCTCTTTGATAGCTTATTATTTTCATTCTGGTCCGGAACCAGTCCTCCTTGATGTGGCTGCAATTGCTGCTGATAGAATCCTTCTTCTAGATTCTTATTTTACCATTGTCGTTTTTCATGGATCAAATATTGCTCAATGGAGAAAAGCTGGATATCATGAACAGCCTGAACATCAGGTAGCCTTCTTTTCTGTCTAAACTAAACACGTAGGACCGTTTGGTAGGGTGGATTATTTTCATAATCCATGGATTACATGGTGGGATTCCTTAATACATTGTTTGGTAGCAATTTTGAAGCTATGTATAACTAATACAAGGATTAGTTATACATCATGGTATTATAGGGTGTATAACTAATACATCCAATTTGGTGGGATTAGTAATCGATGGATTACAATCCATGGATAAAAATGTGTCAAGACAAAAACGCCCTCAAATTTCTTTAATTTTTTTTTAAAAAATTTTCAATTTATTCAATGTGAGTTATTTCTTTTCAATTTATCAAGATAATAATATCCCTCCAAATAATTTTAGTCATAAAAAAACTACTCCATTAACTTAAAAAATATTTATTGGTCAAAATTCGAAAATAAATTGCATGATTGCATACAAGCTTTAATTTTGTAAATAGGATATTTATAAATAAAAATAATTTTTCTAATTAGCTTTAACACTTTACGGAACACAAATTTATGTTAATAATAATTCTATTGTCTCATTCAAAAGTTACATGTGTCTCCCTCCAACGTAAGTACATCACAAAAAGAGGAAACAACAAAAAAATGATGAACAAATAAAGAAATGATGACAATTTTTTTTTAAGTGAATGATTGAATCTTAAAATTGGGTTATCGGCTTGGGAATCTGTATTTGGGGCTGTGGGTGTTGAGTCTAGTGGTGTTTGCCCCCTAATTGAGTATAGTTTTGTTTCTGGAGTATTTCTTTGAATTTGTGTGAGCCTTGTATTTCTTGCTGCTGCTTTGCTACTACCATCGTTTATATCTTTATATTTTCTTATACTTTCGTGTAGTTGTGGCTGTGGGCGGTAATGGGTGGATAGGGTCATGTCTGAGGGGGTTGGGGCGTGGGGCCGTGGTGGGGGCGGGGGATGAGGAAAGGGCGGGAGTGGGAGGGAGGCCAAGGTTTGGCAGCGGGGGGGGGTAGTGGAGGGCGTGTGGATAGTGACGGTAGGCTGAGGGTTGGGTCTTGGAATATAGGGACCCTTCAGGGTAAGTCCATAGAGCTTGTGAAGATTCTTAGGAAGAGGAGGATCAACATTGCGTGTGTTCAAGAGTTCAAGTGGGTAGGGTCTAAGGCTAGGGATGTGGATGGTTACAAGCTGTGGTACTTTGGGAGCGAGAGGCGTAGGAATGGAGTTGGCATCTTAGTAGATGAAGAGCTTAGAGGTCAGGTAGTAGAGGTGAAGAGGATCAACGATAGGTTGATGACTATTAAGTTGGTCTTTCGGGGGTTTACCCTGAACGTGTGTAGTGCTTATGCGCCGCAAGTGGGATCGGAGGGGGAGGAGAAGATGCGGTTTTGGGAGGCTTTGGAGGAGGTGGTGAGAGGTGTGCCTAGCTCGGAGAAGATTGTTGTAGCAGGAGATTTCAACGGGCACATCGGGGCGTTACCGGGAGGCTTTGGTGATGTGCATGGTGGTTTTGGTTTTGGGGAGAGAAATGAAGAGGGGACCCTATTGGAGTTTTCGAGGTCCTTTGGGCTGGTGGTGGTGAACTCGGGCTTCCCAAAGAAGGACGAGCACCTGATCACCTTTCGAACCGCGATAGCCAGGACCCAGATTGACTTTTTGTTGCTTAGGAAAGGGGATAGGGCGTTGTGTAAGGACTGTAAGGTCATCCCGAGTGAGAATCTTTCGACCCAGCATAGGCTCTTGGTTATGGATTTGGGTATAAAGAAGAATAGAAAGAGGAGGAGTAAGGAGTGTAGACCTAGAATTAAGTGGGGCGGCCTGACGCCAGTGAATGCGTGGGAGATAGGGGAGAAGTTGGCGGGAATGGGGGTGTGGGAGTGTAGGGGGGACGTGGATGGTATGTGAGATAGGGCGGCTAGGTGCATCAGGGAGAATGCAAGTGAGGTGTTGGGTGTTTCTAGGGGCCGGGCCGGGCACCATCGGGGGGATTGGTGGTGGAATGAAGAGGTGGAGAAGAAAGTGGGGATCAAGAAAGGGGCGTATGCTAAGTTGGTGGAGAGTAAGGACGAAGAGGAGAAGCGGGTAAACAGGAAAGAGTACAAGCTAGCGAGGAAGGAGGCTAAGTCAGCAGTTACGGCAGCTAAGACGGCCGTTTTTGAGAGCTTGTATGCAGGGTTACAGGGGAAAGGAGGGGAGAAAAAGTTGTTTAGACTCGCTAAGGCTAGGGAGAGGAAGGGTCGTACTTTCATAGGCTCTTGAATGACGAAGGGGATAGAGCTATTATGTTTGGGGGAACTGGAGCACTCAGAAGAGTGTCGGGATTTTAGCTATTGTAGACGTTTTAAGGTAGAAGAGGTTAGACAGGCTGTTCGCAGGATGCGAAGGGGTAGGGCGACGGGGCCGGATGAGATACCGGTAGAGTTTTGGAAGTTCGTTGGAGAGGCTGGTGTAAGGTGGTTGACTGGATTGTTTAATGAAATCTTCAAGACGGCAAAGATGCCCGAGGCTTGGAGGTGGAGTACCATGATCCCTCTCTATAAGAATAAGGGTGACATCCAGAGTTGCAATAACTATAGGGGGATTAAGTTATTGAATCACTCTATGAAGATCTGGGAGAGAGTGGTCGAGGTGAGGCTGAGACGGATAGTGTCTATTTCGGAAAACCAGTTTGGATTTATGCCTGGCCGCTCGACGACGGAGGCAATTCACCTGGTACGGAGGTTGGTGGAACTGTATAGGGAGAGGAAGGAGGACCTGCACATGGTGTTTATCGACCTGGAGAAGGCTTACGACAAAGTCCCCAGGGAGGTGCTTTGGAGATGCTTGGAGGTGAGTGGAGTACCGCTGGCATATATCAGAGCAATTAAGGATATGTATGATGGAGCGAAAACTCAGGTGAGGACGGCGGGAGGAGACTCAGAGCATTTCACTGTCCTGACAGGATTGCATCAGGGATCTACTCTTAGTCCCTTTTTGTTTGCGTTGGTGATGGATGTGTTGACGCGGCGTATTCAAGGGGAGGTGCCGTGGTGTATGCTTTTTGCAGACGATGTAGTTCTGATAGATGAGACTCGAGGGGGTGTGAATGACAAATTAGAGGTGTGGAGGCAAACTCTTGAGTCTAAAGGGTTCAGGGTGAGTAGAAGCAAGACAGAGTATGTGGAATGCAAGTTTAATGACGTGAGGCGGGAGAATGAGGTAGTAGTGAAGCTGGAATCACAGGAGGTATGTAAGAGGGATAGTTTCAAGTATCTCGGGTCCGTGATCCAGAGTAACGGTGAGATTGACGAGGATGTCTCGCACCGTATTGGGGCGGGATGGATGAAGTGGAAGCTCGCGTCGGGGGTGCTGTGTGATAAGAAGGTGCCGCCCAAGCTTAAAGGCAAATTCTACAGGGTGGTAGTCCGGCCGGCCATGTTGTATGGAGCGGAGTGTTGGCCAGTTAAGAACTCCCACATCCAAAAAATGAAGGTGGCAGAAATGCGGATGTTGCGCTGGATGTGTGGGCTGACTAGAGGGGATAGAGTTCGGAATGAGACTATCCGGGAGAAGGTTAGTGTGACGCCAGTGGAGTGCAAGATGCGGGAAGCCCGATTGAGATGGTTCGGACACGTGAAGAGGAGGGGCATGGATGCCCCGGTCCGTAGGTGTGAGAGGCTAGCGTTGAATGATTTTAGGCGGGGTAGGGGTAGGCCGAAGAAGTAATGGGGTGAGGTGATTAGGCGGGACATGGAGCAGTTACAGCTCACCGAGGACATGACCCTAGATAGGAAGGTCTGGAGGACGCGAATTAGGGCAGAGGACTAGGGCCAGTTTGGGTCGCTAGTGTAGGGAATTACTTGGTGGGGGTTTTATTCCTGTTATGATTCCGTGTTCCATGTTTTATTACGAATCTGTGTGCTTTCCTCTGTTTTATATTACTTATGGGTGCCGTATTTATGTTATGTAATCTTGTTCTGTGCTTTACTATGTGTTTGTGTGGTATCTCGTGCCTTGAGCCGGGGGTCTATCGGAAACAGCCTTTCTACTTCTTTAGAGGTAGAGGTATGGACTGCGTACATCTTACCCCCCAGACCCCACTAGGTGGGAATACACTGGGTTTGTTGTTGTTGTTGTTGTTGTTGATTGAATCTTAAAATTCCAAACTAAATAATTACTTATATTTTTACTTTTTTTATTTTTAAAAAAGGATAATAAAGTTTTGCAAAATAAATACACAGAGTTATAATATGTCAAAGGGGTATTTTTGTAAACAAATAATATTCTTTTTAAAATGTAACAATAAATATTGTTTTCAATACATCAAACCAAACACTGCATAAAAAATAATCCCAGTATTACTAATCCCTGTATTACTAATCCCTGCACTACTAATTCCAGCATTACTAATACAGCCTATTCCGTATTATCTTATACACTACCAAACGACCCCTTAAAGATTTAAGAACTTTAATCCATTGCTGATTCTAGGATTTTATCCCAAGTCATTTAATCTCAGACCAGTTTTCTTTTTGTCACCGATTTGATCATGATATATGGGATTACACCATAGACACACACATGTGAGAGAGTAAATAGCAACTTCAAATTTCAACTTAGATTCATGGATCTAGATCTTTCAAGGGAAGGATTTCTGCTCTTTTTGATCAAATGCCAGCACTGGTTGCACACTTATCCGATCTAGTCTTATTTTCACCATCAGACACATGATAATGGTCATGGGAATTCGAATAATTGAAAATCCATAAACCAGAATTTACTTTTTGTTTCTTTTGTTTGATTAAAAAAATCGAAGTGCCGAATCAGCAATGATGTGGAAAGGAGTCTTCAGCATCCTTGCTTATCGGGACCTACACTTCATTTTGTAGCCTGCTTTAAACAATTAATCTTATTTCTGGGTCCATTTTGATTCTGGTCCTCTTGTCTATGTTATGGTGCACAAAACTCCTGATGATTTGGGTTTGAGTTTGAGTTTGCTCGTCACTTCTGTGGCCTTAAATTTACTCTTTTGGCAGGCATTTGCTGAACTATTAAAATCTCCTAGAGAAGATGCAGAGGCCATTATTCGTGAAAGATTTCCAGTACCTCGTTTGGTCATTTGCGATCAATATGGATCTCAGGTTACTAACTACACTTTCTATATAAGATATATGCAGTGTTTTTGATGCATGTGCCTGTATTTCAGATTTTATAGCAGATGCTGATCTGTGATTCTTCAGTTTTATACTTCCTTTTTACATATTTGAATTTTTTCGTAAACAGCAAGAGGTTTGTGATATATCATTTTTGTCTGCAATTCCTGTTCTGAACAAAAGGTTTGGATTGGCACTTTGAGTTGGTAGCTTGTGGTAAAATGCCATGTTAAAGATGTTTTTTTTCCTCTAACTATAACTTGTTATCTTCCTTCAAAACTTGGCCCAAAAGCTAATCATGTTTCAGTTATATGGAGAGAATTTGCTTGTGTTGCTTATTTAAGCAGCTCTAGTAGAAAAACTTTGGAAGCGAACACCTTTTGGGAAGATCAGCCAGCACTTTTTAATGCCTCTAGTATTCATGAATTTTTTTTCAGAAAAAAGCCGAGTTTCATCTTGAGCTTTCTGTTTGCCCAATTTTTTACCTGCTTGCTAGCATTCTCCTCCTGTCTTTATCGAAAGATCTGGTGACCATAGTGGAAACTAGATCTGGACATCAAATTTTTTGCGATAAAGTTGCTCTCGCCTGGAAAGAATTCATTTCCTTTTCCAAAATTGATTATGAGCATTGAAGTTATCTTCTTCTTGTATTATACTTATAGAATAACATTTGACTTTCTTGTAGGCAAAGGTAAGTTTATAATAAGAGAAATCTTTTCTAGTGCTGATACTTCTTATAAATATTGTACAGGCCCGTTTTATGCTAGCAAAATTGAATCCCTCTGCCACATACAACTCTGATGCTCCTCCTATTCCTGGTGGAGATATCATATTCACGGATGACGTCAGTTTTGAGGTTTTCTTGGATCATCTGCAGCGGTTGGCTGTTCATTAGAGCTGTTGACAAATTTCTAGAGTCTAGCAGTTGTAAGCGGAGAATTTTGTACAACTTTTTTCATTTGGAGTGATTGTACAGCAAGACAATTCAATTTAGAAATCATTTTTACCTGACTTAGTTATTTGCAACATGTTGTAATGCTTCTGTATTAAGAACTTGGGGGAGGTTTTGTTAGACGTCAAAGAAAGAAAATAACTTTTGATATTGTAGTGAGAACATATATCTCTACTGCAAGTGGGATCCAATTTCTAAGGGGCTGAGTTATACTATTAGACAAAATTAAGTAGTTGTACACGACAGTAAGTCGGATAAAAAAGTTTTATTCTATAGTTTCTTGAAGTGCATTTGGTGCTATGGTACACTTCTCCTTAGAAGGTATTGCTCTTACTACAATACTAGGGAGGCTCACTCAGCTATAGTAATGAACTTAATGACGCACCTGATCGTTAGGATCGAAAATGATAGTGTCAGGTGACAAAAGAAAGTTATATAAAGAAAGCACATTTTCAATACGATTTAGTCAATTGACCTACGTATTGAAAACTAAATCAAAATGCATAAAATCTATTGGAACAATATGATCTCCCTAAGCAATACTGTTTCTATTGTCTAAACGATTATATTGTGGATGTTATTGTATTTTTTGATATGAGAAAACGGGTCTTTATTTATAGAAGTCCAGATTTTTTCTCCAAAAAATAGAATTAACCAAATACGGAAGAGATCATTTTCAAGCAGGAAAACTTTTCCACCAAAAAAAACCTTATTGAAATAAAATACAATTACGACAGAATTCGAATAAGGTAGAAAAATCAGGAAAAACTCTAATATTGATCACTTCAATCTACATCATAACAACACCAAATAAAGTTGGTACATTGAAAGTATGGTATGTAAAACAACAACAGCGAACATGGGGAAAACATAATCATATATGACAAGTATAACCAAGACGAACCAGGACAAGATGAAAAGACAAGTTTGAATCGCTTAACTGTTTCCGTTAAGTCCAATTCTCTTTTAGTTCATTATGGGAGTAAGCGATGAACTGACATAAACCACCGTGTGAGCGCAAGGACTCTAATCTCAGTCCAATCAGCTAAGCCATCCAATCCTTTCTTTTATTTCAGAATGTAAAAAGAGAACCAAATTTTCTCAGTACCGGAAAGTAGTTGACTATTTCCAAAGATAAAAAGTAAAAAGAAGCTGAAATAACGAATTACACCCAAAAATAATAGCAAGATCATTTCATACGTCGAAGGAAGTTTCATTCACTTTTGTATGGTAAATCAAACTACAAGCAAAATAACTTCTAAACAGTCAAAAGAATTCACAGGAAACTGTCTAACATGCTGCATTAACCAGTAAATTTACGATGCAATCTTGTCTCAAGCAGGTTTATCACAATCAGGAGACAACACATATATCGACATGACACAAACAATCCATACAATGCTCGTGTGTCAGAGAGAAGAAAACATTCTGAGGATGTAGTCTCTCATCGGCAACTATCCAGTAATCTGCTGCAAATGCTAAACCTCCAGGGTACATTTAGAATATGTTAGACTAGTATTGACGTCTCAGAGCAGAAACAGGAAAAAAACCCAGCACAACGCTAACACCCGCCAATCTTCAAAGTGCAACATGTTCCATCCACAGTGCTTCAAACAGCTGAAGTCAAAAAGGCCATCACACTGCAGCCACAGTTAAAAGAATATTTTACAACTCATTGTTTATCATTCATGACCAGTAAAACCTCAGCACCAGCAGTAATGATGCCATCCAAGAACTCCCTAACTTCTTGGGTATCTTTAAAAGCATAAGGAGCAGCAAAATCACTGTCCAGATTATACCAAAACCCCTGAATATATTTTAACGTAACCCAATGCCTGCTTCTCCAAAGGCCGCTAAACTTTCTAACAGGAACATTAAGAACAATTCCCATCAGCCAATCATCAGTTCCATCAAGATCAATTGAAGAAGCCCCATTTCGCCTGTCATGCCAAACAACAGTTTTGCTTTTCTGTTCCAGCGCTGCAATCAATACGTTTATATCATAGTTCCCGGTGATTTCATTATGATGAGGCTTAAAAACAATTGACATGGGAGTCCAACTTCCCTTGTTAGGGTCATCCACATCAAGTTTTTCAGCAATGGAATTTAAATCAGATTTTGTAAACACATCTTTCCCCTGAATTGAAACACGAGTACAACCAATATGTCATCATACCACCACGGGTTTTGTCCAAAAATTTTCAATAATAAAGTGTAATGACATTTCAACTAATTGACCTAAATCTAAAATCAAACAAACTAGAAAAGTTAGTTTATGCAGACTTTGGTCTATGATTAGGATATGACAGTGCAGAATAAGATAATCATGAAGCATAAAATCGAGTATTAAGTGACAACAGCTTAAATACTAAATTGCACTTTTAAGACGGGGACAAATGAAAACACATAATATTTCATTTGAGACAAACGAAAAACGGATAGATTTGGACCAAGCAAGAAAATCCATTCAAACGTCTCATCATGAGGAAAACACTTGTAAAACCAGTGTGTCTTTAATGAGAAATACTATGATATCAACAAGTAACCACATCGCCTTTGATCCATTATTTTGGACACTTGCTGTAATTGGTTAAAAAAAAAAAATTGTAAAATTATGACGTTAGATCAAAATTTGTAGGATGCAGGTACATCAGAGAGTCCCGAGCGGGAACATAGAAGAAAAGAAAATTTGATTACTGCGAGATGGGTTTGGTTGCCTATTGTTTATTTTATTGATAGGGTTACCATCATTTTCATTCTAAAGAATGAGAATAGAGGCATAATAAAGGGGATTATAAGAGTACCTGGAAGAGATTATTGAGGGAATGTAAGAGGCAGAACTGTAATCTTTGCCTCTCATGATATATTTTGGTTTTTCCTTCCTCCATATTCTAGCTACTTTCTTGGAACAGATCGATGGCTAAAAGACAGGAAGAAGCAACAATAAGTCAAAATCAACAATTATTGAACAAACTAGTGAAATTACCCGCACTTCGTGCGGTTAAAGTATCGAAATATTGTTGAGCAGTCCATCTCTTAATTTTTGTAAAATGAATTTTACCTTTAATAATCAAATATATCCATGATTCTTGAATGAACAACTACAATGGATTGATAACCTATTCACATAAAATAGGGCAAAAGCCTTAAAAAAGATTCGACATCGTTGCAAACCTACTTGACGGTAACCATGAACTCACACGTCATTGCAGGTTCTACAGTTCTTTTACTTCCAACCACAAAACAAACTATTTGTTGACATAATGTTCCAAACCATCCACAAAGTATCGTTGGGTTAAATTTCTGAACACTACATCCTTAAGTTGAATATGGAATAGCAAAACACGTCTAGCAATGAGACAAATGTAAACATCATCTAACTCAAGCAATTTCTAAAGTAAGGTAGACAACATCAAACAACTATCTCTAGTCCCATAAGCTAGTTAAGTTGTATAATTGGTTAGCAACTAAAAGGTTCAATCTTGTTTTCAAAAAGAAAAAAAAAAACTTGATTCAATAAATACACACTAAGGATGCAAAAGTCGATTGTGAGAAACTCAAGTAAATCAGGGTAATAAAATAAGGACAAAATAAGGCTATTAATATTCACCATTAGAAAACGTACATTATCGAGTATAAAAGAGTGATTGATTGTGCCTATCAAAGGTAAATGTGGCTAGTTTAAAACGTAGAAGCATTAGATGTGAAAAAATTGAAGCTAAAAGAAGAGAACAAAAATAACCCCAAAACAACTACTATTAAATTCTCTTCCAAGCTTAATTACATGTTTTATTCAATTAGTCAAAGATTGACATTGTACTTGCCTTAGTTTTAATATGATAGACTAGGGTGTTCGAACAAAAATGGAGATTGGTTATTCTTCCTATCCAAGTTTCAGTTTATTCACCCTAACCAAATAGGATTGTATTCATTCTATTCATATGTGGATCCCAAGGGTGTGGCCTTGTGGTTCAATGAGGTGGGTTGCGCATCATGAGGTCTAGGTTTAATTCCCAACAAAGACAAACGCTAAGTGATTTCTTCCCATGTGTTCTTGCTTTGTTGGATAGAGTTACCTGGTATCTGTTGCTCGTGGGAGGTGTCAGGTATCCCGTGCAATTAGTCGAGGTGCGCGCAAGTTAGCCCAAACAACACGGTTATCAAACCAAAATATGGATCCTAGTAGGATTTTAGATATATCCATAGAACTCGAACCTGAGACAAAGATACCTAACTAAAGGTGGAGGGATCCTATCCATCCCGACACTAACCACCTTATTGGTAATGGCATCATAGACAAGTTTGATAGCAAAGGGCAAAAAGTCATATGTGAATTGGTATTAGCATGAAATGCAGGGTCCAAATCACTAAGGCCACGCCGAAGATTTTAAAGTTTAACTAGCTATAATCATTCCAAATATTGTGTAGCTAAAAAGCGGAAAATTACATTATATATATAGATATAAAAAAATGTCTTAATTTGTGCACCATTTACTATTATGATAATTAAGGTTTTGGTGCATAAGTAGGTTTCATTGTTGTTTCTGCAACCTTTGCTAATATATCACTGTTCACTTTTGCTTTTAAATTTGAACAACTATTTACCTCTTCTTCACCGTTTGACAACTCCAATCTTCTCAACAAACCCTAAAACACAAGCCTCTAAATCTCTCACTTATCCTAAGGATCAAATATATTTTACTTTTAGTAGTGGTTATTATTAATATAAGGACAAATATAAATTTCAATTTAGGGTTTAAAAAAAAGTAGTTTGTATGAAAGAAGAATTGCGATGCAACTACAAAGAAATCATTTATGTACCTTTGAATGTTGTTCACTGGAGTTGGGTAAACATCTTCCCTTCTGTTGATTGATGTCTTCTCTGTTTCTTTCTGTGTTAAATATGCTGTATTTTAACATAACTTCAACTTTTTTTTTTTTTTTTGTAAAAAAAAGAGAACCATGACAACTATTTTCCTCCCACTGCTACTTGTAATACTAATACCTAAATTAGGGATACAACATTATTAGCTCCAAACTATAATCAGAGTTATTAGGACACATCTTAGTTTTACGGGAGTTTTGTTACCCTTTAAATTCAATTTTTCTCTATTGTCTTTTATGTCAGTCCAGCCCATTCGGATTAGCCACACGGGCTTTGAGTTTGACGGGTCAGGTTGGGAAACATCAAGTCCACACCATTTTTTATGGGCCAAAAAATATCAAGTCCACACCATTACTTTATGGGTTGCGGGCAACACGGGCTAACTCTCTTTTTAAAAAATAATATTTTATAATGAAAAAACTACATCGAGTATTAAATTATAAAAAATATCAACACTTGTATCAAATTACATTTTGTAGCATCAATAGCAATATTTTAATGTGGTCCCCTACTTTTGCCGAAGTTACCGTGCAAAAATTCTCCCCTTTCACGCTTTTCTTCTTTCTCTTTCCTTATTTTTTATTATATTTTTTCCCTTGTTTTAAACCATTAACACTTAATTCGTGCTTTAAATTTTTTTACTTTTCGAACGATTTTAGCACGATCTGATAAGGATTATCTTCCTCTATTTCAGGTGATTATTTAATTCAGTTATTGCTTGTTAGTGGTTTTTCTTTTCTTTTTTTTTTTCTACTGTAACACATCTTAAAATCCGATTTTAAGGTTTGTTATGCTTTAATGGCTGAACACACATCAAAATTATGAACAAATAGTGATTTACGGAATATTAATTTGGTTTCTGATTATGCATCATCTTTTAGTATTGGGTTAACTTAAGACGATGTAGTTAAAGTTGTTTCAAATCCTACACAGTCGAAGAAATCTGTGAGTTCGAAGGAGATTAGGTTCAAGTTTCGCAACGACCCGGTGAAGATGACTGAAATTTAAAAAAAAAATCATTGAAGAAAACTCCTTCTCCAAAAGATCAAAAAACAAAAAAATACGAGAAGAAAAGGAAAGCTAAAGAAATTGAGGTTGATGATGATGTTCAGAACTCTTCTGATGATGAATCTGAAGAAGACAGTGAGGAAGAGGTATTTTTTTGTTGTAAATATCTTTTTTACTATTTACTGTTAAGTATTTTTCGTTCTAAGTAAAGATGTTATCAAAGTTGGGAATGATATGTATTTTTTTCAAGTAGTTAATATGTATTTATGTTCTGCTGATATTTATTTTTAGGGATTGTAGCAAGCTTTTTTGTGAAGATGATAGTTTAACTTTGATAAGTTGCATGTATGAAAAATATATTGTTATATGAACTACTCATGCATATGTATTTTTTTTAGCTGATTTGGTTGTGTTTTGTTGTTCTTTACAGTTTAATAAAGTCTTGTTTTACTATTTACTTTATTGTCTGCTGATATGTATTTATGGATTGCAGTAAGCTGATATGTTTTTAACATTTGTATTTTTATACATACATATCAGATATCATATGTATTTTGTTTTAGCGATGAATCTGTATTTTTTTTTTTTTGCTCAAAATACATATGAATGTTATATGTATTAGTTTGGTTAAATACTTTCAAGATTTGCACCTCATATGTACTCAAAATACATATGAATGTTATTGAATTGTATCTACAGTTTAAGAAGTTGTAGTTTTACTTTGTATAGATGCTGCGTGACAAAATGTTTATTGTTAGAAAACTTTCAAGATTTGCACCTCATATGTGCTCGTACAGTGATAATGATATTGATGGGAGTATACGGGCCATATTAAACAAAGAACAGTATAAAAAGTTTTGCCACAATATCATTTTTGGTTATTTCATGAAAAAATGCACTGTGTAATTCAGGCACAACTGTGCAGATGTGTTATGTCGCTCGAGATAAAGGGTAGTTCTTCTTCTGCGATAGTCATTCAGGCTAATGACACCTCTCTTAATTTTACTCCTAGAAAATTTGCTATCGTTACTGGGTTGAATTATGTATCTAATAGGTACGACTTTATTTTTGACGAGAATGTGCCAAACAAGATTGTTGAGAAGTATTTCAATGATGCAGAATTTATACAGAAAAGGCAACTATTTTTAGCATTTACGGAGAAAGTTTGGGGGGAGAATGACGAGGATGCTAAGAAGTTTGTAATTTTATATTTCTTACATTCTTTTGTTTTATCCAATGTTGATACTGTGGTTATACCCCGACTTCATTTTGATTTGGTCGATAGCGGAAGATATAAGGATTTTTCATGGGGTACTTAATCATTTGAGGATCTAGCAAGAAGTTTGAACAACAGGTGAAAAATTTTATTTGATACAGGGAATGCCACTGGCTATTCAAGTGTGGCTTTACGAGTGTTGTTCAAATGTCCCACAAAAGATTGCATCGAAGGTTGATAATTAGATTCCTCGATTATTAAATTGGAAGACAAATGCACCTCGACCACGTTTTGAGTATTTGATGGATGCTATGTTTAATGACAATGGCAAAGTTTATTGTTAATAAATACATATGCATTAATATGTATTTTATAGTCTACATATATATATTTGATTTACGCTTACAGATACTTTAACATGTTTATCTATATTTCCTAGATTGTATTTAAGAACATAGAGCCAACTCAAAGGGAATTGGCAAAGTTTCAAATACCAGAGAAGGATATACTTGAATATGAACGTTCAGTTGATTCGGATGATGACTTCCAGGATCCACCACCAAAACAGATCAATGTACATGCAAAAAGAAACAAAAGGTTGATTCATCAACCCCAGCAGTGAAGAAGTCGTTAAGGAAAAAGTCACACAATATTGTTGACGAGCATATCGAAAAGAGGAAACCACTTTCTCGTGCTGCAAAGGTTGCTGAAGTCAAGACACCAGTCTTCAAGCCAATTCAAACACGATAGGCAACTCCTTCAAAAAAGAAGAAACTGAAGCAAACATCTAGGGTTATTTTTTCTCCGGAACAGTCAAAGCTAGAGAGTCCTGTAGAGGAAGAAGCCGTGTCAAAGTCAGAGAGTCCTGTAGAGAAAGAAGCCTTCATTTCTAAGAAAGTTTTTGATGCATTCTGCGATGAGGTAAGTTTTTTTGTTAAATACTTGTTTTACATTAAAATAAAATTGTTTAATTAAAAAAAATTTGTTTAATGCTTTTGTATGAAAACAGGTTCGTCAAGAGTTTAAAGGAATTCGTAGATTAGTGAAACAAAAGTTCAATCTGATGCTCAAAGCAATTGAACAAAGCAAGGTAAAATTTTTATTATTACAATATTCTTTAAAAACTTATCTGATTTGAATATGTATTCTTAGTGGACTGACTTATACAAATACAACACATTTGCCAAATAACTCATTATATCATTGTACATATATTTTGTAGGAACAGTCTGCAGATAAAGAAGCTGAACAACCAAATATTGATAATGTTGGTTTAGACAAATCTGGACAACACTTCAGTCATAATATTGTACAGACTTTGGATAATATGTTTGACGGTACAAAGGTAAATATTAAATTTTAAAATATGTATTTACAAGAACTTTTAAATGTAGTTTCATTATGATTGTTTTGCTCTCTCTCTCTCTCTCTCTCTCTCTCTCTATATATATATATATATATATAGTGTTAGTTGAAATTTCACTTGAAAAAAATAATGTGTAAACTTCATAATTTGTGTTATTTACTTTCAAAATACATTTGAGATAAATCAATCTTTCAAATTTTGAATAGAATAAAAAAATTATTTTTGTAGTTTATGCATTTTTTATTTTTTTTTGTTAGATTTAGTTAAACTACATATGCAGAGTATTCAAAAATACATATTCAATGTATTCAAAAATACATATGTATTTTTTAGTATTTTGTTTTTAAGAATATGTATTGCTAGGTTGATTGCAAATATTATAATATGTAAAATAGTTGTTTTTAGTTTTGTGTATTAGTATGTATTTTGAGAATGATGTTTATAGCAATATGTATTTTTAGTGGGTTTGTATATACATAATCAGTGAACTCAAGTATTAATAGTTTATTAAACTTGTATTTGTAGCAGCAATATGAAGATAAAGATTCTAAACTCCAACATATGGATTATGTTGGTGCCGAAACATCACTACAACGATTCAGTCAGAATGTTGATCAGAATTTGGATGAAAATCAGGATGGTAAAAAGGTAAATAATAACTAACATACGTTTATTCATTGGAGTGCACATATGTAATTTTGTATTTTAGCAGGTATATGTTTTTTCATATATATCTATATAAACATTTATAAGTAGATTTTTGTTTGATGTTGTTTTAATTTTTTTTACTTGTTTGCAAGGGGTGTACTGATTTGCATTCAGATAAAATAAGCGTTGAAATTGATTTTCAACATTTAATCCCTGCTGAGCTTCTCCGAAGTATAAATTTGAATTATATACATTCTGAGAAGCTTGTTCAACATAATGATCGAGTATGTATAATGAATTGAACTTTGAGTTTATGTGATGTAACAATCCTAACAATCCAGAGGACAATTATCTTTTTTCTTTTACTTTTTTTGCAGATCAGTGATGAGAAAATGGATGAAACAAATTTGTATGATTCGCAGTTTACAATCCCAGGAGAGATGTTACCAAGTCTAAATGCCTACCGGATAGAAAACATCATCACACATCCATCGGCAACCCATGAAAAAAACTTACTGATGAAAATTTGAATAATAAAAAGTATGAGTCTATTGTTGAAAATCATTGTCAAGTATTTATAATGAACATATTTTTGAGGTTGTGTGGTTATTTTAGACAGAACAAACTAATCTTTTTTCCATCTTTTTGAAGACAAATAAAGAGAACGTTAGATTGAGTTCAAAATCAGAGCTGCACGAAGAGGTTGATCTTAGTACAGAGGAGAAAATTACGACACCTCCTAAAATACAAGAACTAACCACTGATGAACAAAGGGATGAACCAGTTTGGCCTGATTCACAAAACACAATTCCTGATGAGCTACTTCCTAGTCTGAATGTCGATAGTAGTAAAAGCATCATTGTTCATCCCTCTGCTAATTGTGAACTTCAAACTCCCGTTCAAAATTTAAGGATTAGGCGACCATACAAATCCAAGGAGTCACCATACACAAGTAAGTTTGGTTCAGAAGTCGGTAAATACACTAAGTTATATATATTTTTCAATGTAATATGTTATGCAAATATGTTTTTATTAATTACATTTTTGTATTTTGTAACTATATAAGAAACTCAGCTAGGCACATACGTATATTCCCCCCAAAATATCCATTTGTTTATCACTCGATTAATGAGATAATGGATACGAAGATTGCCAAGAAGTTCATGGATTGGATTTCTGTTGACCTTCCAAAAGGTCATGCTAAAAGGTATTTCTTTTGAACTGTTTCAACTTTTTTTTTTATTTTCATTATGTTGTAACGCCCCGAGTCTGTACCCCAGATGCTACACGATGCTCATAATCTCAAGGGACCACAAGATAACCCATGACTGATACCTGCTGCAATAACTGAATAGTAATACTGTAATTATGCAAAAATTAGGCAAAAACTTGCCAGAAGGTTCAAAAATGAAAATCAATTACTGAATACTGAAATCAATGTTGTAAACTGAACATCTATTTGAGAAATACTCTAGTCTGAAAAGCCTCTACTGTCTGAACAAAGAGTTGATGGGATAAGTTCCCAACTAACTCCGACTACTGAAATAAGTTGATTACTGAAATACTGGAATAATAAATTTTTCCTCGAACAATGAGGACTTACCACTAGTCTATTGCTGATGAATCAGGCTGCTAAGTATGATCGGGAGCCCGTGCGTCTGAACCTATGATATAAGACATTATAGTGCAAAAGAAAGGTATGCGCCACTACTTTAAATATACTGGTATGCTACGTGAGGTAGGCTAAGATGTATGGGTTCATATGCATGAACAATGCTGACTGAATAACATGAGTATAACTGAATGAGAGTACATGTATGAATACTTAAACTATAATTGAGATCATGATGGCACTAGATATTGAGTTCTGAATAACTCATTTACTGATATCTGAGTTTACTGATACTGTGTAACTGATAACTGAATGACTATATCTAACAGTCCTAATTCTATGGAACTGTGCTGAGTTCCGTACTAAATTGAGTGACTGTATCTGACAATCCTGATTCTGTAGGACTAAACTAAGTTCTATACTGAGATTAAATCTGAAACTAAAACTGTGTGAGGTAACCATCTAACCGATATGCCTCTTTCTGAATGGATTGGAGTCCAACCTGTAACCCCAGTTGGAAGGGTGTTAGTACCGTGCCATGGGTAAAGACAAGTTGAGTCACCCTCATATGGCAAATGCTCTGAATGAGAATGGTGGTACCCTCAACTGGAAGGTAGGACACCTTATCAACCCTCAACTGGCAGGTTGATGTCTCAACCTACGCTGGCTACGTAGTTCTGGAACACAAGGACTGCTTCTAAGGATCACACCATCTGCTGGCAGGTGAGTCCCCATCCTTGAGTTTATTCGGTGCTGAATTCTACCCCCAACTGAATAGACACTGGATTGAATTCTAAACTGTGCTAGACTGGACTGATCTATTACTGATTCATACTGTCTGACTGAACTGAATTGAGTTCTCTAGATTCTTCTAACTGACGAAATACTACTGAATTCTGTTAACTGACTGAACTCTATTGGATTCTGAACTGATTACTAAACTACTGATCATAATACTACCGAGTCTATCTATAACTACTATAGCTCTAGGTAAACAACTAGATTTTTGGGTATTAAATACCCCCAAGACACAATAGTATAGACTATAAGACATAGCACAATCTTGACATATGATAACTAATTACTTGATCACCATTCATTCATTGAAGCATTTTGACAAACACTTGCATAACATGAACTTGTATACATGCTAATATGATGGGATTTAACTATTCAACTCACATGAACAAGCCACCAAACACTTGCAGGGCATAGTATATGCACACAATACTAAACAACATGGGGGCGTTACAATTTCAAATACCAAATTCATAATTCAAAGGTTTTAACATGACTTCTCATGATGCAAACACATATAATAAACAATTTCATACAAATCTTGCAACTAATCATGGATTAGGAACTCCATTAACATGGAAATCATGAACACATTGAAATCCAACCATGAAATTCATCAAACTCATGAACTTGTGGTTAAAATGGTTTCTTGAACTCCAAGGGTGGAAGGAAACCCTTGGATGGACACTTAACATACCTTAACAATTGACTTCTTGAAGATTGATGGAGTGTTCTTGAGAATTGATCTTGAAATTGATGCTCTAGGGTTTTGCTCTTGAGAGCAATTTGAGAGAAAAGAGTGTAACTTGCTTTGTGAGGGCTGAATTTCGTCTTTTAGGGGATGGGTCGAAGTGAGAAAAATATCACATTTACCCCTCTGGATGTTATTTTTAATGAATGAACAACTGGCCTAGCAATGCGCAGACCGATGCACCACGTTGTTGGAATCGACGCGATGGCCAGTACGCCGCATTGGTTCATTGAAAATTACACTGGGAGCTAGATAAAAATATTTATCTATGCAATAGTCGATGCAGCGCATCGAGATCACGTCGGACACCTACTGACAAATCATGAATCAACTTAAAAATCGATATTTTAAGGTCATAAGGGTCAATACAATCGCCAACTTACAAAGGCTAAAATACTTTTAAGTATAAACACTTAGCTAAAATTTCTAAGTCTGGGACCTCTTTTCAAGCTTTAACAGACTGAGTTGAGCTTAGAATTTTGTGGGGTCTTACAATATCTCCCCCTTGGGAACATTCGTCCTCGAATGAGACTGACTAAGCTGAGAAACACTGATAGACTGAGCTTAATCTAGAGATTCAAATTTAAATCAACTGAAACTGAGGTACTACCCCTTCATCCAAAGATTGGTCCCTCAGGAAACTGAAATGGGATGACTCTATTACTGAAATCAATTGAAGGGATTTTTCTAAAATACGATAACCGAGAAATTTCTGTATACTCGTCTGGCTGGAATAGATCTACCTACTGGGGGAGGCACTAAGAAAAGTTCTATTAAAATTTATAATTTGACTTGAAATTTGACTTCTATGTAGGAGTTACAACAGATAGAGAAGCTCCTGGATCTAACAAGGCATATATATGTATATGGATGATCTGTAACGTATCAGTGACCATATCAGGAGAACTTTCCTGATCTTTTCGGGACTGAAGTGCATGAAGCCTGTTTGGGCGCTGCCCCCTGGGGTACTGAAAGTTGCACCCTGCTGATTCAGGCGACCGGACTGAGCTGAAGAATGGTCGAACTGACCTTGTTGGCGTAAATCCTTTTCCCTCTGAGCCATTACTCTACACTCTCGCATCCTGTGTCCTAGCTTATCGCATCTAAAATATACATCACTGCCAGCTCTACACACTCTCTTACGGTTCTTACCATATTCTCTGTAAAGCAGATTGGTACCAACACCCTTTTTCCTACCTTGTGACTTAGAGCCTGATGCCCCATTTCAACTGTCATTCTTAAACTTAAGCATTAGCACCCTCACTAAATGTGGAACTGAGGCTGAGAATATCTAACAGAATTGGGAGAGGTTACTATCCCCTGATCTTAGCTTAGAATTATTTGTTCTAGCCCTCTTATTTTTCCTATGCTCCCCTCCTTAACCCTGCTGAGAGAAAGTCAAGAACCTAGATAGGACAACAGTATGTAAATTATTCTGAGCAACTACTGAATAAGTTAATATAGTGAAAGCAACTCTGAATTTAGTGTGAGAGACATACTCATGTATGGAATCTGCCTGAACAGGTGAAGAAGCTGGCCGGTTTTCATCTCTTCTTTCATTAGATTTTTTGGGAGGCATATTCTAGAAGCATAAGGAAGAAATGAATTAAACTGAGAGTTTAACTAGAATTCATACTCACTTGCATGATATGAATACTGAAAGAAGGGAAACTTGTCTTAAAATATCTAAAGCCTCTTGTCCATAAGTGTGGCGCGCTACACACCCATGCACAAGACTCAATAAAATACAACTTTCAGACTTTCTAAAACTCTGTTGAACCTTAGGCTCTAATACCAAGTTTGTAACGTCCCAAGTCTGCACCCCGAATGCTACACAGTGCTCATAATCCCCAAGGACCACAAGTTAACCCATGACTGGTACCTACTGCAATAACTAAATAGTAATATTGTAATTATGTGGAAATTAGGCAGAAACTTGTCATAAGGTTCAAAACTAAAAATCAATTATTGAAAACTGAAATCAATGTTGTAAACTGAATATTTGTCTGAGAAATACTCTAGTCTGAAAAGCCTCTATTGTCTAAACAAGGAGTTGATGGGACAAGTCTCCAACTAACTCCGACTACTAAAATAAACTGAGTACTAAAATACTGGAATAATAAATTTATCCTCAAACAATGAGGACTCACCACTAGTCTGTTGATCATGGATTGGGCTGCTAAGTATGATCAGGAGCCTGTGCGTCTGAACTTATAATATAAGACATCATAGCTCAAAAAAAAAGGTATGCGTCAGTACTTTGAATATACTGGTATGCTAAGTAAGGTAGGTTGAGATGCATGGGTTGATATAACTGAATGAAAGTACATGCATGAATACGTAAACTGTAACTACATGTATGAATACGTAAACTGTAACTGAGATCATGATGACACTGGATGCTGAATTCTAAATAATTGATTTATTGATATCTGAGTTTACTGATACTGTGTAACTGATAATTGAATAACTGTATCTGACAGTCCTGATTTTGTGGAACTGTACTGAGTTTCATACTGAACTGAGTGACTGTATCTGATAGTCCTGATTTATTAGAACTAAATTGAGTTCTATACTGAGATTGAATCTGAAACTAAAATTGTGGGAGCTATTCATCTAACCGACATACCCTTTTTTAAATAGGTTGGGGTCTAACCTGTAACCCCAGTTAGAAAGATGTCAGTACCATGCCATGGGTAAAAATAAGCTGAGTCACCCTTATTTGGCAGGTGCTCTGAATGAGAATGGTGGTACCCTCAACTGGCAGGTAGGACACTTCATCAACCCTCAACTGGCAGGTTAATGTCTCAACCTACGCTGGCTACGTAGTTATAATGCCCTGAATCTGGTACCCGAAATACTATACAGTGCTCATGACCCAGAAGGACCACAAGCTAACCCATGACTAATATCTGTACCTGAACACTACATAATATACGTATATAAATGCAGGAACATAAGCTGTAAGTCCATAAGGTTCAAATTTGAAACATAAAATCTGATAAAACAATGTTTAAACGGGGTATAGAAATACCCAAAACTGAAATAAACTGTCTTAATATACTATAGTCTAAATGCCTATAAACTATCTGAATAAGGAGTTAATGAGATATGTCCCCATCTAACTCCAACTACTGAAATGTTAAAGTAATGATCATGTCCTCAAAAGATGAGGACTCACTGCTAACTCTGACTGTTGGATACTCGTATGCTATTGATGCTCTGGAGCTCGTACTTTTGAACCTATGGCATAAAGTAAAACACCATAGCGCAAATGCGTCAGTACGATTGAATGTACTGGTATGCATGTGAAGTAGGCTAAATACAAGGGTTTATATGTATGAACAATACTACATGACTGTATTACATGAACGTGAGAATACATGCATGAACAAGTAATTGTAACTAAGACCATACTGAAATTGGGTACTGAGTTCTGAGTACTGATTTACTAACATCTGGGTTTACTGATACTAATAACTGAGTCTACTGAATACTGGGGAACTGATGGTATATTACTAATAGAGAAATAATTGTTTCTAATAGTTATGATTATGAAGAACTGGTTTGATTGACTGTATCTGACAGTTCTAAAACTGATTATTGGTAACATAAGTTACTGATAACTGGCATAACTGATATAACTGAGATAACTGGTATAACTGATCTAACTAATATTGAGCAACTGTATATGACAGTCTATGTTCTAATGGAACTAGCTTAGTTCTGTACTGTTTCGAGTTGACTTTATCTGATAGTCCTAAATTCTGTAGAACTATCTGAGTTCTATTACTGAGACTGAATGACTGTATCTGAAAGTACTAATTCTATAACTAAAATATGGGAAGTAGTTACCTAACTGATATGCCCCAAATAATCGCAACATAGCTAAGTTGGGCTCCAATCTGTAACCCCAATTAGAAGGGTGTCAATATCGCGCCACTGGTAAGGACAATCTGAGAGTAACCCTCATATAACAGGTAACTCTAGTGAGAATGGTGGGAACCCTCATATAACAGGTTAAGCCACCTCATCTACCCTCATATAATAAACTATGGTGTCTTAACCTACGCTGGCTACGCAGTTCAGGAACACAAGGATTGCTTCTAAGAATCACACTCTCATATAACAAGTGAGTTCCTATCCTTGGGTTCGCTCGGTGCTAATTCCTACTCCCATTTGAATAGACACTGAACATAATTAACTGAACTGGACTTGACTGATTTCATGGAGTTTCGTTGAATGACGGAATACTACTGAGATTTTTGAATTTACTGAGATTTTGTGAGTCACATGACTGACTGAGTTCTATGGATCATGGCTTGACTGAGGATATCGTGAAACATGACATTGGCTCTAGGTACACAACTATTATTTTTTGGGTACAAGTACCCCCAGGACTCGATAGAAGGAAACTGACAAAGCGTGACTTTCTTGAACACATGGCCAACATCAACAATTTATACCACGACAGTAGGGGATATTTCATGAAGCACATGGTTATCATAATCTTGTATATAGCTTAGAATGCACATGATCATGTCTTAACTTCATCATTTTAATATCATAATTATATCATCACGCAATTATATTGCACAACAATCCTCATGGAAATCATTTTAAACATAGGGGAACACGTACATTCATAACTTGGGTCACAGTTTAACTATCAAGCATAATTTCTATTTTCCTAGACATTTTATCAAACACTTAGATTGCATGATTTAAGGCTTAGGCATGAGCATGATTTAATATAACTTTACTTCGCAATTCCACCCAATTTCATGATTTCAGTCCACATATTAGAGTAATTTCATAAAGACATAATAAAGGTTCCATCTTGGAATTCATACAACAACAACACATGAACATAATTCAGTTCATAAAATGAATATCACAATTCGTAATTTAAAACTTGATTCTTGGGCTTCATGGACGAAAGGAGTCCATGAATGAGCATTATGCATATCTTATATGGAAGATTCTTTATGATTCACGGAGAAATTTGATTGAACTTGGATCCCCAATTGAAAACCCTACTATGTTCTTGAGAGGATTTTGAGAGAAAAGGGTGTATTTTGGTGTAAATGAGGCTTAATCCTGCGTTTAAGCCTTATATAGGGTTGGGAAAATTACCCCTTTGCCTTTAAAAATATGGACATTTAATGACTAAATAACTGGGCACCGACTCTATGAGTGACGCAACGCGTTGAGGGATGCAATGCTATACCCTACGCAGCGCGCCATGAATGCGTCGAGCCTCAGTTGTTTTGGCTCTGGCAGTCTTCACAACTGGTGACCAATGCGATTGGCGACGCAGCGCACCAAGATCGCGTTGGTCCACTATTTTGGACTTCCAATCTTGATCTAAACGAGTTTCTGAAAAATTTGAAACTTGTCCGGAAACACCTATTGACCTTCCTGATCATGATCAATAAAAATACGAACCATTAAAGGACATTAAGGTAGCGAAATAAATTTCCTTACTTTTGAAGGCCAAAATTAAGCTAAGTCTGGAATGCCGCTAAAATTTTCTAAGTCTAGGACCTCCTTGACACACTTAAAGGACTGTATTAAGCTTTAGAATTTTATGGGGTCTTACAATATCTCTCCCTTGAGAACATTCGCCCTCGAATGAGATTGACTAAGAGGGGAGAAATGATAGACTGAAAGACATACTGAGTATGAACGACTGGAACATGATTTTATGACTACATGACTGATAACTGAATATATCATACTGAGCATATATATCTGATACATATGTAACTGATTAGTAAATGCATGACTCAGTGTTTTGATAAGCTGGGTTTTTTCATGATGAGAATGCATATCTGATGCATAAATACGTAACTGACATAATGCATGACTGATTATGCAATGGTACTTAGTACCAAGTTTATAATGGAATTCTGAGAATAAAACTAAATACCAAGTTGGTAGTGAAACTGAACATGTAAACTGGGTAAGCTTAAGGAAAACTTTTATCTTGAACTGAGTCTGAATTAGCAGACAGGAGGTGAGGATACTTGGTACACATGTCTGCTTCTGCTTCCCAAGTAGCTCCCTTAACGGACTAATTCTGCCAAAGAACTTTGACTAGAGGAACTTCTTTGCTTCGCAGTCTGCAAATCTGGTAGTCTAGGATTTCAACTGTGATTTTCTCATGAGAGAGATTGTTCTGAACATCTACGCTCTGAATAGGGACTACAACTGCCGGATCACCTATACACTTCTTGAGAAAAGGGACATGGAAAACTGGATGAACTGAGGTTAGATCTGAAGGCAACTCGAGTTTATGAGCTATCTTGCCATAACGACTGAGAATTTTTGAAGGGACCGACATTTAGGGGACTGAGCTTTCCATTCTTGCCAAATCACTTCACTTTCTTCGTGGGAGAAATCTTGCGATACACATAGTCACCAATCTTGAACACACATAAATAGGAACATGAGAACATAGCTAAGTCTATAACGGATGACATAAACTGAGTCTGGAACATAATGCATGAACTGAATACTATGAACTGAATATCGTAAACTAAATTGAGCCTCTAAATGCATGGCTCATGGCAGCGATTAGAACTTGAGGGTTAACTTATGAGTATCCCCTACTCCAAACTAGATTCATTACGTGAAGAGAGAATGGGATGCTCATGTTATGAAAGTTCAGAGGATTATAGTGTATCTCTCCCTTGGGAAACTATGTCCCTCAAAGAATACTGACTTGGATGAGCTGCTGGGAAAGCTAAAGTGATGCACAAGGTACCTACGAACTGAGTCTTAACGGAATAACTGGGATCTGAAACTGAAATATGATACATAAACTGAGCTGAGCTTGCATCTATTTAGTTGGTTCACCTTAGAATGGTTATATCCATAAGACTTTAGATAGTACGTCTAGATGGAAGGGACAGAAACCCAAACCATGCGAACTTGTCCGTCTGACTGCTAAACTGAATTACTGGTTTTACGGACTAACTCATGCTAAAAGATTATAGTCGACTGGAGCCTTTTCTCTAACACTTTTTCTATAGAGTTCTAGCGGCTTTAGGGCACAAGGAAATCTTGGCCTTGTCTAAATAAGATAGTTGAATGAGAAAATTATTACATGGCTAAAGCTTGGTAAGATGAGTTGAGGCTAACGAACACCATTTAAGATAAAATGACTAAGCCTCTTGCACTGCAACTAAGATTACTGAAAAGATTCACATGGGTGCTGAACACGAGTGCATAAATGTACTACTCATATGATTAACTGGATAACTGACAACTGAATACTGGGCGTGTAAGACTGAACTATACTTGATCTGAATAGTTGGACTGAGACTGTAGAGTATTAGACATAGAAGTTAATGGCTGACTAGGTATCATGAGGTAACTACGTATAAATTTTATGAAAATTGTATTAATTCTGGATGCAAGACCGAGTGTACAATATGATTTGGAAATATTTCATAGACTGAGATACTGAAATACTAATAATTGAGTATCTAACAACTGTATGCTATGGTCAAGCAAGACTGGAACTGAACTGAGTTTCTGATATGATTATTGAACTGAAGCTAACACTATAACTAGGATTCATACTGGAACTAAATACCAGGTTTTGATAACTAAACATTGATAATTATGGTTTAGACTGATACTGAAGTACTTAATTTTGAGACTGAACACTGATTTTTGAGTACTGAATGCTGAAACTGTAACTGAGATGGCAATTGAGTTTTGATAGTTATGCAATGAAGACTGACATAAGTCAAGGATCTAAAAGTGTACTCTCACTCTGTACTTTTCCAACTTCTAATTACAACCTCTTGCTAGCCCTTTACTTGCATACTTAACATGACATTCAAGCCTATCTTCATTAATACACCCTTGGGTAACATAAGCATTCAACAATCTTCTCTTAACATAAAATGTTTACTCTCTTCCTTCTAAGAAACTACTTATCACTATACTATTTTCACAAAGAGAGCTTACTGAAGGGTTAAATCAGGAGGACCTGAAGCATGAATGGAGACTAATTGAACTTGACACATGGCTGAGGCCTGAGGAATATAATATCAATAGCTTGGATTTACCCAAAAGGCCTGAACTGAGAATATAGTAGATACATGACATATCCTGGATTTAATTGATCAGTAGGAGCGTATCATGAGTCATGGAAGTTGAGTATACTATAAAGCGTGACATGTGTACATGAGTTATGAGCTGCATGATCGAAGTTTGGAGTTTTCTACATTCGTGGGTCATGACTTGGATTGTTGAGGGGAGTAAAACTGAACTCCTTATGCTGGGAACCAGAATCGTACATGATTCCATGGAAAATGTATGAATATACGTTGGGTTCATGGAACAGAGATATAAAACATGTGAAGGCATCATGTTGACTGAAGTACGAAACTTTACATTGAGATAAAGATGGGTCAGGAATCGTCTTTCCCTTCCTACTTTCCTATACATTCCAACATTACGACATTACTACTGGAATCTGAAGGCCCTCTTTCTGAGCTTTCATAACCGAACAGTGCCTGTATATCTGTTGGGCTATAATAGACTGACCCACTAAGGCGGAGACTAAGAAAGGTTCTGTTAACTCTTAGTCTGACCTCAACGTTGACAGTAAGGTTTAGGACCTGGCGTCCTATCTCTAAATTTAGGGACTGGAGTACTGGCCAAGAAACGAATTGGAACTAAAAACTTTGGGCAAAACTGAAAGCGGTTACCACCCTCTGACTTAGGCTGGTTGAAATTAAGGCTACCTGTTCTAGCTCTTTCACTTTCCTTTCTTTCTTTTTTCCTTTTTTACTACACTTTCCCACCTCAGTCTGATGGGTGAGACAATGGCCTGATGATTGCTCTGAGCTACTACTGAATAGGATATAGTAATAGAGTTGATTCTGAATTTTCCATGAAAGACATGCTCGTCCAGGGAATCTTCTTGGACGGGCGAAAGTATCAACTGGTTCTCAGTCTTTCTTTTGTTAGTCTTTTTGGGAGACATGTTCTGTAATAAAAGAGAGGAGCAAATTAGATTGAGAGTTCAACTTGAGATAATGTTCACTCGCACGACATGAATACTAAAAGAAGGAAAATTATTCCTTAAACATCTCATAGCCCCTTGCACATAAGTGTGGTGCACAACACACCCATGTACAAGACTCTACTAGATGTGGCTTTTTAGACTTCCTAGGACGCTGTTGAACCTTAGGCTCTGATACTAAGTTTGTAATGCCCCAAATCAGGTACGCAAAATGCTACACGGTGCTCATGACCTCGAAGGACCACAAACTAACTCATGACTGATATCTGTACCTGAACACTGCATAATATACGTACATAAATACGGAAACATAAGCTGTAAGGCCATAAGGTTCAAATCTAAAACATAAAATCTGATAAAATGATGTTTAAACGGGGTATAGAAATACTCAAAACTGAAATAAACTGTATGAATATACTATAGTCTGAAAGCCTCTAAACTATCTGAATAAGGAGTTGATGGGACATGTCCCCAACTAACTCCAACTACTGAAATGAACTAAGTACTGAAAAGATAAAGTAATGATCATGTCCTCGAAGGATAAGGACTAACTGCTAACTCTGACTGTTGGATACTGGTATGCTACTGATGCTCTGAAGCTTGTGCTTTTGAACCTATGACGTTAACTAAAACACCATAGTGCAAATGCATAAGTATGATTGAATGTACTAGTATGCATATGAGGTAGGTTGAATGCAAGGGTTCATATACATGAACAATACTAAATGACTGTATAACATGAATGTGAGAATATATGCATGAACAAGTAACTGTAACTGAGACTATACTAACACTGGGTACTGAGTTCTGAGTACTAATTTACTAACATCTGGGTTTACTGATACTGATAACTCAGTCTACTAAATGTTGGGGAATTGATAGTATATTACTGATAGAGAAATAATTATTTCTAACAGTTTTGATTATGAAGAACTGGTCTGATTGACTGTATCTGACAGTTCTAAAACTGATTACTAGTAATATGAGTTACTGATAACTGAGATAACTGGTATAACTGATATAACTGATACTAAGTGACTGTATTTGATAGTCTATGTTCTGATAGAACTAGCTGAGTTTCGTACTGTTCTGAGTTGACTGTATCTGACAGTCCTAAATTTTGTAGAACTATCTGAGTTCTATTACTGAGACTAAATGACTGTATCTAACAGTCTTAATTCTGCAACTAAAACTGTGAAAAGTAGTTATTTAACCAATATGCCCTAAATAATCACAATATAGCTAAGTTGGGGTCCAATTTGTAACCCCAATTGGAAGGGTGTCAATACCGCGCCACTGGTAAGGACAATTTGTGAGTAACCCTCATATAATAGGTAACTCTAGTAAGAATGGTGGGATCCCTTATCTAACAGGTTAAGTCACCTCATCTACCCTCATATAACAGGCTATGATGTCTCAACCTACGCTGGCTACGTAGTTCAGGAACATAAGGATTGTTTCTAAGAATCATACCCTCATATAACAGGTGAGTTCCCATCCTTGGGTTCGCTCGGTGCTAATTCCTACTCTCATTAAATAGGCACTGAATATAATTAACTGAATTGGACTAGACTGATTTCATAAAGTTTTGTTGAATGATGGAATACTACTAAGATTTCTGAATTTACTGAGATTTCCTGAGTCACATGACTGACTGAGTTCTATGGATCATGGCTTGACTGAGGATATCATGAAACATGACACTAGCTCTAGGTACACATCTATTAATTTTCGGGTACAAGTACCCCCAGGACTCGATAGAAGAAAACTGACAAAGCATGGCTTTCTTGAATACATGGCCAACATCAACAATTTATACTATGATAGTAAGAGATATTTCATGAAGCACATGGTTATCATAATCTTGTATATAACTTAGAATACACATGATCATGTCTTAACTTCATCATTTTAATATCATAATTATATCATCACGCAATTTTATTACACAACAATCCTCATGGAAATCATTTTAAACATAGGGGAACACGTACATTGATAACTCGGGTCACAGTTTAACTATCAAACATAATTTCTATTTTCCTGGCATGCTGTTGTTTAAAATGTGACCAAGCACAACCCATTGATGGGTTCCATATGCATGCTGTTGTGCCATGGCATATAGTGGGGCCTTCTCTCCTCCCGCCATAAGATGGAACCCATCTTAATAAATACATCAATGGGTTCCATATGCATGCTGTTGTGCCATGGCATATAGTGGAAGGCATTTATATTTCAGTCAATATAAAGGAAAAACATCATTGAGTGCTAGCAGTTTTATCCTTCTCAGAGAGGTGCATATTCTTATATAATTCATATGAATTATCTGGTCATTATCCGACTGTTCTTGCTGAGATCAAACAATTAGCTAAGATTATCTCTTTGTGTCTCCAAGCTTGTGATTTCTATGATAAGAAAGGAATTGATCTTCAAAACCATCTAAGATACAAAGACAAAAACTCCTCAAATATGTTTGATATGTTATTTGAAGATAATTTACCTCAACACCCGAGTGGAAGCTTTTAAGTATTTTAATATACATATACAAAAATTGTAAGTTTATACAAAATATATTTTACTTATTAATCTTTTTTTTTTGTTTTTGTAGGGACTGTGATCTGTATATTGTTACATATGCATAGTGCTTTTTTATGGTCACAATGTTCTTTTGATTGAGTTCGACCCCAACGCACTCTGTACAAGATATGTTGCACTATTATGGGACTATGACATTCGAAAACAAGAAGCAAATGCTCATAGTGACTTCGAAGCACCCTCGAGGCCTGCCAGGCAAAGTAGAATAACTAGTGTCACTGAAGTTTTTGATGTATGATGGTCGATGAATTTATTGCTTTGAATAGTTGTGAAAATGGTGTATGGATGTAGGTTCTAATTGTACAAACTAATTTTATGTTTTGAAGTGGGTCTAATTGTAAGTTATAATAGTACTTATTTTGAATTGAATGAAATGAATTCAGTTTAATCGTTTAATTTTAATATGTTTTCAATCACTTTGTACTGTGTGTTTTATTTTATTGTTCAGTTGTATTTTGTGGCAGTGAGAATTAACTTCAAAATACATATGCAGTTTTGACATTTTTGCATAAAAAATACATGTGCAGTTACAATCATATATATATTTTATTATGTGTTCATTTACTTTCAAAATACATTAGGTGTAAATAAAACTTTCAAATTTTGATTTGAATTAAAGATTAATTTGAGTATTTTATGCAGTTTTATTTTTTACTGTGAGATTTAGTTAAAAAATACATATGTAGTGCTCACATATTAATTAAAAATACATATTCAGTATACATCAAATATATTTAGCCTAAAAATACATATGCAGTGCTAAGATTAAGTATTTAAAAATACAGATGGAGCATAGCTAATACGTATTTTAACACGTGTTCATTTATTATAAAAATAAATTTGAGCTAAATCAATATTTCAAAATACATTTGGTGTAAAACAAACTTTCAAATTTTGATTTGAATAAAAAATTAATTTAAGTATTTTATGTTGTTTTCTTTTTTACTGTGAGATTTAGTAAAAAAATACATATGCAGTATACATCAAATGTATTTAGCCTAAAAATACATATGCATTGTGTTAAGATTAAGCATTTCAAAAAATACATATGGAGCATAGCTAATATGTATTTTAATCTATGTTAATTCACTATAAAAATAAATTTGAGGTAAATCAATCTTTCAAAAACTTAATTGAATTAAAGATTCATTTTAGTGCATTTTTAATTTTTTTCTATGAAATTTTGGTTAAAAATACATATGCAGTTATCAAATTTTGATATAAAAATACATATGCTATACATCATATGTATTTAGCTTTAAAATACAGATGCAATGTTAAGATTTTGCAATTCAAACATATATATGCAGAATATATCATATGTATTTAATTCTTTGTTCGTTTACAATCTAAATACATGTTAGGTTAATCAAAGTTACTAAATCTGCTCTAAAATACATATACCATGTTAAAAATACATATGAACTATAGCTTCAAAATACATATGCAGAGGTCAGATTTTACAACATATATATATATATGCAGTATTCACATCTAACTGTGTTTAGTTACCAAATGATGCATAACTGTATTAACCCAAAAAAAATTAGTTCATTATTATAAAAAACTCAAAAGAAAGCTTTCAGAAATAATACGAAAGAACAAATGTATCATTTGTGATTTTTTCTACAAGAACACCAATTGTGATCCTTAGCCCCACAACCACTGCATGAGTTGATGTTTTTGTTTCCAAACATATCCCGACCCAATTTTCTATGATTCTTCTTTGCAGGTCTTCCTGGAGGCCGTTTGAACTTCGGAGGCCGTACCAAGTATGTTAACTGGAATTATCCAGTCATCTTGGTATGGTAAAGGATAGATTGGAACATCATATGTCTTCAACACAGTTTTGGCTTATACAAATCACAACAATATGGCCCCTTCTAAAAATTTTTGTTGTCCAACACCGCACAAGCATGTGCGCATGGTATCTCATTGAGTTGAAATGCATTACATGAGCACGTTCTTTCCTTGAGGCAAACGATGAAGTGCTTTTATTTGTCGTGCATCGTGTACACATATTCTGTGGCTAGTACAACCAGATATCAAAAAGAAAAAAAAGAAATATGTAAATGCAATGCTCCAAAAATATGCAAACCATATTCTCTGATATGTTGTAACCACAACAACATATGTATTTTTGCTACACAAGTATACATTTTCATATGTATTTAATACAAACAAATTACAAAAAAATATTTTTATTTGTTAATGCAAATGTTTTTTTATTTTATTTATAGACATTAATGCATATGCAGTGTTCATATTTTGCAATAAAAATACATATGCAGAATACATCATTTTTATTGAGTTTCTAAATACATATGCAGTGTTAGCATTTTTCAATACAAAAAATACATATGCAAAATACATAATATGTTTTTTAATGTTCTTTTTGTTTATGCTGAATATGTTTTCATTAATTTAGAACTGAATGGTAGTAATTCTTTTACTTATGTTTTCATAAGTATCAATTTCACAAATCTAAAAGATCATACCGTCATACAAGTACACAAAGCCTCGTTCTGTTTGAGTATGTCACTAAATTTTTCAATGAGTACTGTGAATGTATATGAAGCCTCCTGCCTATTTTTGTAATTCTATTTTGCAAACAGCAATCAAACTTCCTCAAGAAAATCATAAATTGGCAATTCTCTAGCTGATACAAGTACTCTATTTACTGACTCTATAATGTTTGAAGTCAAAGTCCATTCTCGATGAACTGTTGCATAGGACCTAGCCCACTTTTTGTAACCAGTCAATTCCAAATATTTCTCCACCCTAATATCAACTGCCTCAACCTTTTACATTAACATGTGGAATTCTGACTTTGAATATGCTTTGGCCATTGTATAAAAGATCTCCGATAATGCATCATGGTATTTTTCGTAAAGTTTTTTCACATTTTTCCATAGATGCCACATACATGCATAATGTGGAACATCTTTGTACACATCACCAAAAACTTTTATGATGCTTGAATTCTGATCAGATACAACACACATATTTTATCTTTTTTCGTACGCTTCCTTTAGATTCTTAAAGAATCAAGTCCAAGATGCATCATTTTCAGAATCAAGCATACCATATGCCAAAGAAAATATATGAACTGTATTTATAAATACATTTTGAACATTCTGATATAAATACATATAGTAACTGCATATGTATTTATTAAAAATACAGATTCAAAAACCTGTATATTTTACCAAATACATAGTATAAATTACATATACTAACACGTAAATCTACATCACAAACATACATTATCACTTATACATTTTTCATCCATGAAACTTGGGAGATGTAAGTATTTTTATACGGATATGTATATATTAGAAAGAAATTTGTATTACCAAGTTATATGCAGAAATATATATAAACATATGATCAGGTGTACAATGTAAATATAAAAAAAATTATACTAACCTGCTCCATCCATCGTACTTTCAATTACAAATGTTTCAGTATACATTCCTCTCAGATGACTACTATTAACGACTATGACAGGCCTACAATGGTCGAATCCTTTAATGAATATACGGAGAGTTATAAATACATACAGAACTCATTCTCATTAGTCTTCTTCATTCTTATATGTGACTCAGGATAGGTATTGTTCAACACATATAAGTAGGATGGTAATTTCCCATAAGATGTTGATGGCTTACCCCTCAACTCTTCTAACACTCTTTCCTTGGCCCTCCAACATAAAGTGTAAGTTAAATCCATACCAAAATCCTCCTTCATGTCATTTTTTATTTCAATCGTATTATATTTTCGTTTGTAATTTTTGAATTTTCATTTAACAATACCACATATCAACATACTAGTAGCATGCGCCTTTGGATAGACCTTGTCTTTCACCGGGCAAGTATGTTGAGCTATGAATTCTCTTATTCTAAACATATCAGATGCACGACATAAAAAATCACAGTTCCCTGATTTACAAATCAATGTATAGCTGCATCCAAGATATTTTAATACTATCAAAATACATATTCAAACTCATTTTAAACATGAACAAAATAATATAGAATGTGCGTACCATTTCTTACTTGACCTTTCACTTCACGTTTGAAATTTCTTCCTAATAGTTTAATCCTTTATGATCGACTTTAAAATCTTTTTTGCCAAGTAAACCTGGTCTTCCTCAATATGTTTGTGATGTGGGTCTGATATAATCATCTGAACCATATCCATCTCAAATACATTTAAGGCTGTTGTATTTTCAGAAAAAACCAAAGCTCCTTCGTTAGATGTATTTACCACTGTTTGCATATTGTTAATGACGTCTCTTCTTTCAACAACACATACAGATAAACTTGCAAAGATGCTCCCTACAACTTTATCCAAAATACTTACATACAAAGGAAGACAATTCATGTCTTGTATCTTTTTTTCTGCAAAATAAATACCTTCAAACCCATATCATTATGTATTTGTATTTGCCCTGCATTATCAATGATTTAATATTCCACTAGAATATGTTTGCTGGTTAAGTGAGATGCCAAAACATCGTGCAACTCAATGAATGATGTTATTGTGCTCAACAGTATCGCATCAGTGACGTACTCGTCGTAGTTTTTTTCATACGTCCACCTTCCTGAGTGGTTCACGAGAACTGGTATGCTTCTTATTTCTAACTGATTTAATAAAAAATTCTCCAATAATCATATTTAGTAAGAATTCAAATGTTACAACATACACTTTTTCAAAGAAAAATTAAAACGCAATTTTTCAGTTATAAAATTGTAGTAAGTTACACAGCCAACAACTACAATAAAAAATACATTTATACAACATTTGTTAAACTTAAAATACAAACACAATAAAAATTTCAAAAAAAAAATCATCAGCTGAGAAAAATTAAATTCTATCAGTTTTTTGTTCTATCAGTTCATATCAGCCAACAACACCAATAAAAAATATATTTATAAAATATTTGATACACTTAACTTAGAACCAACAGTCAATTACTTCAGGCTTAATACAATGAAAAAGTATATGTTCAACGTTAAATATGAATAATTACAGAACTTTCAAATTTGACCACAACGAAAATATATATATAAAACATCTTTGCATATTCACAGATATACTCTCAAATTCCGACAAGTAAAAACTACAGAAAAATAGAATTTGATCAACTTGAAAAACTAAATTCGATTAGTTTTCGTCCTAGCAGTTCAATTAATATTGCATAAATTTTAAATTGCAATTTGTTTAGAAAATATTCATAAACAATTTTATGACGAAGTGACAGTTTCAACAAAGCAACACAATTAGATCAATAGGAAAATGATCAAAATAAAAAATACGTTCCAAAAAATAAGTATAATCACAAAAATAATTCGATTGAATACCTTCAACAATACTTAAGCACGAATTTTCAATAGATAGTTGAATTCCAAAAAAAATTTCAGAAGAAAGTAGTGTTGATCGTTGAATAAAAAAAAAATCTATTGTTGAAACTGATCTAGAATAGAACAAACTACACTTGAATCGAATTGTTCAATATTGAGCGAAATTGAAAAGTCAACTTAATTTGAATTGATTTTTTTTTCGAATGAACATGTTTCTGAAACTGTATTTTGAAGTTGAATAGGGTTGTTAGCAAATAACGAAAAATACGTGATTAATGAGGATTTAATGGGATTTTAATCTTAATAGTTAATTAAAGGTAATATTTTCATATTTAAATCAGCTAATATGGGGTAGTAAAACAGTTGTATTTGTATTTTTATAGCATCAGTTTGCAAAAATATAAAATACAACTTGCTATATTATGTAATTATGAAAGCGTTGCTATGAATCTCATAATTAAGGTGCTAAGTATGCTATTTCTGAATTTTGCCCTTTTATAATTTAATTTTAGAATGTTAATAAACATAAATATTATCAAACAATATTATATAGCGTTAATACTTGTTAATCAAGTCTCCAACACCCTAAAAAATACTTCCAATAGCGAAATTAAATAACTTTTAACATGATATCCTTCAAACCAAATAAAAATATTAATAAGCAATCTAAATAGTTGCATGTATTTGACTTACGGGCTGACCCACGGGCTAGCCCAACTCATATTGCTCAAGTTTCACGGGCCACGAGTTTATTCGGGCTGAGCTAAAAAGTCCTGTTCTTAAATAGGCTGTAAAAACTGAAGCCCAACTCCATTAAACTACAGGCCGGGTCAGGCCGGTCCAATAGGCCTGACCCATATTGACGGCTCTACTTTTATACTTACAAAATACTAGTACATTTTATGCTTACTTGACATCTTTTATGACACATCTTGGTTACAAGTTTTTTTATATCACATAAACATAAAAGGTGGATAATAATATGATAAAATTGATTTAGGGAGTAAAAGGTTTTATTCTATGATTTCTTGACCAATTTCTTAAAATCAACTTATTTTGAAAATTATTATTTTTAAAATAAAATACTTGAAGAAAACACTTTGATTAAAAAAAAAAAAGGGGGGGGGGGAGGGTTTGTATTTGACCAGTAAATTTGAAGAACCATTAATCATTTTTGAACAACAATTTATTTTTATTAAACTTTTGAAAGTATTTTTAAGCATATTTTTTTTAAAAAAAATGTACTTTTAGAAAAAAATTACTTTTTTTAGCTTGTGAAAACTATTTTGATTATTCTCAAAAATATTTTTTTTTCCTCAAAAATTTAACCAAACATCTCAATTTTTAAAAAATAAATAATTAAAAAAAAATTGACCAAACAAGGACATTGTAGGTGTCACATTACACTCTAGAGCACAAATGTTATGTTTTAGCTTTTCGGCCTCGATATACACGAAAACAAGCATCAGTAGAGTTAGATAATAAGTGCTTCTTCTTCTGGTCATTTTATTTGTTATATTTATTGTGAAAGAACAAAATGGTTTTTCATGTGGAACCACTTTCTGTAACTTGCTTATTTCTTCAAGGCATTTAATGTCTATATAATACCCTTTTACTTCACATATAAACACACACAATTAATGAATCAACTATTACTAAAATTACTCTTTCTATATATTTGAATATCTTTCTATTTCTCTTTCTTTTCTTTTAATAAGTTTTATTATCCGGTTTTTATATTACAACACGTTATCAGCACGAAATTCTTATTTAGGCATATATTTTTTCGCTATCACTTTCAAACAATTAATATTGCTAAAGAATCAACTACATCTTTTTAAAATTAAGCATATTCATGAAAAAAAAAAAAGGGGGAAATGATTAGCAACTCTATTTGAATTGATATGGTAGTTGTTCACGTAAAGTTGTGTTGATTATTGAGTACTATAAGGACAATCAAACTACTTAATCAACTATTCATACCTTTTCACAAGTTCAAAAGAAAAAAAAATGCTATTACCTATTAGTTAAATTTTCTTGTCCCTTTTGTTTATTAACTCCATAATATTGATATTTAAAGGACATATACTGATTGTACTATTTATGTTAAGTTTGAAATTAAAAGTAATTATTATTATTATTATTATTATTATTATTATATAACATCGTTTTAACAATTTATATACAAGTACTTATGATCAATATTACATATTTTTTTATGATTAAAATTTCTTGAACTGCATAATTAACACTTCTGGGTTATAATAATTTATAATTTTACTTAACTCTATTTGAGATGGTTATTTTATTTTTAAAGTATCATTATATCTAACTTATTAATCTTTTTATGATAGTTTCACTAAATCAAATTTATCGAAACTTGAGTTTGTAGCACTGGACATTATCGGAAAGAATTATTTATCATGGGTCCTTGATGCTGAAATTCACCTTGACGCTAGAGGGCTTGGGGATACTATTAAACAAGAAAATAACACATCTAGTCAAGATAAGACGAAAGCTATAATTTTTCTTCGTTCTCACCTCCAGGAAGGATTAAAAATTAAATATTTAACTGTGAAAGATCCACTCGAATTATGGACCAACTTGAAGGATAGATAATACCACCTAAAATTGACGGTATTATCAAAAGCTAAATATGACTGGATACACCTTCGATTTCAAGATTTTAAAACTGTAGTTGAGTATAATTCTGCTATTCATAAAGTAAGTTCAATATTAAGATTATGTGGAGAAATCATCACCGATGAGGACTTACTAGAGAAATTTTTTTCCACTTTTCATGCTTATAATGTTTTGCTACAACAACAATATCGTGAAAAGAGATTTAAGAAATATTCTGAATTGATTACAAGCCTACTTGTGGCAGAGCATAATAATACTTTTTTAATGAAAAATCATGAAGCTCTTCCCACTGGATCTGCTCCATTCCCTGAAGCGAATGTTGTAGCAGCGCATAATCAGCTTGAAATAAGGCAAAATTATTATCACGGATATGATCGAGGCCATGGTCGTGGACGTGGGCGATGACGTGGTAGAGGGCGAAATAATTATCTTCATAATTGTGAAAATAAACAAGAGAATAATAAATGTTCTCAAAATAATCCTTCAAAGGGTAAAATTAATATTTGTCACCAATATGGTATGAAAGAACATTGGGCACGTGCTTGTTGTACGCCTGATCATTTTGTCAAACCTTATCAAGCTTCCCTTAAAAGAAGAGAAAATGATGTGGAAGAACACTTGACCTTTCAAGGTAATGATGATGAAGTAGCTCCATCAAATACATATAACAATAATGAGGCAAATCTTGCTTACAAAGATGATGACTTTAAGGGCCTCTCAGATATTACTCATTTGAGAGCTGAAGATTTTTATGAGGATATTGATTGAAGAACTGATCACCTTATTGAAAAAAAATTATAAAGAAAGTTATTATTTCTTTTGTTTGTAATTATGTTTTTTCTGTTTTATTAATGTACTATGTATTTCTAACTTCTACATTTCTAATGCAATTTCTTATGTTATTTTTTTTTTTAAATTTCTTATAGTATGCTTTTCTTTTTTGAAGAATATGGAAATTCTCCAATCATCAGTTGGATCCAAAATCAATTACAATAATATATGTCTTATAGATAGTGTTACCACACATACTATTTTAAAAGATAAGAAATATTTTTCTTATTTGGTGATGAAAGAAGCCAATGTTAATACTATATCTGGTAGTACAAGATTAATTAAAGGCTCCGAAAAAGTTAATTTATTACTTACCGGAGGAACAAATTTGATAATTGAGGAAACATTATATTGTAGTATGTCTCAAAGAAACTTATTAAGTTTCAAAGACATTCGCCAAAATGGTTATCATCTTGAGACTACAAATGATGAAAAGATTGAATATCTTTATATTACTACAATAATGTTGGGTAATAAATATATACTTGAAAAATTACCCGTTCTTTCTTCCAACTTATACTACACAAGTATTAGCACTGTTGAAACACATGCCTGTAACACCCCGTACTTAATTACGTGCATTAGTCATTGTTATATGTG
>NC_061111.1:199156409-199175319 GCF_002878395.1 Capsicum annuum | reverse complement strand
CGGCTTCGGGTGCCAGTCCGGCCCGATGGGATTTTGGGGCGTGACAATGCCGTAGTAAATCAGAAGATAAATAATTCAAATAATTTCATGACCTGTTGGGACATCCCGGTTCTAATATAATGCGCAAAATAATTGAGAATTCATATGGACACTCATTGAAAAATCAGAAGATTCTTCAATTTAAAAAATTCTCTTGTGTTGCATGTTCTCAAGGCAAATTAATTACTAGACCATCAACAATTAAATCCCCTGCATTTCTGAAATGTATACTGGGCGATATATGTGGGCCCATTAACCCTCCATGTGGACCATTTAAGTACTATATAGTTTTAATAGATGCATCTACAAGATGATCACATGTATGTCTATAATCAACTAGTAATTTGACATTTGCAAGATTACTTGCTCAAATAATAAAGTTAAGAGCACAATTTCCAGATTATACAATAAAGACAATTCGTCTTGTAATGCGGGTGAATTTACATCCCAGGATTTCAATAATTATTGTGTATCAACTGGAATAACAATTGAACATCCGGTTGCACATGTTTATACTCAAAATGGTCAAGCAGAATCATTGATTAAACTCCTTCAATTAATCGCTAGACCAATGCTTATGAGAACAAAATTTCCCAGGGTCATGCTATTTTGCATGCAACAGCTCTTGTGCGGATAAGACCCACAAGTTATCATAAAGTCTCTCCATTACAATTAATTTTTGGTCAAGAACCAAATATTTTCTATCTAAGAATTTTTGGATGTGCAGTATATGTTTTAATTGTCCACCACAACACACAAAAATGGATCCTCAGAGAAGGTTGGGAATATATGTTGGGTATGAATCTCTTTCTATTATAAAATATTTAGAATTTATGACTGGAGATTTATTTACGGCAAGATTTGCTGATTGTCATTTTGATGAAACAATATATCCAACATTAGGGGGAGTAAATAAGCAGTTGAAAAAAAAATAGACTAGAATGCATTATCATTATCTTACTTAGATCGTCGTACAAATAAATGTGAACTAGAAGTTCAAAAGATAATTCATTTGCAAAATATTGCAAATCAACTGTCAGATGCATTCACTGACCTATCAAGAGATACAAAATCTCATATCACAGCTGCTAATGCTTCCATTCGAGTTGATGTCCCAGTAGGACAATTGACTACTGCAAATGAGTCTAAACCACACTTAAAACGTGGTAGACCAATCGATTTCACGTGGTAGACCAATTGATTTCAAAGATAAAAATTCTCAAAAAAGAAGAGGAGCAAATGATCAAAATAATCATAATATGGAGGAAGCTACTCAAGGAGAGAAGCAAGATATAACAATTGATAAAACCTCAGAAGAGGTTAAGGTACCTGAAAATAATGAAAATAGAGAGATCTCAGTCAGTTATGTCTCATAAAAAAAAATGAAGTCAAAATGATATAATTGTCGATAAAATGTTTGTTTATAATGTTGCAAATGAAATAATGCAAAAATATGAGAATCTTGAACCAAAATCTGTCGAAGAATGTAGACAGAGAAATGATTGGCCATAGTGAAAGATGCAATCAAGATTGAATTGGCTTCCCTTGAAAAATGCAAAGTTTTTGGACCTATAATCCAAACACCTGAAGGCATAAAGCCAGTGGGGTACAAATGGGTTTTTGTACGAAAACGAAATGAGAAAAATAAAGTCGTAAGATATAAAGCACGACTTGTGGCACAAAGATTTTCACAAAGACCCGAAATTGATTATATGGAGACATATTTTCCGGTGGTGGATGTGATATGGAACAAACAAGGGAACACCAAAATTAGTCCAAAAAACAATCCACAAAATGGAAGAAATCTGTGAACCCTTTTGAAGACCAAGTCTCGGCTTCCTAAGAACACAATAACAAGAAGATAACAAGGTGTTTATTATACCAAATCAGCGGACAACAAACTAGATTAACAACATAAGATGATGAACAAGAAGACACAAGATTCGGATTTAACAATAACAACAAGAACACAAGATTACAACACAAACACTAAACAAGATTACAAGAAGGTAAAATGATATATAGATAGACCACATGAAGGTATAATCTTAAGAACCCAAGAATGGACACTCTTGGACCCTTAACACTACACACAATAATAAATCTACCTCTTACGTGACACAAGATCGGATTCCACCTCTGTAGCATCAACGTTTCCAAGCAAGCAACAACAAAATAGAATCCACCCTATTATTGTATCCTAGTTTCAGTGGTCACTCTTCTCAATAGAGAGAGAGCTTGTTATAAGTCTTACAAGACTCCCAAATATCATCCAAAAACTAAACTAAAAACCCTACGATGTTCCTTTTATAGCTATACCAAAATATAAGTTAAAATGACCAAAAGGCCCTTCAAAGAGTGGGCACCCATCTAGTGTAATTTATGGGCTAATTTGGGTGCATTTTAGGCCTCTTTTACACTTCAATTGGACGTACCCAGGCTCGGGTCCAACACGCACTCTCCTAAGTCTATATCCGTGATTATTCTCATATCATCCTCTCCATCTTGAGAGGAATTTGTCCATAAATTCACGACTTCACCTCATTTAATTGGTCACTTCAAAGGAAACCTACTCAAAAATAGTCCGCAAAACATGAAGAGCCCGAGAGCTCAATAATAACAAGGGACGTATCAAAAAACGAGCTAAAAATAGCCCACAAGAAATACACAAAAATAGTCTACAAGCTAGCCAAACTCGAGAGCATAATGACAATAAGTCTCAGATCCAACATCTTCATTTTGACCCTTGGTTTCCTCTCCCTCTTGAGATTGCCCTTCAATCTCATCCGACTCAAGTCTCCTTCTATCATATAAGCATCGTCGTAGACTTCATATCCTTCATGTCTCTCTCTACCATGTTCCTCTTCTTGGATGTGTCGGTTTTTGGAAAGGGAAGTTTTGGTTGAGAGGCTCGATTTGGTAACGTGGAGCTTCGGTTGTGGAGCTTGGATGGGAGGAAATTGGCTTCCAAGTCCTCCTTGTTGGAATTGATCAACTTGTGGGGGAAGTGGTCTATATTGTTCTCGATTTTGAGGGCTATTTGTAGCTTGGCCTGTGGTATTATGTGGTTGTCTTGGAGGATTGGTCATTGGAAGTAAAGTTTTGGGAGTAAAATCACGAGAGTTCCTTCGACTCTCCATTCAATCCAACCTCTCACGCATAGTTACCACATCCGAGTCAATTTTTTTAAGACCCACATTTGTCCTAGCAAGGTCTCGGGACAAAGAATCAAGGAGGACCAAAATGGTTTCCATTATGGCCAAGAAGTTACCTACAAAACAACAAACAAGTTAGTTGTACAAGAATGGTCCTCATACTCCCTCTCTATTGTTTTGGCTCTCGAATTTTTTTCTCACTTTGATCTCACAAGTATCGTAACCTTGCTTGTACTCCATGAGGCAGTAAGAGGTGAACCAAGTATTACAACGACTCAAAAGGATAAGACACACAAAGGAACGTATACATGAAGGACGGTTTAAAAGCTAACTTACAATCTAAAACTAGCTTGTAAGTTAGTAATGGAATCAATAAACGAAACTAAAGAAACAATACAATGAAACTAGAAGATCAAATTTTGAGCTTAAAATTTTCATGTGAACAGTAACTTGGGTGACATAGCAGCATACCATTGGTCATGGCCCCACAATTAGTCACTAGTTGAAGTTTACAAATTTTAGTCACTATGTAATGGAAACAATTGGTTTTGGAGGGAAAGTATATGTCTTAAATCTCCTTTAAGTCTAATCTTCAAAAGGAAAGCTTGGCTTTGTACAATTTCCACAAAACAAGGTCCCTTGAAACAAGAAAAGTGGTTGAAAAGTAGATGTTAAGTCAAGAAAGTGATGACTCAAGTCTTCTCACAAACAACTTTACAACTTGTAGGTTCACCTTTTTGAATCTATGTTACACTTTGGTTGTCTTAAGTTGTAAGGTGAGCTGAAGAACAAGATAAACACCACAACAAACTTCAAGAACACATCAACAACACAACAACAATTTCCACCCCACAGCAAATATCAACACACATCACGGCCAATTTTAGTGTCAACGCACGGCCAAGGTTCTTTTTGGTGTTGTATTTTGGTTTTAACAAGGGTGAAGGTTGTGATGAATGTCAAGAACTCAACAACAACGTTATCAAGAGCAAAAAAAACACTAACAACATCCAACCAAGACTATAACAACAAGTCCACACGTCCAAGAATAACAACTTTAACACATGGTCATGGTCTTGTTCACAACAACAACATCAATTTTTTTAAAGCTCAAATCTAGATCAACTCAAAGTGTTAATGGACTAGAATACTAACACTTGAAACAACAACACAAGCAAAATAAATCCTAGACCTAGACACACAATATTCGTCCAAGATACAACAACAACAAGTTCAACTTCTCGGCCAAGATCTCAAGCTCAAGAACACGTCTTTCTTTTCTTTTTTTTTAATTTTATTAGCAAGAAATCCCAAGATTGGATTATAAGAACAAAAACAAAGATGGATTTGATACCAAATGATATGGAACAAACAATGGAACACCAAAATTAGTCCAAAAATAGTCCACAAAATGGAAGAAATCCGTGAACCCTTTTGGAGACCAAGTCTCGGCTTCCTAAGAACACAATAACAAGGAGATAACAATGTGTTTATTACACCAAATCAGCGGACAACAAACTAGATTAACAACATAAGATGATGAACAAGAAGACACAAGATTCGAATTTAACAATAACAACAAGAACACAAGATTACAACACAAACACTAAACAAGATTACAAGAAAGTAAAATGATAGATAGATAGACCACATGAAGGTATAATCTTAAGAACCCAAGAATGGACACTTTTGGACCCTTAACACTACACACAACAATAAATCTATCTCTTACGTGACACAAGATTGAATTCCATCTCTCAAGCATCAACGTTTCCAAGCAAGCAACAACAAAAGAGAATCCACCCTATTGTGGTATCCTAGTTTTGGTGGTCACTCTTCTCACTAGAGAGAGAGTTTGTTACAAGTCTTACAAGACTCCCAAATATCATCCAAAAACTAAACTAAAAACCCTACAATGTTTCTTTTATAGCTATGACAAAATATAAGTTAAAATGACCAAAAGGCCCTTCAAAGAGTGGGCACCCATCTAGTGTAATTTATGGACTGATTTGGGTGCATTTTGGGCCTCTTTTACACTTCAATTGAACGTGCCAAGGCTCAGGTCCAACACACACTCTCCTAAGTCCATATCCGTGATTATTCCCGTATCAGAATGCAATCACCTTCAGATATCTTATTAATTTGGCAGTTCGTTAAAAACTTGATATGCATCTGATGGACATCGTCACAACCTATTTATATGGTTCATTAGACAGTGATATTTATATAAAAATTCCTGAAGGATTCAAATGTCTGATGCGTATGAAAATTCTCCAGAAAATTATTCAATCAAGCTTCAGAAATCCTTATACGAATTAAAACAATCAGAACGCATGTGGTATAATCACCTTAGCGAATACCTATTAAAAGAAGGGTATAAAAATGATCCAATCTGTCCTTGTGTATTTATTAAAAGGTCTGGATCTGAATTTGTCATAATAGTTGTATATGTTGATGACTTGAATATCATTGGAACTCCTGAAGAGCTTCCAAAGATAGTAGAATGTTTGAAAAAGGAATTTGAAATGAAAGACCTCGGAAAGATAAAATTTTGTCTTGGTCTACAAATTGAATATTTTACGAATGAAATTTTTGTCCATCAATCCACATATACTGAAAATATTTTAAAGAGATTTTATATGGATAAAGCACATTCATTACTTACCCCGATGGTTGTGCGATCACTTGATATTAATAAAGATCCATTTCGATCTCATGAAAATGATGAAGAATTTGTTGGTGCTGAAATACCGTATCTTAGTGCAATTGGGGCATTAATGTATCTTGCTAGTAACTCATGACCAGATATATCTTTTGTTGTAAATTTATTAGCAAAATTTAGTTCTTTCCCAACACGAAGACATTGGAATGGTGTTAAGCATATATTCAGATACCTCCGGGGAACTATTGATATGAGACTATTTTATTCAAATGAGTCTGATTCACAATTAATTGGTTATGCAGATGCAAGATATTTGTCTGACCCACACAAAGGTCGATCTCAAACAAGGTATTTCTTTACATGTGGAGGTACAGCTATATCATGGAGTCAACAAAACAAACGATAATTGCTACATCTTTAAATCATACAGAGATAATAGTCATTCATGAAGCAAGTTGAAAATGCGTCTGGTTGAGGTCAATAACTCAACATATCCAGGAAACATGTGGCCTTCCTTTGAAAAGGAATATTCTAACAATATTGTATGAAGACAATGCCGCATGCATAGCTCAATTAAGAGGAGGATACATCAAAGGAAACAAAACAAAACACATTTCACCAAAATTATTTTTTACTCATGATCTTCAAAAGATGGGTGAAATAGATGTTCAACAAGTTCGTTCAAGCGATAATCTAGCAGGTATGTTCACTAAAGCATTACCAACATCAACCTTTGAGAAGTTGAGATACAAGATTGGAATGCATCATCTACTAGATATTAAGTGATGTTTTTATCAGGGGAGTAAATACGCGATGCACTCTTTTTTCCTTAACCAAAGTTTTTACCCCACTGAATTTTTCCTAATAAGGTTTTTAATGAGGCAACAAACAATGCGTATTACTGACAACTATGTACGCCTTATTCTTTTTGTACATGGGAATTCAAGGGGAAGTGTTGTGAAAGAACAAAGTGGTCTCCCCAAAGGCAGCTCTACCTCTTAAAAAAATAGGTGGCCACCTTAGGCCCCTAAATTTGAGGGGCTTCATTTTTTATGATAATATATTATAGTTTTTTTTAAATTAAATATTAATTATAGAAAAATAATTTTTTATATACTGTAAAAGAAAAGAATTATTAGAAGAAGTTCATATATCTAGAGTATTATGTCTCAAGAAAGATTAAATGCATTAATTATATTATTACTTAAAAAAATAATTTAAAAAATTAATTATATAATTTTGAAAATATAGTTATTAAAAAAAAATTAGTTTTTTTTAAAAATTAAAGGTCTCCATTTGATTTTTATCTTTTTATCTTACACCACGAATATGTTTGAGCCCCCTGGATTTCCCATGTGGGACAATTTACTATAGCTTGCCTATTTCTCCAAGGCATTTAATGCCTATATAATACCCCTTTACTTTATATATACACACACAATCGATGAATCAAATACTATTAAAATTACTTTTTCTATATATTTGAATATCTTTCTATTTCTCTTTCTTTTCTTTTAATAAGTTTTATTATTCGATCTTTATATTATAACAATATATTTTTTTTAACATTCTTCAGAAACTTATTTTTACTTTTATGTTATTTTAATTTAAAACTTTTATTTTTATACAAAGCATCGATATATAAGAAATTGGAAAATTTTATTTTTAATTTGTAAGTGATCATAATGGATCATTTCCATCAATAACGAGGAGGAATTAAGATTTTTTAGCTATTTACGAAAATGAATTATAGAAAATATTTTTTTAGATCTCAAGAGGATGACCAGCGCCTTAGTGTTCTTTCTAATTCAAACTGTATGCAGACTTCTGAGAATAAAACTCAAAATGTTCCCTTTTATGGGTAGGTGATTCCTGAGGGCTCGTTTGGTACCTGTACGACGAATAAGGGATAACTATGTTTGATTGATATAAAATACATGGGATAGCTCTTTTGTTATTTTTATCCACCTTCAGGGTGCGATAACTAACCCCAGATAACTTATTTCCAACCAAACGACCCCTTAAAACACAAAGTAGGACACTCTAATCCAACATTTACAATAAGCACTTGATAGTTAGTAAAGAAACCAGCTCATTTACAATAAGCACGAAAACTACTGCTACATGCGGGGTTAGGAAAAGAGCGAATCACAAGTGTTTATTGTACGTAGCATTCGGTAGTTAGTAGTTGATGGAATTGTTATTGTGTTGTTGATTGGTGAAATATGTGCAGGGCAGGGCATTGAGATGAGATTGCCTCTTGAGGATGAAACAACATATGACCCCATCATAAGGTAACATTCTTTTTTTAAACAGACTAATTCAATGGAGTATTGTTTGGATAGTTGTTACATATTGTTTCATAATGTATCATATTGTATTGTGTTGTATTATACCATAGTGTATTGTTTTAATGAATACAACTTTTGGACAGATTGTTTCGTTTTTCATCATTGCATAATTTCATACATCAACAATTTGAAGGATAAACCTACACGAAAAGCAGGGTCTTGAAGTAAAGCTACTATTTTTTTTTAAAAAAAAAAAGGTTAACAATGCGCGATCACACTAAATCATTCGTTACACAAATGGGATTTCATTTGTTATATGACGATGGATTTAACAATACAGTATAATACAATAAAATTTAAGTTACAATCAAAACAACTATTGTATATAAACTAACAACATAATACAATCCAAACAAGCTGTTAGTTTTACAAGTACCCTTCCAAAACAATGAAAACATACACCTCTTGACTTGATTGCCTTGTTATTTATCTTACATTATTCTGCAGGATGATAGAATTTCTTTAGCACATAAAATGTGTTCTTGGGCTAAATTGCCACTTTATTTTACAGTTGAAATGCCAAATTATTAACCAAACTTGTTTAACAAAGTGATAGGGAGAAGTACTCTTAAGTACATATATTCTCTTTTTTCGGATAACTGTGGTATCCAGGCCAGCATTCCCGCACCTCGATTAAATCCACGGGATAACTGTCACCTCGAATGGAAGCTGTTTCCAAACTATATACCCCCTTTGGAGAGGATGGCGTTGTGATTTCCTTTCTTCAGAACAAAAATCTTATACCAGCTCATGAATTTAGCTATGAACTCTGCAGTGAAAAAGAGAGTCAGTCTTCTAGAAATATTGATACTCAAACATGTTTCCTGTGTAAATTAGACTTTATATAAACTTAAAGTTGAGTTATCAGTGCACTGCTATACATATGGCATAAAGATGAATCTAAGATAAATAATGTATTTGTTGAACTGGTACATGTTTACCACTGCAATGGATGAGCTAAATAACAATATACAAAACTAAGTTTTCATGATGCATGTTATTTACAAATGACATTGTTACAATCAACGAAACTAGCAGTCGCAGATGACTCGACCAAAGGTTGGAGTAGAGGAACACACTCTTCTAAGATAAATAGATGTAGGACGAGATATGAAGTGAAAGGTCAGCTCCCATTGAAAATCATAGTGAAACAGGATTAGATGGGATTGTGGTGCGTAAATACAAATAATTATGATATCTAGGCTCAATCTACCAAGATAATAAGTGACAAGATAGATAAATAATTAACGCGAAAAGTATAATATGGTGGCTAAAAAGATTAAAGGATTACTACAGGAGCAACAAATGCTTTAAGAAAAGATTAGGTACGGGATCTAGAGAATTGTCTTGACGAACAAATCTCTATAAAACGCTTGTCTTACCTTCAATTTTCATAAATTTGTGAACAATCTTTTTCACTGCATCATTATCAATTGTACCTTGCTCAAGGTCATTTAAATTTATCTGGTTGAAGGAAAAAAGAAAAGTCGAGTTAATTATTTGCCTTTGCGATAATGTATTGGCGAACATATAATGAGTATTTAATGGTGAAATGTGTAAGATTCCTTACATTGTACTTCATTTTCAGAATGTCCATTTCTTTGTGGTACTGGCCATCTAAATTACTCTTTAGTTCATCAACCAGAGTCTGCATATCACAGAATGAAGTAAAACGAAGTTATTGAAAGGTTTTCAATTATTTCAAGCAATAGGTATAAGGTCTAAGAAGCTCTTACATTAAAGATGAACTCAGCAGATACGTTGTGCTCTATTAAGTTCTGCAATTTCCCACGGATATCGTATAGCCTGAGAGAGAAGTGAACTCTTGATGTTACTATTATGAGTATTTGGAACTCTTAATTGGGGTGTCCAAGAGCCTCAATGTGAAGTGAACAATGCCCTCATAGTCATAGAAATGTCCTCCTAATGTACTTCACTGTTTCATTTTATATGGCAGCGTTTGATTGGATTTGAAGTTTAAGGAAAAAAGAATGATTTTTGGCATATACCAAAAGTTCCCTTGAAACTTGTGGGTTTAAACATATAGTATGACATTTATATGGTTGTAAAGGCATGTTAACAATGGTAACATGACAGGTTTAAAGTCAAAGAAGTTTTAAATATAGAAAGGCATTATCCTTTTCGAAGCAGATTAAAGGAAAGAGTGCCACTTAAAATGGGGAGAGATTAACTTTTCGATGATGTGAAATTATACTCACTGCTTTGGGCTTTGCTCTTCAATTATGTTTTTAGCGATCTCTGCAATGTCGTCTTCCCACCCTGTCTTGATTTCTTGCAAGGAAGTGCTGATAATAGCACATTCTCCTATAGTTAGTGAGTGGATAATACAAAAGAAGAATCCGTTTGCAAATAGACAATCTAGATAAAGGAATGTGTAATTCAATCTCTATAAGAATGTTACTTGAAGTGCCAGGTAGCTTCAAAAGAGCGAATTGCTTGGCGTAGGTTACTTTTAGAGTTACTAGCAATCGTCGCTGCTATTTGGTCTGGTAATTCTATTCCTTCCTGTTTTGCTATGAATTGCAAGACGTCTACAATCTGTCGATCAACAAGAAAAGCTTAAGCTTTTTCAAGTTAGTTAAGGAAAGATAGAGTTGTGCATATTGAATCTGAGTCTTAAGTATTATACTGATTGTGTACAATATTTTTTACGTTCTCAATGTATATAACTTAAATATAATTATTGAAACTGTGTGTACCGAACCTCATCATCTGAAGGTTTTTGGAGATGAACAACTTTGCAAATAGACTTAATTGGCTGAAGCTTTGTTAAATCGCTGCAGCAAAAGAAGATCTTGCAACAGCCTGCATATCTCTCTATCAGCCATTTAATATATAGCAAGGCATCTGTTGATAGCTTGTCTGCCTCACAAAGAATGATAGCTGTGTACATTACAGAAAACGGCGATACACCAACTTCATCAAGATTTTCAGCGTTTCCAATTCTCGGTACTAGAAATTGCAAAAAGCAGTAATATATACCTTTAGAGTTTTCAGAGTTGCAAGGTGCGGATCTTCTGGATGATTTGTGTTTTTTCTCATTGATTAGGTCTACTATGACGTGTTTCTCGTAGCCTTTAGTTTCAGAGAGATTGATCTCAACATGTTTCTTTGATTCCTTCACATTTACTTGTATGCTGGGCACTGCTTCTCCCTGCAATGCATTTTGAGAAGGGGTCCTTTCACCATTTAAGCATAGATGTGGTTCAATTTATATACACTGACAGTGAGTGTAAGTTAACATGTTGTAGCACGTTATCTTATTTTCCAGGTTACTAGCTCCATTCATTATGCACATTTCTAGTATCTTTTCAGGTGACCTAACAACTAATTTTTTTTTTTTACATTTTTCAGCATCATTAAGATTAAACTCTTTCATAAATACTCGAGATAACCTGAACTCTTTCATATTGTGTTATAATGCAGAACTTCTTTCATGTATTGAAAGGCCATTGATTGCGGAGCATTTTTTGGGCTCTAAATCTCAGTGTCAGAGTTTTAATTTGTATGCTTAACTTATGGGAAGAACAATTGAAAGAAAAGTGACAAGGGATTGATACCTTTAAGTTGAACACCTTGTACTTTTCTCTTGCCTGTAAAAGCGACGAAACCATCACGAATCATGAAACTGTAAGTTTATCAAAAAAAAAAAAAAGGACTTGTATACACTGATAGTGTGAAATTTTCTTTTCTATCAGTGTTCTTTTACCTGTTATAGCAGGTATCGTTGCTAATCCCACTCTTATATTTATAGTTGTCTTTGTGGTGACATAATATTGTAAAAGTTCGTTTATGGCTTAACAGTGTATCAAAGTTAAACTAGTGATATTTATAGTTATACTAATGTTTTTATTGCTAAAGTGGTTAAGAAATATATACCTGCACTTTGTCATGTCCAAAAAGTTCGCAAAGTAGAGCAAATATCATGGTTCTTTTCCCCACTCCTGGATGTCCTGCAAATATAAAATGACGAGTACTGCCATCTATTTCTGCCTGCAAAATTTTTGAATCCAAAAGAATTGTAATGTCTTTGTATTTTTGCTATCAATAAAGACAATTTGGAAAATGTTCTTGAAGGATTATTTTCGTACCAAAGCCTTCAATTCTAGTGCAGTATTTCGATTGCATAGAAAGTCTTTCAGAGCATCAGGTCTATACTTGGCAGCCCACACAAATCTTTTCTCAACCTGTTCTGCAGGAACTGTAATATCATTCTCCTTTATGGTATCTTTTTCATCATCTACAATTTGAGTTGGTGAAACTGGCAATGATAGTACTGATTCAATTTCTTTATCTTGCGATGATGTTTGTATTATTAATGGAGTTGGTGGTGGAGATGGTAATGACAACTTTGGTAGTGACGTTATTGGTGGTTCCGGGGCTGGTAGTGTTACTATATCTGTTTGCATTTCTGATGCTCTCTCCCTCAAAGGCTTCCCCTGATGATCTAATTGTGGAATTCTACGTTTGCTTTTTCTTGCACAATTTCTAACTGCTTTCGAATGTATACCAAGTTCTTCTCCAATCGTAGTTCTGATTACTCTTTTATCTCTTGTCTCAGATGAAGAAGGATCCTGGATGTTCTTGTTCCCAGAAGAAACATTCAAGTAGGACGATGTTCTTTCTTCTTTGCCTTTGCGTACAAAGTAAGATGCACTCCATTCTTGTACCTATTTGTAACATAATATAATTAAGTAGTTAAAAGTGTATTCTAGATCTCTTTAATAACTTACGCTTTTAGATGAAATGATCACAAACTTCAATAATACCTTGATAGCTAAATTTGATTTAGAACCGGAACTTGTTGAAAACGCTGATAGGTTGCTATCTTTTCCATGATTATTACTAAACTCTGCTAACAGTTTTTGTCGATTAATCTCTTTGGACGAATCAGTAAGTCCTTTGTAATATGGACTTCTTGGAGAGTATCTCTTTTCTTCTTGAATCACATTTCTTTTGTTGAATTCCTTCACATTATTAGCTGTTAAGCTCCTCGAGTTCTTTGAAGACGAACTTCCCTTTCTTCCCTCATCGACTTTTTTAGCCCATGTTGGTTTCACTGAGTCAGCTGAATATGTTGATCTGACTGTAGGGGGTATTATGAGTGAATTTTGAGTTTCTGATATCCTGCAGGGAACAGATTTTGAACGTGGGATCGACATTGAAGAGCTGAGATTGAAAGTTGCTGTTTTTTTTTTTTTTTTTCCTTTGTAGGATATTATAGGATCAATAGAGAATTATGGAATTTAACACAATTAATATGTTTAATGTGAATGGGAAAAAAAGAGTTTCGGTTATTTTACCATTTTGTTGTTGTTGTTGTTGTTACTGTTTCCATATCTGTTACCATGTTTCTTCACTGTCGCTTTTCCTGTTTGTACTTTCTTTGATTTGCTCTACTCGAGTCGTGGGTCCTCCAAGAACAGTCTGTAAGGTCTGCGTACGCTCTACCTTCTCCCGACCTCACTTGTGAAATTTCATCGAATGTGTTGTTGTAATGTGAATGGAAAAGAAGCTGCAGTAGGTCCATGGGCGATCATCTAGAGATGATACGTTATTAACAATGTTTTTTTTTTCTTTCTTGATCATCAGTGTACCACTTTGTATGGCTGTACTATTTAGTGTTAGACAGTATAATCCATGCAAAAACAGCTGACAAATTTGAGGTTAATTTATGTGTGGTCTTTTAACTTTATTGTTTGGTTCCATCTTTAGAGTGTTTGTGCTGTGTAATGTGTATCACATCTCCTATAAATCATCCTCTTAGCACCAGGTTTAATTTCTATGACGATCACCAAGGAGGATGTGATGCAGTGAATGAAAATCCGTTTCGAATTCTGTATATGGAAAAATCATACCACCCTGCCCTACCCGACGCATATTTAGGTTAGTCGGAGTTTAATATTGGTATCAGACACCGAATAGAAAACTAAGAATAAAGGTTTAATGGTTATGTATTATTAACAATCTAAAAGATTTTTTACCTAAAGATAATTACAAGTAATAATCCATAAAAGTAAACTTAGCAAGTGGTTAGTTTGCTTATAAAATTAACCCCCATCAAAAATATTTATGATAGAATTTTAATGCTACTTTTATTTTATGTATGTATATTATAGAAACCTATGTAATATTCTTACTAGAGAGAGAGCAAGAAAGTTCCATTATCTAAACAAGGAAGAAAGAGAGAGAATAAAAAAGTTTTATGTGAGATCTGATCTGATGATGTCTTGTCTTAGCAACTAAATTTGAAATTAATTTTTTCACTAATTCACACTTAGTTTCCTTCATCTTCAATGGGTATATATTTTATACATGTATTAAATCTCATTTAAGAAAAACAAGTAGTAATTACAAAGAGATAAGTAGACGTCACTATTCTTATTATTGAAGTTTTATGATATAGACATCTTATCCTACACAAATAAGGGCACGTTTGGATGGGATTTTTGTTTTCCCCTTTTCTTCGACGAAAAAAAAAAAAAAGAAGAAAAGTTCGAAACAATGTTTGGTAGAAGTTTCACTCACAAAACTTCTAAACCTTTTAAGACAACTTCAATTTTAAAATATCATACTTCTTATATCTAGAAAGCATCTTTCAATTTCAGAGTTTTTTTTTTTTTTTTCACCTAAAAGAAAATGAAAACTATTATGCATCTGTATGCTGGATTTAATTGATGTCTTCTTTGTAATTGTAAATTGTAAAGAGGATTTCTTTTAAATAAATTTACAACCAAACTTGTCAGCATGGTTGCCAATGCAGTAGCTGTCAACATTTTATCTTTAATTTTTTTCAACTCGATGTTCGATAATCTCTAATTAAAGATAATAAAGTATATACTTATCATTCCACCACAACTTTCGACCCCTGATTGATAGCTGTCAAAAAGTTGATTAATTCCAACATATCACAAAACCAAAATTATCTTATTCCCAAAAACCTTTAATAGTGAATAGCAGCCTACTTTCTCGAAATTTAATTGGGTCAAAATTGTTACAATATATATTGTATATCTCGAAACTTTGGAATATCCACAATTAATTTATTTTTTTTTAAATGCTAATAACAAAGCTTGAACTCCCAATATTATATTTTCCCCCTATAGTTTATGCATTAAAAATACTTTTATTTAAGTAATAATATAAGTCATTTTCAAGAAATGTGAAAATAGTTGCTGCAGCGAATCACTTGGCAATACTTCCCTTTCAGATGAGATCACCTGTGATTATTCCCCACCTTGATAATAATCCATGGGGACAAAACTATGGAGAAATCAACTAATTATTTTTTTTGTATTCGCTTCATGGGAAAGTATTTGACTATTAAATCATGTTGAAGAAAAAAAGATTATTCAAATTTATTCATCAAACATATTATGGTATGTATTGCTATACGTTAAAAGGTAAAATTTAAATTTGATATTAATTTTTTCTATAAATATATAGCGATTTTATTCATTTTAGAACAAGGTGTCACGTTAATTAAAATGGAACTCTGAAGAGTAATGAGTACATTCATGAGAGCATAGCTAGGCAAACCATATTATTCTTCACGATGGTCATAATCAACTTATTTTACATTATTCGACCAAAGATTTAAGAATTTTGTATAAAATGTTTTACATAATGAATAAAAGTTACACAGAGTTTGTTTGTTCTATTTTTAGTTTTTATTTACTTCTTAAAAATAGAGACTTCTTTAATTTCTTTGTTTGATAATTTTGTAATTACAACTTTTCACATGTACATGTTTTAAAATCACAAAATTAAAGGGCATTTTGATATATTTGATATATCTTTAGTTTAAGATCATAAAATTCTAAAAATCTTTATTTTTTTCTTAAATTTTATATTAAGTTAAAATCAAACAAAGGGAAATATAGTCTATACAAGTTCTTTTTAGTTACTCCATGCATATATTTAAACACATTAAAAGTCAGAACAAATGTAGTTTTGATGAAAGTCAAACTAGGAAATTTGATGCTTTTGAATTGGTTTCCCTTTGGGATGCACAAAAGGAAAGTTAGAAAAGAAAACAACTTGGAAAAGAGTAATAAGAAATCATGGAAATGGATAAAGGCTTAGGGTGTGTTCCGTACGAATGATTTTTTTTTTTAATTTTTTTTTAATAAATAATAAGTGGAATTCGTATTTATTGTTCGAGTTAATTCTACTTTGTTCTCTTCACATTTAAAGATTAAAGATTAAAGATTGAGGAATAATAGCCCCTCAACATGCGGCCGGCAGGTTATCCTTTATATAATATTTTTCGATGAGATTTTCTTTTTTTACTGAGTAAATATTTTTGCTAGAACTAAGATGCAAAAATATCTCTCTCTTACTTATTAGATATAAACTACTGATATATTTGTATAAACATAGACAATCTGATAAGATGCTAATTGATTTCATATAACCAAATATTTCTTCCATAAACTAGATATATATATACTTTCAAAACGATTCTCAGAAGATGAATTTCTAACATGACTTTGTTAACCATGAATTCTGTTTAAGAAGATTTTTTTTTCGGAATGTATGAATTCCTATGTTAACCATAATGTTAGTAAAAACACACACACACAAAAGTATTTTGTATTTAGATAATACTATGGGAAGTAAGGATGTGGTGAGGGTAGGGTGAAGTCATTTTCTTTAACTTTAAGATCATTTTTCTATCTCCAAGCACAAAATCAATTGGTTTCGATTTCAAATTCATCGAAAATTTCAAAATGGGTATTGTTCATTGTTTCCAACTTCAAGATTATCAGAAATTTTAAAATCGATATTGTCCATTATTTATGACTTCAAAATCGTCGTAAATTTTAAAATGGGTATTGTCCATTGTTTCCGACTTGAAGGTCGTTGAAAATTTTAAAATTCTCTATTGTTTCCGACTTTAAGGTTATTGGAAATTTTAAATTCGGTATTGTTCATTGTTTGTGGCTTCAAGGTCGTCGAAAATTTTGAAATTGGTATTCTTCGTTGTTTCCGAATTTAAGATCGTCGGAAATTTAAAAATTGATGTTGTTTATTGTTTCCCACTTCAAGGTTGTCGAAAATTTTAAATTCGATGTTATTTATTATTTTCGACTTCATGATCATGAAAATTTTCAAAATCAATATTGTCCACTATTTCCGACTTCAAGGTCGTCGTAAATTTTAAAATGGGTATTGTCCATTATTTTCGACTTTAAGGTCGTCGAAAATTTTAAAATTCTCTATTGTTTCTGACTTTAAGGTCATCGAAAATTTTAGATTCCGTATTGTTCATTGTTTCCGGCCTCAAGGTCATTAAAAATTTTGAAATTGGTATTGTTCATTGTTTTCGAATTAAAGATCTCGGAAATTTAATAATTATATGGTCATTGTTTCCTACTTCAAGGTTGTCGGAAATTTTTAAATTCGATGTTGTTTATTATTTTCGACTTCAAGATCGTTGGAAATTTCAAATTCGGTATTGTTCATTATTTTCCACTTCAAGGTCGTTGAAAAATTATTTGCATAGAAGTAATGGTGAAAAAATGATGAAAAATAATAAAAATGAAAAAGAAAGTAAATAAAAATTAATTTTAAACAAATAAACACGTGTCAAAATGTTATTGGCGCGTGCATCACACCTTATCCAAAATGACTGGTTGTCAGGTTTTTGGGGTAATAATTCCACTTTAAAATAGTTCAGGGGGGTCGTAGAACCCCTGCAAAATATAAGTGTATAGTTGGGATTTGGGGTAAAGATTGAGGCGACCATTTTCTCAACTTACCAGCAGAGTACATATTAATGTTGCATCTTACTTCCTCCGTTTCGTACCCCTATAGATTTGACACACCCATTAAAAAAAATATTTATTAGGGGTCTATTTTACCAAATTAACTTTATTAGTTATGCTTTGAATGTATAAATTTGAATATATATAACTTGTTTAATTATTTAATGATAGCAATATTAATGGAAGAACATATTAAAATCCTCTTGATTTTATTAATAAGACAGTTAAATTGAAACAAATATTTTAAAAAAGAGGCTCAACTAAAATAAAATGGAGGGTGTAATTTGTATCATGGGGAAAACAAACAAAGGAAATAGGATTGGTTGGAATTTATGGTACATTATTTGGTTCATCTCGATTCAACACATTATAGTTGTTAATTATTGTTAGAGTTTTTAAATTTAATATTATGTAAAATGTTACTCAAAATACGATTTATTATATTTAAAAAAAAATTCCAAAAGAATAATTATCAATCATTTAAAAGATTGTTGACATGAGTTGAATGAGTCTATAAAGGCCACTATTATTTTTAGTTAAGTATAGCATTTTAAAGAAATGAAATTATGTGATATATATATTCATTACTAGAAATCATTTCATAATTTATATATCCAACCCGATTAATAGATAACGAAAAACAAATCAAATAAAAAACTTGTGCTTACTTCAAGGGTATCAAACGGGCCGGGCCGGGCCAATTCAGAACCGGCCCTTCTGTTTTAACCGGGTTGAGGACCTGTTAAGGATCGATTTTGGCGCTAGACAGGCCGGGCCAAACAGTAAAAAAATTAAAACCCACCCTAACCCGGCCCACTTAACCCACCAAAATCCGATCAAACCCACCAAAATTCGGTCAAACCCGGTTAAAAAATCGGTCAAATCCGATCAAAAATATATATAAAAAAAAAA
>NC_061111.1:199053122-199153409 GCF_002878395.1 Capsicum annuum | reverse complement strand
TTCAATATAAAACTCAAAAAACTCAAGACCATCTTTTACAATTAAATTATATATATGACATGCACACTTAATATGAAAAATTTCAGGCAAGGGCAGAGATAGCGTAGATTTTATTTTTGTTATAGCAGTCTTGTTGTTAGAAGCATTATCAAAAGCAATACATAAAATTTTATTTTCGATACCATAATATTCGACAATTTTAACAATAGAATCAGCAATAAATTGTCCAGTATGTTTACGATCTTCATCATATAAAAAAGCAAGAATACGTTTTTGCATCACAAAATTACTATCCATCCAATGACAAGTAACGGTTAAATAATCATTTTTATTTACAGCACGACCAAGATCAGAAGTTAGGGACAATCTACATTGAATAGTTTTTAACAATGCTGATAAATAAAAACAATATTGTGAATGAAGTCTAAAAATATCAGACCGACAAGTAGTTCTAGGAATACCGTTAAACATAGGATTATAAATTGCTTGTGTATAACGAATAAAGGCATCAGAAGAAGGAAAACTAAAAGGCAAACAACCCACAGCTACCATTTTAGCTATTTCTTTCCTGTCCCTCAATTTATTATACTTCTTCGCTACGTGACCGATTGCTGGGTCCATTGTAGTTTGCGTTGGCCCACCAAAATCCCCACCACCTTGTGCAATATTTAACTCTCTTTTGTGATCTTCAGCTATATGTCTCATTAATGTACCCGTACCCCCTTGCTTGCCTCCACTTCTATGCTTATATATTTGTTGACAAATATTGCATTGCACCTCAATATCTGATATACGTTCAAAAAATTGACATGCAACACTAGTTCTTTTACGAGGTCTTGGGGCACTGGGAGGGCGGGGAGGGAGATTAACCGATTCAGATCTAACGTTAGCATCTCCTACTACGGGTGTCTCAGCAATATTTTCATTATTTTCGTCTAAATTAACCGCATCTACTTCATTTTCTTCTTATATACCGTAATTTTTCTGAGCTTCTACATAATCCATATCGTGAGCACCTACACATATTTCTTCCTCAAAAGGTGTACCAAGCGGTACCGGAGGCGAAGGCACACGGGTATATCTACTACTTGAACTACCTCTACCGCTAGTAATACGCTTTTTACTACCACTACCGCTTTCGGGACAAAAAATTTTAACACCTTTAGTAGCGAGGTTTCTTAATTTATCCATAATATAAATTAAATTAAACTAAAAATATTCAAAATACACAAATATAATAAAATTAAATATTAAACAATTAATACAATAAATAAAAATTAAACGTAAGAGATGGAACGACAATACCAAATTTTGGAAGTATCCGTAGGTTGCGACTTTAGAAACTTCCGCTCATACTTTGTAAACGAAAAATTAAAAAATTAAAGTGAACACTTTAAGAAATTAAATATATTGAATAGTTAAGAATTGAGAATTGAGATTTGAGAGAGACGAGATTTAAGAGAGTGAAAAATTGTGTGAAAAATGATTTGAAGTTGTAGGGTATTTATAGAATTTTTTTTGGGATTAAAAAATATTTTTTAAAGTTAATTTTATTTTTTTTTAATAAATGGGCCCAAACTAACCGTTTGGACCCAAAAACGGCTATATAGCCGTTGGGCCAACGGCTAGTTTGGCCCAAAATCCTTTTTTTTTTTTTAAAAGGTATCCGGGTCAGGCCGGGCCGGTTAACCGGCAGGCCTGAACCGGGCTTGGTCCGAGCCAGGTTAGCCGGGCCCATTTTAAAAAAATAACCACCCCAAGATCCGAAACCCTAAAACCCTAGACCTTATCGGGCCGGGTCGGGCCGGCCTGCCCACTTAACACCCTTACTTCAATGAGATATCTTGTCAACTTGCAACTAAACAAGTATACATTAACCATGCGGTAATTAGTACTATTAGATCCTTTCGACATAAATACTCACTAAAATTGGAATTAGTTTTCAACAAATAAGAGAAATATTGTTATACCTTTCATTGTTTTACTACATAGAAGAAATTAAAACAAGTTTATATTTAATTTCAAGACCATATAGACCTAGCTCCAACTAATTAACTAATTAATGGTTGCATGTTCCTTGTCCAAAACTTCAATAACCTTGTTAGCTATTGCACTTGCATACACTGTACAACCTTCACAAATCTGCAAAAAAATTGTCAAGTAATTAATTAGTAACAAATTTAGGGTGCGCTGAAAAAAAATATTAATTTCTCTTTTACCCGTAATAAAATGATCTATGTATAGTCGCAATCAAACGTCTAACTTTTAAGATTTGCTTTAGATCACGAGCTTCAGAATTCTTTCTTTGTTTTCCTTAATCTTGTATCAAGTCAAACAGTGTCACGTAAATTGAGAGAGACAGAGAGATTTATAAAGTGTATAAAAAGGGGAAAATGAAGCACCTCGGAGTTGAAGAGCATAGTGATCACCAATCAAACCTCCAGCAATAAAATATTTTCATGTTTGACTCTCGAAATCTGAATTACGTCATCTAAATTGAGACTAAGAGAGTAACAATATGTCTATTTGAAACACATTAGTTCCATGCAATGGCCAATTGATTATTTGTCTATCATATAAAAGGGCAGCTCAGTGCACTAAAGTTCCCGTTATGCACGGAGTTCGGTGAAGGGCCGGACCAGAAGGGTCTATTTTTCGCAGCCTGAAGCCAAAGTATTAATGCATGGAAAGGGAAAAATGAAGCACCTTGGAGTTGAAGAGGTAGCTATAGTGATCACCAATCAATCCTCCAGCAACATGTTGAAGATCCAGCCGAAGTTCATCAAGTGCTTTTGATACAAACACAAGACAATTCATTCTCTTCTTGATCATCATCTCCTTTTGTTGGACAAGTTTAATACTCACTTCATCTTCCATAACTCTCACATCAACCTCAGTACTACTATTCTTGGTACATTTCCTTTGATGATGCCAGTTACTCATGATAGATTTGTTCATTACTACTTGATCTTCATCAGCTTCCATGATCATTGCACCGTCTTCTTCTACTATTCTTTGCCTTTTCATCCTCATCATCTCTTTCTTCAAATCTATTTCATTCCTTAGGTCATTTACTCTCATCTTCAGCTCATTAATGTAGCCTATTGCATCCACGATTATCGTTGCTCTATCATTCTGCTATTTACAAAATTAATTTATGTCAATAATTTTTTTCGAATAGTGAGGGGTAAGGTCTATGTATACTCCATCTCGCCCCAAACCCCACTATGTGGGATTATATATACTAGGTATGTTATTGTTGTCGTCGATGCCTATCAAACACTTCAATATATATATTTTTTAGTCCCTTAACAAGTTAAACCTTTTTTTTAGTCCAAAATTTTGTTGCAACAATTGATGCTCCTAAAATCATGTAGACTTGCATAACACAACTTACAGATCATTTATTCCCTAATCAAACAAGTTCATTTTCTTTTGATTTTACAAGAATGTAAAGAACAACATAGACATGACAAAAGCTTGCAAAATTCACACTACACAATTTTTTTAGAGGCCCATTGGTAGTAGCTAGTGGCATAGCTACATGCAGTCAAGGGTGGCCGCTTTAACACCCTTCACTGAAAAATTATGCCATGTATATAAAATATTGTAGGTATTATATGAGTCAAAAACTATATTTTCATATGTATATATAAAATCTTGAACATCCATAATGAAATTTCTAATTTGCCATTGGTACTATTAGAAATATAGTATGAAAGAAAGATCATGAAAAGCAAATAGGAATATAACATACCTTTGAGGGATTTGGGATCAAAGTCCTCAATGCTTGGAACTTATCACTAAAATGAATTCTCCTTAGTTTCTCAGAGGCATGATGCTTCATATCATTACCTTCTCTCTTTTTGATAGCTGCAGATTTGATCATATCTCCAGTACTGAACACATGATGAAAACTCCCATCATGGTACAAAGCACCTGTAACTTCTTCCTCATGATGACCATGGCTAAACAAAGAACCCATACCCGAGCTATCTAAGCCGTAAGAGGATCCATGTGGAGAAAGATGAAACAAGTCTTTGAACAAACTAGGTTGTTGAGTACAAAGATTTATAGGCATATTCAACTGTGGGGGCTCATAAAAAAGATTAGTTGAAGTTGAGGGTATTTCAGTTCTTTGATGAAAACCCCCTAAATGGCCTAATGATGAAGAAATGGGGTAACTAAGTAGTTGATTGTTGTAAGGATTAAAACCAATTTCTTCCCAATTTGGATTTACACAAGGCAACACTGTGTTAGTATGCTCATCATGATGACCAAATTCTTGCATATTCATGTTATTGTTTTCACTAGAATGAAACTTCTGCTGCAGTTCCTCTCCCATGGAAAAGTTGGTAACACAAGTTGTTGGGATATGGTTTTGAAGCAAACCCTTTTCATCTAACACTTCATTCTGCTGAGAAGTAGGATCAAAAGACAAACTTTCTCCTGCATACATATTTTTCTGAAGAAAGTAGTGTTCACTACACCAGTACTAGCAAACTACGTACTGCTTTGGTTCTTGAAAACAGTGAAAACTAGCAGAAAACTTCAAGAAGAAGCAAGAAAAATGAAGAATGGAGCAGTTAAAAAGAAGAAAGAAGAACTTGTACAGAAGGGAAAATCAGAAAAGTAGTGGGAGGTAAGGCTAAATAAGGTAGAAAAAGAAAGGGACATTTATGGGCAATAGCAGTAATAATGGGTTTTCTTGTGGAATTTTGGTGTATCCGTGTACAAAATATTCTATATTATCAATTAAACTTGACGTGCTATCGCTACTCAATTTTGTACATAAAAACTAAAAAAGAAAATATTGAATAACGTTCAATAGCATATTAAATTTATCTGATAATATAAAATATTTTATACGCTAAAACTTAAAAAAGAAAAAAAAAAAAATTCTTTCTTGTGTTTGGGATAACCGGGGTAAGTTTGTTAGTGAGATTCCAAATATTAGAGATGTGGGGTCCACTGATGATCTCCGTACTCCACTAGTTTCTGTTGCTGCTTCTGCACCTTGATTTGCAGTTACCATCAGAGAAAAATTCTAAAGAGAAAAAAAAAAAAAAAGAATCACAAATTATTTTCTCTGTTCAGTAACAGTTCAGTACATATTTCTTCATCTTTTGGCATTCTGTATAGTTGGTATTTTCCCCTTAAATGGTCCTCCCAACATTCATAATTACATTAAAAAATTCTCTATCTTCTCTCTTTTCTTTTTTTCTTTTATGGAGCATGAAAAAAGAGATATTTTCATGTAATCTAATCTAATTGTTTTCGGGTTCAAGCCATAAAAACATTTTTTTTAAATAGAAATAAGGGATAAAATTATGTGCGATAGATATTTGTGTTCGGTCATTCTTTAAAACTTTGTGCATAACAAAAGTTTTAGTAACCTTTTTTTATTATTCCCTCCGTTTCAAAATACACTTGACCCTTATTTTAAAAATATTTATTTTAATTTAGTTGTCTCTGTTATGAAATTAAGATAATATTATTATGTTCTTCCAATACTATCTCTCTTATTAAATAACTAAATAAAGTATATATACTCAAATTTACATATAATTAACAAGGCTAGTCTGATAAAATAACCTCCTAATAATTTTATTCTAAGAAAAATATCAAGTCAATAAAGATTAATTATTTTAAAATAGAGAAAGTATTCAGTATTCTCTGTGATTCGACGTTTTAATTTTCATTGGTGCAAAGAGTAGTAGTTATAGTATGTGTACATTATGACACTGCGAGTAACTTGTCGCAAGCAGTGGCGGAGTCAGAATTTTCACTGAGGAGGTTCAGAAGTAAATATACGGATTAGTCGAAGGGGGTTCAACATCTACTATATATACATAAAAATATTTTTAACCATGTAAAAATAGTATAATTTTTCGACGAAAGGGCTTCGGATAAATCCCTGAATTGTATGTAGATCCGCCACTGCTCGCAAGTAATTCCAAATATGTACATTTTAATTTATTTTATTTTTTTAAATCTTATTGTATTGGAAGATGAAGTATAAAGCTAGGAAGGACAAAGATGAGAGTAAAAATTGAACTCACACTTATCATATATATTGATATTCCAATCGACATGCATTACTAAATTGTAAGTTTTTATGATATGTAAATTGTATCATAGTTACAAGGGTGGGTTTTAAGTTTCATATCTCGATAATGTAATATATTTTTAAATCTACCAATATAATTTAACCTGTTATGATATATAGATTACTTATTTTTTATTCTATATTACTAATTTATGTATCAAATAGAATTAACTACAATCATTTTTCAAAAGACACAATCGTACTGATACGTGATTTTTATACCATCAATGCATAAAATTTAAAATTCTTAGTTTATATAAATATCTAATTCGCTCTCTCTTCCATCTCTTTTATTTTTATTCAATTTTTTTTGAACTTCCTCCATTCACTTTTACTAGTCACATTCGTACTTGACACGTTTATTAGAAAAAAACTATGATTGACATGACTATTTTATGTCCTATCTTAATTACCAAATCTTGAAAAATAATTTGAAGAATATGTAATTAATCCTAAGGTTAAAACATGTATAAAAAATATTTGTCAAACTTAAAAGTGATAATATGTTGAGCTTGGACCAATTCAAACATGGTTGAAGCTTTGTATTGTAGTGCCAAATGGAAAACCCTAATTATGACATGCAAAGTATCAAGAAGTTAAGATGCAGACAAGGTCCCAGTAAACAGCAAGTGCAGCATGGAGTTTTCCAAAAGAGGAGGAAGTAAAGTGGATAGATAGATAGATACAGAGATGTTGATAGGGAAGCTACAACCTGCAAGCATCTCTTCTTTGTACCCCATTGTCTCCCTCAAACTGGTAAAGGTCTTCACCAACACTTTGACTCACTATTTTTGTTTTCGATTATTAATTAATACATGCATCCACAACACATTCTAACTATTGTTGATTCAATTGAGTGAGCACTTGAACATATGATGATGATAAGGTATTCATATTTTGGACAGACTTTTGGCGCATGTCTTAAGTATCCATTATTATTAATTATGTAGGTAAGTTAATCACTTAAAAACAAACATGTAATCTTCTTTAATTATATCCGTCGTCCTCAATTGGAACATGTCTGAAGTTTTACGACTTACTGAGACTAATTCTCATGATTAAAAGCTGTAACGTATTCTGATGGTTAACTTATTTAAGTAATAGACATTTGAAAACACGCGCAAATAAAAATTCCAAATTTGAACTGAAAGTGTCAAATGAAAATACTTTATCATGTATTTAGATGTTGAATTTGAATAATCTGTAATTTGAGTGTCTAAATCAAAGTTATTGATCAATTTAAGAGTCTGTCGATGAATTTTTACGTAAGGAATTGTTCGGATATTAAACATTCCTTATTTCCAATTTTAAGGTTGTAACGTCGAGTTACCAACGAAAAAATATGGAAAAGACAACATATATAATTCCATTAGCAATATGATATTGTATGTGTAGGAGTCTGTATTTTTGTGTTGCAGTTTACATTAAAATCACTAACTACGTACATAGATTAAATAATATGTTGCCGAAGCATATAGTATATCCCTTATTAGAAATTAACGATAATGTCAAACTTGAGTAAAATTAGCCAATCTTGACTTCATTCCATGGATTTCCACAAAGTTATTGCTCTTATAAATCACTAAATTAAACACTATCATCCACTCTGGCTCATAAATCTGCTTAAACCTTCTAGAAATTAATCTGCAATGGACATATCAAGGATATATTAGGCCAAATAAAGTCAAAAAATCAAAGGTGATAATAGAACATGAAACAAAAGAAGATCAAGAAATGAATGAAAGAAAATAGTTAGTACTTCAAGTTTTTCAAAATACAACTTATATATTTGAAAACTACATAAAAAAAAAATATTAAAGTCACAATATAATGAATAACTTAAAAAACAAAAAAGATTATTTGACTCTCGAAATGCGAAAGATTCAATAAATTGAGAGGAGGCAGCTAGCAAGAGATAAAGCAAAGGCAATAATACCATTTCTTTTGTACAACAACAAGTGGTCCATCAATTGAGAGAAATGGGTCCTTTACGTAAATTATAAAAGTGGACAAAAAGTAGAAAAATTCATATTTAAAAACAAAAAATCAGAGAGTGCATATACTTCTAACTGCTTGTCTGTATGTACTTCAGCTAACATGCCCAAATTTAGAAATTCAAAGCTCATAAATCCTTCTATTGACTCATAATTTGAATTCTTTCAACATATTCTTTATTATTCCATGCCCCCCCACTAATGTAAATTCTTGAAACTGAAAGAAGACAAAGAGATATCCATAATTTCCCTTTTGAGTTTTGATGATGCTCAAATAATGTAGTTCATCTATACCAATATAGTATTTGCAACTTTATGTTTACTAATATGGAGGAGGAAAGTGGCTTAATGAAACAGTTTTGTCAATCTTTCTTATAAGAAGATTATTCCAATGATGTGCTAGATAGGTCATATAGGGATCAACAACAATGACATATCTCGTGTAATCCTACTAGTGAGGTCCACCGAGAGTTGTGCAAGATAGAAAGGCTATTTCTAATACGCTCGATCAAATGAGTATGCCAAAATATTAAAAAATCAGCTACTATTGGTGGTCTAATCCCCTTATACATGTTCATTGTATTTTGTTAACAAAATCTGCCACTGTTGGTGATGTTTCTAGTTAACCAAAAAAGAATTATCAACTTCAGATTAGACAGGGATTTAGAAAGATTACCATAAATAAAAGTTCTGAACTTTATTAATAGCTGTTAGCTGGTGCAATTGCTGCATACTGTATGTCCACAACCTCAATGAGCTTCTTGGCTATTGCACTTGCATACACAGTTGATCCTTCAGAAATCTGCATATTTTGAGTGTTAGACAAAACAGTGAATACAATATCAGAAATTCTAAATTGAATCGAATCAAACCAACCTTGGAGTTGAACAAGAAGCTGTAATAATCACCAATAAGTCCACCAGCAACATGGTGAAGATCCAGTTGAAGTTCATCAAGAACCTTAGATGCAAACAGAAGACAATTGATTCTCTTCTGCTGAACAAGTTTGACAGTGACTTCATCGTCTACGATCCGAACATCAACTTCAGTATTCTTAGACCTCCTTTGAAGCCATGAGCTCCTTAATGAATTCCCATTGTAAGATTGCTCCACTTCATCCATTTGCTTTGCATCAAGGCCCTCCAAGGAAGTACCATCTTCTTTCTTTTGCCTCTTAATCCTATCTTTGCTGCATCTTTTCTTCTCCACCATAAGTTTCAACTCATTCACTCCCCTTTTCAGCTCATTGATGTAATCTATTGCATCCTTCACTATTGATGCTCTATCGGTCTTTTATCGACAGAAAATTGACAATAGAAAACAAGAAAAGTAAGATGATTTGGTCATAAGCAGCCAAGAATATACTTGTAAAGCTAGAAACTTTTACCTTGCTAGGATTTGGAACCATACTCCTCAAAGCTTTGTACTTGTCATTCAAATGCACCCTCCTTTGCCTCTCAGTAGCAAAATGTTTAGTCTCTTTTATACCATCTCTATTTTTGGCAATATCATTCATACCAGCAGAAAACTCAAAAATCCCATTGTCAAAAGGCCTTCCTTCTCCATTATCTTGGTATAAAGCACCATTCACTTGATCTCTCTCCTCCATCCCATTAAAGAAAGAAGTATTGTTGTTGCTTCTCAAGTTTCTTAAGCCATAGCCATGTGGAAAAGAGTGGAACAATTCTCTCAGTAAAGGGGGTTGTGGGGGTAGATTCAATGGGAGTACTAAAGAAGGATCATACACTGCATTTGAAGTAGATGCACCACCATCAATGTCACCTATAAGTTCTAGTGAAGTTAACAGATTTGGAGATTTTTGAGGAAGCAAAGAGGATTGTGAGCATCTTGGTAAAGGAAACATGTTGAGAAGATCAGGGGTTGTTAGATATGGGGCATCAGACATTGGAATTGGGAAATTTTGCTGCTGAAAGTTGTTGTGATTATTGATATTATTACTGTCTTCTTGATTTTGGTATGGAGGAAAATTCATTTCTCCCCAGTTTGATTGATCACAAGACAACCCTTGATTGCTATTATTATTATTATTATTATTTTGCTGATCATGTATCAATTGATCTTGCATGTTGTTGTTATGAGTATTATTGTAACACTCTTCCATTTCAAGATTTAATTGCTGCTGAAATTCTATCTCCAAGGCGGCGGCGGCAGCCACATCTTGTTGGGAGGGATTGTGATGATATGTGTGTTGTTCTTGTATGGCAAAAACATCTTCTGCTAGTACTCCATCATTCTGCACATGATGAGTGTCAGCATCAAAGCAACCACTTTCTTCTACATACATTTTCTTGGTTTTCTGTTGTAGTACTTTTGTAGACCTGTTAAAGAAAAAAAGGACATAAGATGTCATTTTCAAGAAAACTTCATTGTTCTGAGAGAAAAACAGAAAGTAATTAACTTTACCTAAACTTTTGGTACAATTATTAGGACCAGTAGTTTGTACTAAAGTTTGAGTCTTTAGCTTATCAATTTCATCAGATAAAACAAAGGGAAGCTGTTGAACAGTTCTATAATATCAACAAGAAAAGATGAAACAGAAAAGGGAAAAAGGAAGAAGTTTGAGTACTTGAAAAGGTGAATAGCAGAGAGAATGAGAGATGCTGTTGTGGGATTGGCAAATAAAGGTTGGTTGTTTGGTTTTGGGTTAGGAGACTAAAAACTGAATATATATAAAGTTTATAACTTGTATATACTTCAATTTTTCCATATTATAAGGGAAGTTTGTTACTGTGATTTCCAGGTCAGTGGGGACTACTAATAATTTTGTTTAGTATTTTTATTTTTCAATATATTTGGTATTCTATGACAACTATAACATAGATCTTACCCTACCTTTGAGGTAGAGAGGCTGTTTCATAGACTCGGCTCAAGGAGGAATAATTTGAAGTAGTCTAAAAAAATAAGTAACGAAAGTGAAAGCGTAACAAAAAAAAATATAATACAATAATCGAAATACAGGAACAACTGATAATAACAGAAATTGAAGTGTGAGAAACTATAGGAGCAATACTACGACTACTAGTATGGACGGATAGCAAGACAAAACACTACTATCTACTATCTTACTACTCTAATACTTCCTCGTCCCATTTTATGTGTTGTCATTTGATCGGATAAGAGGTTTATGAAATAACTGATGACTTTGTAAAGTTTACAAAATTACTTCTCTTAAAGTCACTTTAATGTTTACCTTTTAGTTGTTTTTTCTTATTAAGTGGGATCTAGTAAGAATAAAATGGAATCATGCCATTAAATAATTGTCAAAGGAAAGATGACATTATTTTTTAGAAGGACAAAAAAAAAAATAACGACACATAAAATAGGACGGAGGGAGTCTGTGTCTTTCACAATTTCCTATCTAAGGTTATGTCCTCGATAAACTGACCCTACACTAAATCATATCTAATCACCTCTCTCAAATACTTCTTCAATCTACCTCTATCTCTCCTATAGTGAAACTATCCATATAGTTAAGCTCTCACACCTTCATGCTGAAAAATATTCATGCCTCGATCTCCTAATTTTCACATGCATGAACCGCTTTGATATTCGCCACAATTAAATTCGGATTCAAGATTGGACTAGAAAAGTCTCACATCAAAGGTAAAACGTTCTCCAACAAAAGCAATATCATATTTTTAAACTTGGATTTGAAACTTCTGATCACTAAGGATAAAAGTTCATAAAACCACTCATAAATCTCCTAAAGTATTTTGAGTACTTGCATTAGTTACAGCTGCAGCTTGATTCCCAGCTGACACATACCATCACAGCAACACCTTTTTTTGGTGTATTAATTCCCCCTAACAATTGTTATTCCATATTATTTCCATCAAGTAGAGGTGGATCTTTTGTTTCAGTTCAACTCCAATGCATGGATATATGGTATTAAAAAATATTTACATAATTAAAAGTAAAATTATGTGATAAGCATTAATCAACAATTAACATGATGAAAAAGGGTAGTGTAGCCAATGTGTATGATTACATTTGCCTTCCTCTTTCACGTAGTTAACGAGGAGTAAGAGAATTAATCAACCAAATAAACATTCAAACTCGAAAAATAGAAATATACAGTCTGAGTTTTCTATAACAGCAATCCTTCGTAACATTATTTCACTATACCAGTCAAGTTTTTCTTTTGAATACCTATTTTTTACATTATATTTTTTGCATCATTTTTATCTATAACAGTCAAATAAAATTTATACTTATAGGAGTAGAAACAGTAATTTGCAATAGCTAGGAATCAAAAAATATTCAAATAAACGATATTATTACAGGAAAACAAGGATAAATATCAGTGATTTACTTTACAGTCAGTTGAAAGGCTGAGTGGTTGTTTTAATTAGTTAGAGTGGGCAGTTTGCATGGAGAAAATTACTGAACAGTGGGGCCCTCAGTACCACATAGCATTAGAATGATAAACAAATTGTTGCTCTCACAACTAACAATATCTGCAGAAATATATATCACCATTTGCGTGAATGGTTAGTGTTCCAAACATTTTATTTATTTATTTTATATCTAATGTTTGGTGCATTTTGAAATCAACGTTTTGATAAACCAGTAATAAATTGAATTTACAAGTATTTTGAAGTGAAGGTTGAAATAATGTGGAAAAATTTTAAATTTCTGTGTTCATGGTTGTTCTCTAATGATGTTAATGGGGAAAATGAAAAAATTGAAGGGAGAGACATTTTTCTTGGCAGGGGTGGAAGTTGGAAGGGGAGAAAGTGTTATCTTTTATGTATTTCCGGGTACAAGAATCTGTATTTAGGCACAACAACTTTAACATTAGTATAAGTTTAAAACAAGAACATTGTGAAGTACAAAAACACCCTCAACACAAGATCAAGTGATCTTTCTAAGAAGTGTGTTTTATTTTTTTCAGAAATTAAGATGAAACAAAAATATAAAACCAAGTCCCCCGACTTCACGGAGTGTCCTTAAGAAATAATTTCCCTCACTATACCCGAGGTTTTGGAATCTTCCTCCCAGAATAAAATGGCTTTCAATCCAATTATATAGTGGTACCTCAAATAATTGGATTCGTCGAACTCACTCAACGATTTGATTAATCATAAAGAATGTTTTGAAGACAAGAAGAGTTTTTATTTCAGAAAATTTTTCATTCATTTCTAAATCTGTGAATGAAAGTAGGTTTATATAGCCATCAGATGCCTCTTCTGAAAGGTGGCAATGGTTCACTTAAAAGGTGTATATTTTGGAAAAGTCATGTATGTTCATTCAAAGCACTGTGTCTTTTTCTGAACAGACACAACTATCTGAACAGTTACACCTTTTTCAAAACAATATGTCTTTTGCTCAAAGGTTGTGTCCCTCCATTTTTCATTCACACCAATTGAACCCAACAATCCCCCACATGAATGGGGAATGACTATTCTTTCTAAAACTTTACGGACAAGTATGTGATCATCAAGAAAAGACTGATTGCATCTGGATAAGTGGGTTTCCCTTCGAACTTTCCATAGTGAACATGCATCAGATGCACTCGGTCAATCGGTAGATTTGATATCTTTGAACCGTCGAGCTTTAATGTACACCTAGACAACACATGTCACACAGCCAGCCTTTTACCGTTTATGGTACTCATGGTTTTGTTCTTTTCAGCCATGAACATGCCCTGGTTTCATGAGAGCTTAGAGAATAGACCTTTACTAACATTCTCCTTGAAGCGACTTCCACTTCACCCTCACATAGGTGATATTTAAACGTTCAATCCTATAGATTAATTATTTGGTCAAATCTGTCAAATTTAGATAATCATTAAAAGATTTTTCACTTTAAGTCTTATCCTTGTTTACTAAACATTGTCTACATCATTAGAATGGATTCGGTAATTGACAATGTTAAACCTGTCAGACACAACTTTATTTTATCTCCTTGAACCTAGCTCTTGGGATCTCCAGTCTGCTAGGTAGAGTTACAGTCATGTTGATTTGTCTTAGGCCTTAAATCCATTCTCTTGGATGTCTTTTCTGCTCCTTCTCTAGATAGGCCTTTTGTAAGTGGATCCGGCATAATATTCTTTGACTTAACATAGTCAACAGTATAATTCCACTAGAGATAAATTCTCTAACGGTATTATGTCTCCGTCTTATGTGACGAGATTTACCATTGTACATCATGCTCCCTGCCCTACCTATCGCCGCTTGGCTATCACAGTGTATACATACTGGTGCCACTAGTTTGGGCCAATAAGAAATATCTTTCAAGAAATTTTAGAGTCATTCTGCTTCTTCACCGACTTTATCCAATACGATAAATTCAGATTTCATTGTAGAGCGAGAAATACAAGTCTATTTGGATGATTTCCAAGAGACTGCTCCTCCACTGATAGTAAATATATATCCACTTGTGGATTTTACTTAGCTCAATTCGGTGATTCAATTTGCATCACTATATTCTTCAAGTACCGCATGATATTTATTATAATGCAAGGCATAGTGGCATAGTCTTGAGTGTATTTTAAATACCCCAAAACTCTTTTCACTGACATCTAATGAGTTTTGTTGGGATTACTTGTGTACTGACTCAACTTACTAATAGAGCATGCTATGTCTGGTCGTGTACAATTCATTATATACAATAAACATCCCAATACTCTTGCGTACTCCAATTGTGAGTCACTTTCACCTTTATTCTTTCGAAGTGCAAAGCTCACATCCAATGGAGTCTTGGCAATACCGAATTCCATATACTTAAATTTGTCAAGTACATTTTCAATATAATGAGACTGTGACAATGTCAACCCTTGTGGAGTTCTATGGATTCTTATACCTAAGATCACATCCGCAACTCCAAGGTCATTCATGCCAAACTTGCTCTCGAACATTCGTTTCGTTGCATTTATGTCAGAAATATCTCTACTGATGATCAATATATCATCTACATATAAACACACAATGACTTGGTGATTTGGAGTGTCTTTAATATAAACATATTTATTACATTTATTTATTTTGAACCCGTTTAACAACATGGTTTGGTCAAACTTCGTATGCCAATATTTAGATGCTTGCTTTAGTTCATACAATGACTTAATAAGTTTACACACCTTATTCTCCTTTCTTGGAACCACAAAACCCCCAGGTTGTTTCATGTAAATTTCTTCCTCCAATTCTCCATTTAAGAATGGGATTTTCACATCCATTTGATGGATTTCAAGACCATATACCGCAGCCAAGGCAATTAACATTCCAATCGATGTTATCCTTATTACTGGCGAGTATGTATCAAAGTAATCAAGACCTTCTTTTTGTTTGAAGCCTTTTACTACAAGTCTTGCCATGTAATTGTCAATAGTACCATCCGCTATCATTTTCCTTTTGAAGATCCATTTAGAACCCAAAGGTTTATTTTCTAGAGGAAGATCAACCAATTCCTATGTATGGTTGTTTAAGATTGAATCAATCTCACTATTGGCTGCCTCTTTCCAAAAGAATGAGTTTGACGATGACATCGCTTCTTTAAATGTTTGAGGCTCATTTTCTAAGAGAAATATTACAAAATTTAATCCAAATGAAGTAGACGTTCTTTGATGTGTACTACGTCTTGGATTCTCTTCATTATGTACGTTCTCACTTGGTTCATCTCGAGGTTGTTTAGATCCTCCACTAGACTGTTCATGTCTAATTTTATACGAGTAAATATTTTCAAAGAATTCAGCATTATCTGATTCAATTACCGTATTTTCATTTATATCCGGATGTTCAGATTTATGAACCAAAAAACGACATGCTTTACTGCTTTTAGCATATCCTATAAACACGCAGTCCATAGTCTTAGGTCCTATCTTAACCCTTTTAGGCATAGGAACTTGGACCTTTGCTAGACACTCTCACACTTTGAAATATTTCAAGTTGGGTTTTCTTCCTTTCCATTTTTCATAAGGAATTGATTGTGACTTACTATGGGAAACTCTATTGATTATACGATTGACTGTAAGGATAGCCTCCCTCCCAAGTTTTATGGTAAACTAGAACTTATAAGTAAGGCATTCATCATTTCCTTCAACGTTTGGTTTTTTCTTTCCGCAATTTCGTTAGATTGAGGTGAATACGGGGCTGTAGTTTGATGGACGATTCCATTCTCTACATATCACTTCTTATCTTTTTTATTTTTTCCTCTAACTGATTTTCTACTTCAGTTTTGTATTGCCTAAATGCATCTATCGCTTCATCCTTACTATTTAGCAAGTAGACATAACAATATCTAGTGCAATCATCAATAAAAGTTATGAAATACTTTTTCCCACCACGTGATGGTGTTGACTTCATATCACAAATGTCAGTGTGTACTAAGTTTAAAGGATTGGAATTCCTTTCAACGAACTTATAAGGATGCTTTGCATACTTTGATTCCACACACGTTTGACACTTTGATTTATTGCACTCAAAGTTTGGCAAAACTTCTAAGTTAATCAATTTTCATAACGTTTTGTAATTAACATGGTCTAAACATTCATGCCATAAATTATAAGACTCAAACAAATAAGAAGAATTTGAACTTTTATTTATTTTAAGATTCATTACATTCATCTTATAAAGGCCCTCGGTGAGATAGCCTTTTCCTACATACACTTCTCCTTTGCTAATAATAATTTTTTCAGAAACGGTTACACATTTGAATCCGTTCTTGTCTAGAAGTGAAACAAAAATCAAGTTCCTACATAATTCAGGAACGTACAAGACATTGTTAATTGTTAAGACTTTTCCTGAAGTCATTTTCAAGCCCACTTTTCCTGTTTCTTCTACCTTAGCCATAGCGGAGTTAGCCATGTAGATTATTTCTTCCACTTGAGCCGGAGCGAATGATGAAAACAACTCTTTGTTAGCACAAACATAGCGGGTGGCACCAGAATCCATCCACCACTCGCGAGGATTCCCCACCAAGCTGCATTCTGAAAACATAGCACACAGATCATCACATTCTTTGTTGGACTCAATCATAATTGCTTGGTCTTTTTTCTTGCCTTTCTTAGGGGCACGACAATCCATGGACTTATGGTCAATCTTTCCACAGTTGAAGCACTTCCCCTTGAATTTCTTCTTGGGTTGATGACTTCCTTGTTCAGCTTTCTTCCTTTTCATAGAATTGTTTTGGTCATCTTCTACAATATGTGCTCTATTAATTGTAGAATTTCCTTTTGACCTTCTCTCGGCAACCTTATTATCCTCTTCAATACGCAGTCAAACAATAAGATCTTCGATAATCATCTCCTTGCATTTGTGCTTCAAGTAGTTTTTGAAGTCTTTCCACATAGGTGGTAGCTTCTCAATGATCGTTGTTACTTAAAATGCATCATTCACAATCAAACCTACAAAACAGTTTATGTGAGTACTAAGAACATTTTTAATTTGTTCAACTAAGGTATTTTTCAAAGATATACCTTCTGCTAAGAGATCATGGATGATTACTTGCAATTCCTGAACTTGAGAGACAATCGATTTGCTATCTATCATTTTAAAGTCTAGAAACCTTGCAACAAAGTATTTCTTAATTTCCGCATCCTCTATCTTATATTTTTGTTCTAGTACCCCCCACAATTCCTTCGATGTCTTAATTACACTGTAAACATTGTAGAGGTCGTCTTGGAAACCACTCAAGATATAATTTCTACAAAGGAAGTCTGAGTGCTTCCAAGCCTCTACAATCATGAAATGCTCTTTATCTGAGGTTCCCTCGGGCACCTCAGGAGCATCCTCACTAGTAAACCTTTAAAGGCATAGAATGGTGAGGTAAAAGAACATCTTTTGCTGCCATCACTTAAAGTCAATGCCCGTAAATTTTCCTGGCTTCTCCGTAGGTGCCATTGGTTGCGGAGCATTTGCTCGACTTGTTAAGGCAATACTAGTTGCCCCCACAGTCGTAGCCGCATCTTGCATTTGACTTTCATTAGTCATTTTTCCTGTCACCATAAGACAATAAAATTTAGTATTTTCAGAATACTATTTATAAAGTTAAGCAACTTTAAACTTTTCTTCTTGTTTCTAGTTAACGATGAAGTTTTTATGACTTCTAATCGTCAACCGAATGATCTTTAACTTGTGATGAAGATTTTATGTTTTCGAATCACTAGTTAAGTTCAAACGGAGTAGAAAGCTTAAAGCTTTAATTTCCAAAAACAAGCAATACAGATTCTGCAGAAGATTATTCCTTAAGATTGTTATCTTTTATGTATTTTTGGGTACAAGAATCTATATTTAGGCACAACAACTTCAACACTAGTTCAAGTTTAAAACAAGAACACTATGAAGTACAAAAACACACTCAACACAAGATCAAAGTGATCTTTCTAAGAAGTGTGTTTTATTTTTTCAGAAATTAAGATGAAACTGAAATATAAAGACAAGTCCCCCGATTTCACGGAGTGTCCTTAAGGAATAATTCCCCTCATTGTACCCGAGGTTTTGGAATCTTCCTCCCAGGATAAAATATGTCTTTTGCTCAAAGGTTTGTCCCTCCATTTTTCATTCACACCAATTAAACCCAACAGAAAGAGAGGGGGTGGGGTGGGTGGAGGGTTGGGGGCATGGTCTGACAAAAAGAAAAAATGGGTGCGGGGAGAGGAGGAGGGGGAATAATCGGCTGGAAAAGCGGGGAGGGGGGAAAGGGATGGAAGAGCGGGCAGGGGGAGAGGGAGGGGGAAGGGTTGGAGGGGGGAATCTGATTTAAAGAAGGAGGGGTGGGATGGGGTGGAGTGGGGTGGGGGTGTGTGAAGAAGAAAGTTTTTTTTTCTTTTTATTATATATATATATATATATATAAATAGTAAATATATTTTTTTTGTTTTAAAAAAAAATATATAAAAATAATGTGTGTGGGATTACTTTTAAAAAAAATTATAATTTTTTACGTGAAAATGACATGGCACTGATTTGGTAATAACGTGGTGTGTGTACTTCACTCTCTGTAGTGAGAGTGGTATAATTTTTTTAGGGTGGAAAAAAAATTACTTTAAAGTTGTTAAGAAAGATAAATAAATGAAAGTTAAGTTTAAGTGCTAACGTGAATTTGAGGAGTGAAAAAATATCTTTTCTCCAAATTAAACTACTTTATTATTACAAGGGAGTACTATTTGTCTGATAAATGTCTAGTACACGATAATTGACAATAGTCAATGTCATACTTCTTGGCAGAAGCCAGAAAGTACTAGTACCATTTATTTATGTAACCAGTTGTATATGTACAATATTTTTATGCTCTATAAAGGAAAGAAAAAAGGAAAGAAAAAATTGAAGTATTCAGAATGTTAATTGATTTATCATGTCTAAGAAATTAAACAACTTTATTACTAATACCTAATAAGTAACAAGGTATCAATTTGTCTGATAAATGTATAGTACATGATAACGACAATATATAGTCAATGTCATACATCTTGGCAGAAAGTACTACTACCATTTATTTATGTAACCAGTTGTATATGTACCATATAGTTGGAATCAACATTTTTTGTGAGTCGAGTCTAAATAATATCAAAATTGGGGGGTGTTTGGTACGAAGAAAAATATTTTTCAATTTTCTTATGTTTGGTTGGCTTGTATGTTTTGAAATTTTTTTTTTTATGAAATTGAAAATAATTATTAATTTCTTGTGGAGAATCTCAACAAAAAGTATCCTAAAATTAAATAGAAAGAAAAGCTATTATAATTGATTGGAATAAATGAAAGAAAAAAGAAAAGAGGAGAAGGTAGGATGGAAGAGAAGAAGTTCACAATCTCATTTAAGAAGCAATGGATAATATGATCGTGAGTGAAGTCATTTTTTATTCATATCAAATATAGGCGGGGTGGATATGTTTTTATCTAAATCGTTTTTGACCCCTTCATATCTGACCCGATCCCATCATTTGCCACCTTACTCAGGAGCAGAGCCATCTTTGGACCAGGGTTTCATCTGATCCTTCTTCATTGAAAAATTATATTATTTATATATATATATATATATATAGTTAAAATTATTTTTTATTTTGAACTTGAATCCCTTTCGATTAGTTTGTATATTTACTTTTCCTGGTTTTGAATTCTTTAATGAAACCTTGAATCCGCCACTGCTGTTGCCTATAATGTTTGCCCCACAAATTTAAACTTCATATGTCCAATTAAGTTATTACTATGATTATATTTGGTCTCAAGAATATAAAAATGTTAGTAATATGGTAAATGTCCCAATAGGCAGGTGGTAACATCACCAGGGTACATTAAATCTGATATGAAGAGCAAGTTTATCGCCGTTCAATATAATGTGAGATCACACAAAGTTTATGTAAGATTTTTTAGGCATGACTTGCTCCTAATATAATTCTAATTAATCAGTTAGCTACCTTATACAAATTAATTTGAGTACAAGACAAGATCATTGCCAATTTTCCTTGACCTAGCTAGCTAATCTGTTGTGATCATATCCAAGTAGTGAGTCTTGGAACAACGACAAAGCTAATTATTTTTATTTTTGGTGCAATGTATATAATTTTATTTTAGTTTTAGTTTTTTGAATCCTATGGGAATGTGAGAATAAAATGGAGGGTGATCGATGAAAATTTATTCAGCTGATTCCGATTAGCTACCATGGAATTGAAATGTAATTAATATTAGTACTTGTTGTACGACCTCATTTTCATCTAGCTTTTAGCTGGAAATTATATTAAATGATCAAATATTAGAATTAATCCAGCTGGTAGTAAATACCCTTTAATTTTTAATTTTAATCAGAAATTTTGAATTGGAAATCTTGAAATGTAATTTTGATGGAGAATGCTTTAAAGACTTTCTAAAGCAAATTCAGATTAAATGGGGGAATAGAATAATTGACTAGTACTACTATTTAATTTTGTTACCCATATATATCGTTATCGTAACAACAATTGCTTCACAATAGGGAACAGCTTGGGAGAGAAGCCAAAAATATAAAGTGTTTAATTTGTAATAATATTATTGTTAGCTGTAGATGCTCAATCATTAGATATAATATATGCTGAAAGGTCTATCACACATTTCTTATGACTTCCAACTTGGATCATGCACTTATTCACTAATATTAATACGCATTTAAATAAATTCATAAAATTGGGATGAAATTATCGTATTTTTTTACCTAGTTACTAAAATATACCTCAGTAATTAAGCGTTTGGTCTATAAAATCCTGTGTATATAGCTAGCCATAGATGATAGATGTGGTTGTGTGTAGCCATAGATGGGGTTAACCATGTAAAAATTCTTATTTGATAATGTGTGGCAGAGAGACGGTGAGCTCTGAATATTGAACTTTCTGATAATCGTCTCATCTACAATTTATTAAAAAAAAAAAAAAGAATATTTTGAATCAATTACTTTAATCGTATTATAACTCAACACGCTCCCCCACCTAAGGGCGTGACTTTTTTCTATAGGCCAATCACGTAGAAATTATTCCTATTGATAATGGGTAACAATAAGAATTGAACGTACTAATTCTATTTTAAAATGTGTGTCAATCTCATGTAAAATTCAAAGTAATAAAGAAAATGCATGCACTTATATATCTACATATGATAATAGTTGAGTCTTAAACAGAGCTAACATTCATCATCTCATTTTGCTTCTACTATTAGATAATCTCACAATCACATGCAAATGGTTCCCCACGACACGACATACAAATTTATTTTTAGGATGAAACTAAAGATAGATTCATACGACTACACATGCATTCTGTTGTCCCAATACGTCACAGTATTCTACCATTGTTTCTAACTGCATGCATGCTTCCCTTGTACGTTAATTATTAGTATTGTCTTTTGTTTCACAAGAAGAGAGTTTATTAGGGGCACGTAACCAACAACATAACTCTTAACATATCTCTCAGATCATATAGGAGTTGTTTGCGTATCATATAGAAACATCTGAGGATTTCATTTGCCCTACAAAGATAGGTAAATGGGAAGAATTCACTACTAACTCACATTTGGTTGGGAACATAAGTTGTCATATGATTTTAAGTCAACCAATTAACATGCATGGGATAAAATTAGCTATTCTTTATGCCTAGTGTCAAATGAGCTCTTGTTACTTTTGCGAGTAAATTCCATAAATTATCAAGTTCTACAAACATCTCACTAATGTCACTTATGATTTTTTTTTGGATAATAATATCATTAAATTCTATAATTATTCCAAAATAACAAAAAACCAACAAAATATTAAAAACTTAACGGTATAACCCATTTAACTATATTTGACCCAACACTTAATTATTATCCATAACCCATAACCCAACACTTATGCCATCTAAAACTTAGTAAACGTAATGTTGAACCCATTATAATATGGACTAATTTAGCAGCTACCTATCTCCCCCACCCCCACCCCCACCTACCTATAACCCATTATATTAATATATTAAAACTTGTATGTATCTAAAAGCTTGAGTCGAAGATATATCAAACATCTATTTACCTTCATAAAGTAGGGGTAAAATTGCATAAGCACCACCCTTTGGCCTTCCGGACCTCACTCGTGGAATTACACTCAATATATTAATATATGTATCTAAAAGCCATTTAGTCTTATCCTCCCACTTCACCCTGTTACAATTTGTTGCACTGACTTGATATTTGATTTTTTATCATAAGAAAGAAAAAGATGCAAGGACATGGTACTACAAAACATTTGTTGAGCTTTCTGTCGATCGATCGGTTGCAACTCAATTCTGTTGATATTATTGAAGGCATTAACATTTCTCACCACAATGTTGATGAGGTTGTATGTGTGTACACAATCCAAAACATCACAATCTTTATGTTCATCAAGGCAAAGAGAGTTTTCTGCATTTAAATCGATTCTACAAGGCATTTTTCGTTGATGAAACTGCTAGTACAAATCCGAATTCAACAGTCATTTGTCTTAGAATCAATTGCTAATGAAAGCGTCTCAATATAATCTCTTGAAAGCAAATACTACCACTCTTGAACTTGATGGGGTCAGGGAAGACGATACGCATTTGCAGGTTTCTCATTGATATTCTATAAAGGATGGAATATAGAGTTAGATAGCTGGAAGGCCTTCTCGGGATTTTGCACATCAATTTTTGAATGGTGAGGGGCATCTTTGTAGCAGAGAGACTTGTTTCATCTAACACTTAAAATGACTTCTTGGTGAACAATGGCATTACCTTTCAAATGCTCTAGTCCAACTGTCAAATATAGTCATGGGACATGGAATATCGATAATTAAGTGTTGGGTCAAATGCAATGATCAAATGGGCCATACTGTTAAGTTTTTAACATTTCTGCTAGTTTTTTTTTTTTTTTTTTGGAATAATTATAGAGTTCAGCGACATTATTGTCAAAAAAAGAAAAATCATAAGTGACATTAGTGGGGGATGTTTGTAAAACTTCAATGACAATTTAAGGAATTTACTCTTACCTTTGCTGAGACTTGAACTGTTGTTCCAGTTACGTGACAAAATTATTTCATGAAATCATAATCCGCCAATTTCGGTTGATTATTGACCGCTCATTTATTAGTTCAGCTCATTTGAGTCCAGCTTAGCCATCTTGTAATTAATTGTGAACAATCTATGTGTTATAATACTCTCATCATTCTAAAATGTTTGTTACAAAATGTACAAAGGAATCGCCCTCCCAACTTTTCGAGCGGCAGAGCTTCTAAAAAATTAATGACATATAAGTCAAGAAGTGAAGCCTGAGATCAACTTGACAAATTTCATGTCCAGATTAGGCTGCCAACTTCATTGCACAGTGTGTTTGCGTGGGCTTCTTCAGGTAGAAGAGACAAGCCGAGTGAAACAGGGCAACAGCATATAGACGAACAGTGAACAGAGGTACCATATCGATCTAACCATTCAATTAAGGGAATAATTATAGCTTCTTTGCAGCATTCAGACTATGAAATACTCACTACCGTTTGAGAAGGCCTCTGTACCAGTTAGATGAAGTGTCAGTTGCTCAACCGCCGCATATATGTCTTTACTTCTTGGATGGGCTTTGTCACATCTCCTAAATTCGGAAACAATGCCATCAAGTTCAATGGAGCTACATCCAGGAACTTTCTTTATTTTCTGTCTCTTCATTGCTTTTCTTACTTCTAAAGCATCTCTCCATTTACTGACCGAAGCATATGTGTTTGACATCAGTACGTATGTGCCATCTTTTTCAGACTCGATATTGACAAGTATCTCAGTCACATGCTCAGCGAGTTCAACTTTTCCTTGGATCCTGCATGCTGCTAATATCGATCCCCAAATAGAAGCATCAGGTTCTATCGGCATGTGTTGTACAAACTCCATTGCTTCATCTATCAACCCTGCACGACCCAACAGATCAACCATACAGCCATAGTGTTCTATTCGAGGTTTTAATTTGTGCACTCTCCACATATCTGCAAAAAGCTTTTGGCCCTCTTCCACAAGTCCTCCATGACTGCACGCTGTGAGAACACCTACAAACGTGACTTCATTTGGTTGTATGCCAATATCAAGCATCTCATAGAAGAAATCAAGTGCCATCCGTGCCTTTCCATGTGCGGCCAATCCAACTATCACGGATGTGTATGAATAAATATCTTTAGTACTCATACTTCCAAAAACTTTAAGGGCATCGTCCATGGTTCCACACTTTGCGTACATATCAACAAGAGCATTGCCCGCAAACCCTGTTACTTGTATCCGATTTCTATCTACATATTTATGCACCCATTTCCCAACTCCTAGCGCCCCTAAATTGCTACAACAGTTCAGAACGCCAACTAAAGTATTCTCATCAGGCTTCACTCCTTGATCCTGCATTTCGTTAAATGCATCCATTGCCTGTTTAAATTCCCTTCTTTGAGCCAATCCGGATATTAATGTATTCCAAGAGATCACATTTCTCATCGGCATCTCTCTGAAAACACTAAGAGCAACATCACGTTCACCACATTTTAAGTACATATCGACCAACGCATTCCCAAGAAACACATCAAAATTCAACTTATAACTCCACACATATTCGTGCAACTTCTTGCCCAATCTCAAATCCCCTAATTTCGCACAAGCAGATATCACAACCGCCATCATCCTTTCGTCAGCCCTTAACCCATCGTCCACCATTTCAAAGAACAAATCCACTCCTTCCTTCCAATAACCATTGTCCACATACCCCTGAATCAAAATAGTCCAAGACACCAAATCTCTCAGAGGACTTCTATCGAACGCCTTCCGAACACTCCCAACACACCCACAAACACCATAAAAACGCATCAAACTGTTCACTACATACAAATCCAACGCAAACCCATTTTTTATCACATGGGCATGAACCAACCTGCCATATCTCAGCTCACGTAACTCAACACACGCCTTTATAACAAGAGGGTACGTATACTTATCAAAATCTAACCCCTTACACATCATTTCAACATACATTAAAATAGCAAGTAAAGCATTTTCCTTACATTTAGAACTCAAAACACGCCTCAATAAGGCGTTATAGAGATCGATATTGGGGTCCCGTAATTGAGAGAAAAGAGAGTGGGCGTCGGTCGTGTCCTTAAAGGGTATTGGAGAAGAACATAAAGATGTGATTTTGGCGTAAAGGTGTTGTTGGGAAGTAGTTTTGGTGATGAAAGAATTGAATTGTTTGGTTGAGTTACTAGTGGTGTGGAGTGCATTTGCAGTGCAACAAACATATAAGGATGTAACAGGGGACAAGGACAAGTAGAACATTTGATTTCTTGTTCAGAATCACACAGCAAAAAAGTCAAAAATTAACAACTTTGGAAAGAAGAATTGACCAACAGATTTAGTAGGCATTTGGACATGCTGTATGAGGTGGCATTTGGACATGTGATTTCGATTATTTATATCCACTAAATAAAATTTATAATTCCTGTTATTACTATTTAATTATTTATTTATATCTCATATAAATATAAAATTTATTATTACTTCAAATCAATTCTCAATTTACCCATGTAGGAAGATTATATTAAAAATTATATTAAAAAGTAATACACTATAATAATTCAGGTTCAATTTTACTTTTTTACCAAACCAAAATTTAACCAATAAATGTTAGTATATTTTTTTATAATAGCTTTGTAATAATGCATTATATTTTGTTATAAACTTTTTCTTATTTAATAAGATTGGACAATGAATTAAAATAATAAATTTTTTATGTTCATGAAAAAAAAATACTCCCTCCGTTTCAGAATAAGTGAATTGTTGGAATATTTATTGATGTTTCAAAATAAATCATTAGATTTTTCTTCAAATTTACCCTTATGATTTAACATTCAATTAACTTTTGAAAAGGTATTACAAGGTCAACTTTTTTTGGGGGGGGGGGGGGGGTAAAACTAAAAAGTTGTGTTAAATTTATGTTTTTAATACTTATTCCTTAATTTGTGTGTCAAAATCTAACAATTCATCTATTATGAAATGGAGGGAGTACTCTGCAATATAAAAAGACTCAAACTAAATGTCCAAACAAAACTTAACTTTATCTCATCATTTGAAATCAACCATTTCCCAACCCTTAGTTACATGGATGGACGGCGTGTTGATTGATTGAGCATAAATATTTTGGTCCAACCAAGAACTGTCTATCCATGTGGACAATTTTAGAAATCCTAGTCATTTTCGCCCTCAATAATTAAATTCAGTAAGAAACTCTAAATCATTTATTTATATGAAAATGAAAATTCAAGGTTAAGAGGAGTACTCACAACTATAGAGTTTCGAAATTCACAAGGAATCTTAAACTACACTACACCCCAGAAAAGTTGGTCTCTTTAGAAAGTAAATTGAAAGCACACAACAGAAGAACCAAAGTTACAAAAGTTCAGAAATCACTACAAGTAGTAAAGACGAGGTTTTTCTTAGTTTTATTATATCAAAACATCTGTAGAAACAAGGAATGCCATTCTCTATCTATGTAATACAGCTTGTATTGAGGAGACAAATATTGTATGTCGTTTAGAAGCACACTGATATCCTCGTCTGGATAGTCTCGGCCAGAGTAATGTCACACATCGTCTACCTCCATCAATGGTCAAACACATACCTCTACGGATAATTTACAGGATGCAGAAGCCTCGTTGGAGATGCTTAAAGACTTATGTTGCACAAGAGGAATCTTCAACAGAGAGTTTGAGCTGCTAGTACTACGTAGATATGAAATCGAGCTGCTTCAAATCTGTTCGAACATGTCAGTAATTCGAAGTCAAGGACAGGTTACAACTCGTAGGAAAATAAATCATGTATGTTAAGAGTTGTACACAAGAATATTCTCACATGGAATTTTCACTTTCAGGAAAGTGTTATTACTTAGAAAGAAATAGGAAAGATAATCACGGTAAAGTTGCCAGAAACTACAAAATAGGAGAAATACAGAAGCTGAAGTTATTCACGTGCATCAAGTTTTCAATGATTTTATATGCTTTGGTTAGTGTCCGACTGTCTGTAATTGGAATTTCTAGCGTAGCTAGTTATCTACAAGCAGGTGATCACCTTATCAATGTTCTTCAATTATGCTAAATTTTGTTCATCATGCACTTTAAAGATCGACCAATGCAAACACCATGAGAAAGATGTAGGAACTTTCAAAATGGAAAGTTTATGTGATTGCCACAGGACTACCCTAGTTTCAAATAGAAGTAGCTCCAAGCCTCCCACTATAACAGCTTACCTGAACAAAATAATGGTAACATACTTATAGCAAGCTCCAAGTGTGAACAAAATAGACTACTAGATCAAGAGAGGGCCTTTCAAGTAGCTGATCCATCTTCACAGTTCACAAAAGTTCACATGCACAGCAGCTGACAGCAAATCCATGCTATCAAACAAATCAAGGCTAAATTTGTTTGCAACGGCGAGGAAGTGCGCAATTGTTAGGTAATTAATATTGAGAACTTTGAAGTTCATTCACACTTGTTTCCTATCTCTACCTTCAGCTTCTAAACCACTAATGAGATCTATCTGCCAAATTTTAGAGAATGGAATTATCTTGTTATCAGTAGCTACCCGTTAAATAGAAATTCTTGTCCTGTCACTAAGTATTTACCCTAGAATTCTATGAGTTATTTATTCTCATGCGACTTACTTATTCTTGTCCGGCAAATTTTGTTATTTATTCTTAGAATGAGTTATTTGTTCTTGTCCGGCAAATTTTGTTTATTCTCATTTGATAGTGCTCGAACTTTAGAAAGAAGTTTATTCTCATTTGATAGTGCTCGAACTTTAGAAAGAACCACTGTGCAAGAAAGAAAAACTAACACACTTCAAGCAGCTGAATGAAACAGTAGGCTTTATATAAGCATAAAGGGAACTAAGAAAATGCGAAAGATCCTTTCAGAGCATTTGCACTTACAAGAAAATTGTTCGGGCTTATTGAAAAACTTGAATATGCTACGGAAGTTCGCCTTTTTTTAAAATGGAAAGAGAGTATTCAGCAGCATCAATAAGATCTTGAATGTTATGAATAGATTGCTCCTCGGAACCCAACATGAACATGGCACGGACCTCAGCTTTCTTTTGAAGTCTAGATGCTAAGTTCAATGGCAAAGCAGGTGAGTTAAGGCTCCTCAAGATTTGCCTATACAAAGACAGAACTTTTCCTCTATTCTTTGCCAAATCTTCTGCTGTAGCCCATATCAACCCTCGTGTCATTTCTCTCTGTTGCACACCTTGAGTTTAAGAATAAAGAAAGCATTAAAAATGAGCGACAAGTTGGTATTCTAAGGATACTAATTATTGGATTCGCCACCTAAAACATTTTTTCGGTGCATTAGCTCACCAAACTCATTTTACTCTTTTTTTTTAATGAATAACAATAAATAAATTAATATACGAAAAGAGAAAGAGAACCCCTCAAAATGACTCCTAACATCTACTACTTGAGATTCTAAGGTCAGGAGATTCATTAAACCTGAGGGGAAGACATTAGGCATCCCTCGGGTTTCATGTCTTACAGTCACCTGTCTAGTCTAACTATTTCCCTATGTCTAGTTAGGCCATATAAATAGAAACAAGAAAAAAGTAAACGAGAAAATGAATCAAATAAATAAGAAAAATCAATCTTCAACAAAAAATAAATAAGAAAAATTAATAATTTACAGAGGATTTAATTATTTAAATGAATTACATCATTGAGGAAAAACAATTACCAAAAGAACAAAACTGAAGCTTTCTCGTAAGTCGTAATAATCATGACCTATTGTACTAAAGAAGAATTGGTTAGAACAGGAAAGAATAACCTAAACACTATAAACAGCTTGCCTTTTTTTTCATTGCATACCAAAACTCATAAGCTATAATCTAAGAAAAGTTGGGGGAAACGTACTAGCCAATTTGAAAATGTTGCCACAAGTTCTAGAAATTTAGTTTCACCACCTTATTGGACATCAAATGAACTGATAATTCCAGAATTTTGATTTTAACACCAACTAGAATGCCTTTGAACACATTTCTATTCCATTACCAACAAAAAGAAAGTTTTCTCTCAAGCTATCTTTCACTTAGCACTTTCCTAATTTTTTTAACTAAACTTTATTTAGATATAAATCCTTGAAGAAGGAATGACCTAATAAACTGGAAATAGACCAACATAACCTAATGCAATGCACTTAAACCTTTTATATTCATTTATCTACAGCCTATTTGATGGGCTTAAAAGCTGCTTTTAAGTTCTTTTTGGATTTTTGGAGTGTTTCGCAAAATTCAGTGTAGCTTTTACATAGTCAAAAGCAATAAGTTGGGGTTGTACAACCTATCGCTTTTGACTTATTAAAAGCTTAACAACTGTTTTTATTTGATTAATCTGTTGACCTTTTTATCATTAACAGTTATTTTTATCCAAATTAAGCTCCAACATGTAAGAAGTGTTTTTCAACACTTGAGCTTCAAAGGTACTTAAATTCAGCCAATCCAAACGGGGAAAAAAGAGAGCAAATTTATTTATTCCCTTGCAAAATGTATCAGGAAGTGGAACAAACTTATTACATGGTTTTATCGATAGCATCTTCACTAAAATACCAATTCTTGAATGATTTCTTACTTTAATGTCATTAGTTGCATTACATGAATGGAGATTCACATTCAGCTGGAACAGAGTAAACTCGTGGAAACAATAAATCCCAATTTTAAGAAAAACATATAGAGTAATTCAATTACTTCCAAGGGATGAAACAAAATGTAGCAGACTCACAGTTTTTTTTTGGTCCAAATCAAAATTCAGCACACAATTACAGAGTAATTCAACAATTTCCAATTAATTAAAAAAACAAAGCATACCCACCATTTATATTGGTCCACTTATTCAATCAAATAATAAGTATTTAACTATTGAAGAAGAAAAATTGGTTTAGGCATATCATCAAACAGTTTGCAGGCAGCATCCAATGCTGATATTAAAACGAAAAATTTCTCCAAGAATTGGATACCCGCCAAGAGAAATTTGTGTACAATACAGAATACAAAATCCGAGAACAGCTTACCTTTCGCTTTACTGAGAAAAATCCAAACTTTTGCCGTCAATATGGTTGAAGCTTTAGAAAGTTTCAGCTACTGTAATTTATAGTATTTGTAATGTAAATGAACTAAAGAGTTATTTATTTACGAATGTTCTCCAAGGTTTTGAAAATTACACTTTTTATCTTTAATTTTGATCTAAAAGTCTAGCTCTCCCCATATTTTGGTCAAATACATCAATGGTCCTATAAAATTGACGTTTCCTCCGTTTCAATTTGTCTTTGTCTATTTTGACTTGACACAAAATTTAATAATGTAAAAAGGATTTCTAAATTTTATAGTTTTTAATTAGATACATATTAAATGTATTTTAATTTTGCAATCTTAAGCATATCATTTGAAAAGTTAAAATTAAAGAATTAAATGGTCATTCATTTTGAATTGGATTGAAACAGAAAATTGATCAAACAAGTTGCGACCAAGGGAGTATTAATTTTCTTTTAGAGATATTGCTCACATCTAGTTAATTTTTTTTGTATGTGTCGATTGAACGCATATTTGAATACATGACTATGTATTACTAGTCAATATTAACAATTATCACATCAATTATTGGTACCGCAATAATTATCAATCATTATAGATAATCAACACCATCAATTATCGCTATGCATTCGAATCATAGTCACAATTCACTATCACGATTAATATCGCAATCATCAACCATTACTGTCAGTCATCATTATCACTAGCTATTGATATCCACTAACAACACCATTAACTAATAACATCCTCAATCGGCATCCCAACCAGCATTGCTAACCATCCAGAATCATATAGTTTTTTAATATTCACTAATATAGTATTAGATTAGTTTAATAATATTAAACTTGTAATTAAAGACAAACTTATATATTCAGATGTTACGAAAGCAAATTGTCTTATAGTCCATTTGTTCTAGAATATTTTTCTTCAAGAAAACTTATTTTTCCTTAAAGAAGTGTTTGTTTTTTAAAAAAAGTGAGATGTTTGATCAAACTTTGTAATTATTTTCAAAAGGATTGGTGTTTATGTTATTTATACTTGAATAAAATACTCTTAAAACACCTTTAGAAAAGCTTGGTCAAGCACAAACTATTGCAACAGAGTTTTTTTTTTTTTTAAATTACTTTTAAAATTGCCACTTTTCCAAATAAGTTTATTTTAGATACTTTGTCAAACTATTAATTACTCCTATTTAGCATTCATATCTTGATATTCCGAAAAAGTATTAGGAGACTAGGTAGGCCGTTTTTTCTGGAAATGTAATTAATAAAGCCAACATTTAATAATTTAGGGATATAATTAATTAAGATAAAAAGTAAATCATTGTTCCTATCAAAATTATTTATTTTAAACTAGGAACACGAAGTTCGAGTTTAGCAAGAAAGTCCTAAACATGTATCCACGTACAATGAAGATTTATATATATATTTTTTTTTAAAAAAAATTGTTTATAATAGAAGAAACAAATTTTAACTTTTTGTAAATAAAAAATAAAAATAAAAATGGATATGTGAGAGCTGTTCCTAAATCAGAGGAGATTTTAGTTGGGATTTTAGAGTGTTTATCTCATATAAAAACTCTAATTAAAAATAACAGAATCTCCAAATATTACGTTTTGAACGTTTGAATATTGAACACCACTAACTACTATACAAAAAAAAGTCACACATCAATTGCTTGCATGCTCATTTCTCCTTCAATATTTTACATTACAAGAAGAAGAAGAAAAAAAAGATTCAATATTTTTCAGGTATATTTAATTTCCAATTCCCTACTCATTTCACAAACTCGAAAGGTTATAAACATACTTAAATACTATTACATAAGATTTCATGCATTCAGATTTTTGTACTCTCAAATTTAACTCCTTATTCATTCATTCTTAGTGCAATAGACGATTTACTTATCAAAAAGTTATGAAATATCACCACCACTGACTAATCATGCCATTTCTTTATATTATTTTATATTATCGAATCGGTTGTCCTGAGTCGGCGTCTATCAAAAACAGCCTCTCTGCTTCATCTGAGGTAGTGGTATGGACTGCGTACATGTTACCCTTCCCAGACCCCACTTTGTGGGGAATATACTGGGTATGTTGTTGTTGTTTATTACTCAACAGATGACAATCCATGTATTGTTATTCAACGTATAGTAAACCTGTGGCGAACCAACATGGGGTTGTGGTGCAGTGGATGGGGCTGTTCCACCCTTAACCAGAGGTCTAGGGTTCGACCCTGCGTAAGGAGAAGACTCTGTTGGGAGCGCTGCCACCTTAATGGGCCCTGCAACACGGGATCCGAATTAGTCGGGGTTCCAATGCGGACACCAAACACCGGATGGGAAACCCGAAAAAAAAAACCTGTGGCAATCCTTGCATAACTAGAAGCGAACCAAACGACCCCTTAACGTTACTGTACAGGCATAAAAGAGTTCCTACTTATATGTTTTGCAGGTTGATCAGAGTAATAGCAATCAGAATCTACTTGGATTGAACCTATTTCCACCATATTAGCCAGAAAGGCCCTAAAACTTGATCTCTTGATGACTTGGAAACAGCAAAAATATGATAAAATGGCCACAAGCAAAAGCAAAGGATCTCCATCCAGGTAAAGTTAACAATCATGCTCAGTTCTGTTCTCACTCATTCAACTTTTTTGCAGTAGTTTTCTTTCACTTTTTTCTTTTTTTGACTTTATTAAACCTTTTAATCTTGTTTTTTCAGGAAACTAATGCATGGTTTATCATCAGATGTCCAGCTCCACATTCGCGGAGTGCCGTTCTCCTTGAATAGGGTAAGAATTCATCATTCTTCAACACTAAGATCTTCCATTGTAAGCGCGTGTGATTCCTGTGTCATGTAAGAAACTAAGGGGATATAGCGGGATGGTTGGGACCCCTCCGCCCTTAAGACCTGAACTAGAGGTCTCGAGTTTGAGCCTTCGGTAACTGATAGGCAGCAGTTCACTCCCTTAGGGGAGCCTACCGAGGGGCGCAATCAGGATAAGTTGGTCCAATGAATTTCAGATAAAGTAGACTCTTAATATGTCATGACCTCAATAATTTCAGTTTTACTGAGGTGCTGGTTTGTGTTGAACTTACAGGAACTTTTGGCTGCAAGATCTGAAAAGCTAGCTGCATTGCTGAAAGAGAATCCTGAAGATGATCTTTCTCATTTGCTAGGAGATATTCCCACTGATTCTGAAACTTTTGAGCTTGTAGCAAGGTTCTGCCATGGATTTGACGTAAGCCTGTCGCCTGAGAATGTCATTAAAGTCCTTTGTCTTGCTCACTACCTCGGAATGACTGAAATTAAGAGCAGCAACAACCTCGCGAAGAAGGCTTGTTTCTACTTTCAAAACAATATCCTTCCTAGCTGGAACAAGTGTATTAAAGCCCTCAAATCTGCAGAAACCATTCTTCAACAAGCCGCGGATCTTTCCCTGGTTGATGCCTGTGCTGAGTCCATCATTACCAAAGTACTGCAAGATCCAGGTCTTCTTGGAGAGCCGATGAGGAATGTAACAACAACAGATGATGACAGTGAGAACGAGGAAAATGCCTATAAGCCAAATGTGAGGAGGCGGCTTTTTGTTCTTGACTGGAAATCTGAGGACCTGACACTACTTTCCATTGCTCTCTACGAGCCCATAATTCGTGCAATGGTTCTTCGAGAAGTCCCTCTAGAATACGTGGCATCATCTCTGTTTCACTATCTCAACAAATGGGTTTTTCCAGGCGCCAAAGGAGAAGATGACGATCCATCACCTTACGAGAGGAATTCTCAGAGAGAGATCATTGAGGCAGTGGAGAGACTGATGCCGCAAGAAAGGGGGCTGATCCCATGTTCTTTGCTCTCGCAAATGCTGCGATCCGCGATAATCTTGGATGCTGATACTGAATGCAAAAGCGGATTGGAGATTAGAATAGGAAAGCAACTAGACCAGGCAACAGTCAAGGACCTCTTAATACCTGCACAAGGATATGCAAAAGAAGAGCAGTATGACACCGAAAGTGTGAAAAGGATATTGAAGAATTTCTACAGCAACTACACTAGCAAGGATACGTCTGGCCTAGTTGTGGTAGCAGAACTTGTTGATGACTTCTTGGCTGAGGTTGCTAGTGACATAGATTTGAAGTTGAACACATTCTTATCACTAGCAGAGTTATCACAAGCAGCATCAGGAGGAACTAATAGAAATTCTGATGGAATGTATAGAGCAATTGATATATATTTGGACAAGCACAGATATCTCACGGATAGGGAAAGGGAGGAGATTTGCAGGGTGTTGGATTGCAGCAAAATGTCTCCTGAAGCCTGTGAGCATGCTGCACAGAACGAAAAGCTACCAGTTCGAGTTATGGTGCAGATTCTGTTTTCTGTGCAGCTGAAGTTGAAGGATACTGTTGCCAAGAGGACGCCGGGGGGTCCTAATAACCGATTGTTGAAGCTGGAAGCAGACGATGAAGATGCAAGGGGGACTAGCAGCAGCGAAGAGGAAATGATGAAAGCGGAGATGGAAAAGATGGGAAGCAAGGTGATTGAACTGGAGAAAGAATGTGATATGATGAGAAGGGAAATTCAGAGAAGTAATTACCAGCACAGGAATCAAAATGGGAAAACAAGCATGTGGAAAGAAATGAAGAGGAAGCTTGGCTGTATGACAAGCATGCATGAGACAAATTGTCATGTGAAGAAGAAAAAAGTGCATCCAAGATAGAAGATTTCTTTTCTCTTCTTTTATTCAAGAAAGAAGTTGTTTGTGCTTTCATGTTTACATGTTATGCCAAGTGATAGGGACTTACTGAATAATTGAGTTCACATTTGTATTCTCTGTGGAAAGCACCAGTAGTTTTGATGCTCTAAACGCCCTCAGTCCAATCGACTTCACTCACAAAATAACAGAAGAGGTGGTAGGACTATTATTTCGTAGCTTCTCCGAAAAACCCAGACCTATATGGGCCTTAATGTTTTTGAAGCTCTGCTTTTCATTTTTCCATGATGAGATATGAGTTTAGCATCAACACGCATTATAGAACGTAAAGATGAACGACTAGGTGCACAAACTTGCATAGTCTTCAGTATGGTGCAAGAATAAACCAGTCCCATATTTTATAGCACAAGTGCAAGCAACTTGTTCATTGCAACAAAGCCAAAATGACAGTACAACAAACAGTTATCTTCACGTGTGATGCATACTGATAACCCAACCAACTTGGTCATTGCAACAAAACCCAAATGGCTAACATAACTGTGTTTACATAGACTAGTTTTCCAGCAAATACTTGCAAAACAAACATTTTTGCCAAGAGCAGAGTCAATACATCTTAATTAAGGTCAGAACTGTACATAATTTCGACAACAAAGATGCAGTTCAACAGCATAGGTTTCATGTTCATAGCTAAACCCTTGTAAACAAAGTCTCTGCTCCGTACGGATTCAAGAACAACAAATGGAGTCACTTCACCATCTTCCTCAAAAGAAGAAAGAGCTTCTGATCAAGCTTAAACTTTTGTGCCTTGAGGGGATCGCTTTTCAGCATCAGCTGAAGTCCTCCGAAGGAGACATAAACCACTCTGACATGAAGGAAAAGAAAATGAACAAATCAATCGACTGTCAGAGAGTTTGAATCTCTAAACTAAATTATGAAAATCCGAGAAACGTCACTGCCACAAACTTATTCCTACGAGAGACCATGAGATGTTTTAAATCATTCAAAAAACTACAACTGTACTGAATGGAGCTTTCAGTTGTGTTAATTGACCACAGGCCTGGAGGTCTGGAGTTGTCTGTTCAGCAAGAACTGGAGAAGAAATACAAGAATGAAATAAAGAGGAAAAATGGTTTGTTGTGAACATAAGCATAGAGAGGGGAGAGGAGAGAAACTTGGTGAATCTGGCATTCCATCTTTTCCATTCTTAACTAATCATTTTTCCAATTCAATTAAATATCTAGTACCATTGCTGCATGATGAAATGGTGAGAGATCGGGCAACGTTGACCAACGAGATTGAATTTGTTGGGCAAATAACTACTTTAGTGGAATTAGTGGGTGCTAATGTAATCCAAAGTGAAATTTAGCTGGTGGACTGCTGCAAAGCTCCCTGTGCTGATTCTTTTTTTTCATCTAGCCTATAGATCCAGAAATAGAACCAATATATTGAAGAAATGGGACGGGCGAGTACATACACTTTTTTGTCAGGTCCTGATCCATCCATTGAGACCTTGTATACTAGCCCATGCACAATGTATTCAAATTTGTCAGCAAGAGATTTTCCCTGCAATTGAAGAAGTTAAATGCATAGCCATTAGCCAGCATAGGAAAATCTAAATTTGGTGGTCACACCTCGCAACCTACTCATTACTGTTGCCAAAAAGCCTTGGAGTAGCAAAAACAAATTAATAAAAAGAAGCTTCCAACATTTCTTTTTAAAATAATAAATTCAAGAAACCAAGTGGTTGCTTTGGTTTCATAAGTACCTTTACTTCAATCTGGAGCTCATCAAACAAAAGGAAAATAAAAGGGAAACCTACCCAAGAATTTGCAGCAATGATAAGGGATAGTCTAGATAACCATAACAAGATTTATGGACTTACCAAGCAGCCTACTAAAATCTTATAAAAGATTATATATACTGTATGACGGAGAGAAGATTACCATATTTCTATATCATCAAATGGCCCTTATGCACTAATGTTCAAATAATTAAACAGAACAAATACCTCAGGAGGATAGCTAGTGGCAGCCGACCCATCCATATGCAGTGATGTCGATATAACCATCCTATACAACTCCTTTCGCTTCATAGGATATAGTTCTGAGTGGATATCTAGCTGGAATGATGTCGCACCATCACTACTTTCTGCTTCTATGCGAGAAACTAAAGAAATTGAAAGACTTCAATGACAAAGAAATGGAAATGTAACAGTACATCATCAGTAAAGTTGATAGTGATAATAATGTTGTCTCCCCTCATATCTATTATCACTCCCAAAACAAAATCAGAACAAACATACTGTACCCAGCAAAATACACAGGTAGGATATAAAAACCTCAGCAAATTCAAATATAAAATAATTAACAGCCAATGTTGATTTTGAGAATGATCTTTACATGAAACTGGATGACATTATTTTTTGAGATGGAAACTGAATGACATTCTAATATCATAATTATTGCCTTTTTTAGCACCAATTTAGTATCGCCTTGTTCTCTACAGAATCGCATGGCTTAAAAGAACTTCTGTTTCAACTATACATTCATCTATTTTATTACTCATATATTTCAGAAACACATTTCGTCGAGGATCAACATCCACATACTTAGTTTACGGCTTTACGCATCACAAATAAATGCAGATTTCACTAAATTAGCTACTTTTCATCCTCTAGATAAAAACTATCTTCTCTTGTCAAAAGAACACATAAATTGGACAGTACTAGCCGAGGCCAATGCACCCTGTGTCCATACCAAAAGTTAAAACTTGAATGCTATACCAGCATAAGTTAATAAGTTGAATGTCAGAACAGTCATCTAGTAAACAAAAAACAATCAGAAGAATAACATAGTTCCAGATCTCAGATCGAATATCTAATCATGAACAAAGAGACAGGCAAAAGTAATGCATGATCCAGATCCCAGATCGAATATCTAATCATGAACAAAGAGACAGACAAAAGAAATGCATGACTGCAATCTGATAGTGTTGTCTGCTAGAGCTTAAGCTCGGTTAGTAATATTTTTTTTCTTTTTTAACAAGTCCAAGTGAAGAAGATTTTTACTGCAACAGGTTCAGAAAATCTGGCATTTATGCACTCAATAATTCCTGATTGTAATGTAAAGGAGTTTTCTCAGCTAAAGCTTAAGCTCAGTTGGTAAGAATCTTTTGCCTACACGTCCAAGTTGGGAAGATTTTTACTGCAACTGACTTAGAAAATCTAGCTTATATGCAGTCAATAATTCCTAAAAGACTTCACAGTTTCATTCTGATAAACCTCTTGGTATATGAAAACCATTTTTGTCAATAAAATATCATTTAATCATCAAAAAGGAGCTTCTTGAGCTTCATTCTTCCCAAACCAAAATCTGCAATTCTTGCCTCTAGATTTGCATCAAGCAATATGTTATTTGACTTGACATCCCAATGAACTGGTAGATGGAAATCATGTGAGATAAGCAGGGCTTGTATCACTCCAAGTGCTATATCATATCAAGTGACCCAATCGATAAACAGTCTCCATGCTGCTTGTTTACCATGCAAAACTTCTCAAAGGCTGCCATTCTGCATTTCCTCGTATAATGTCATTGCATATCGATTGTTGTGAAGGGATCCCCAGAAGCCTGACAATATTTTGATGCCTCAACTTCCCAACAAGGTTCACCTCCCCTACGAGATTTTCACTGCCCACATAACAATATCAGTTCCTAAGTTGCATAGTTTTTATACTGCAACAACAGTATTTTGGCATTGCATTTCAGTTTTGTATACGACCCCTGTAAGCTCCCATTCCAATGGCATTTGACTCTTTACAGCAAGACACGATGTCATTACTAGTGAATCTTAGCCTCTGTAATGCCATCAACTTCCGGGGTCACTCACCACCTGCTCATCTCAAACCTTTGTTCAAAGCAGTTTCCATTTTTAGTAACGGGCTCTCCTTAATTAAAATATACTTTGCATTTTCGTTCTACTATTCTTTTCAGCATATTCCTTAATATAAAGCACTTCCTCGAGGGAGAGAATATGATAGTGTTTCGTGATACCTATAGATCTAGGTCACCGTTCCATCTATTGGTCACAAATTTTCTTTAAAAGTGTCCTTTAAGTGTGACTTGCGCTATATGGAAGCTAGATGAGTATTGTCATTTGGATGCGGTAAATCTTATTAACACTTACAAGAGTACCAAGGAGGTACTACAACATACAAGCAAAGAAGGCTACAAGATAGCTGTCACATCTTAATCAGCAGCATATCCAGAAAATCCAACCACTTAGACAAGCTAACATCATGTTATCCTTATACCAAAAGTATAGGTACGCAAACATCTAAAGATGAGTATTTCTTCACAGTACAGCCACAGAGTAACAGGTGCATAGCAAATATATTAGGGTCCTTATATTATCCATACACACAAAAAAAAGAGATGTGACAATTCCATAGACAAAAAGACTAGCATGCTTCAGAAATGTTGACTGTAAAATATAATATTACTGCCACATTTCTTGTCCAGAAAAACAGAACACATGGGATCTTAAAGAATTCCTCTTACCAAGCAAGCTTGGAATGCATCAATAGGAGATATCAAATTATCAATTCTTTCCTATTTATTTCCCCTTCCCCACATATTCTCTTTGAGAAGAGTAAAGGAAGATAGAACAGAGACAGCCCATTGAGACCAAGAATCATCATGATAATATCGCCACTTAAAAGCATTGCACATAATATCAATATCATGTGGAGTAAATGAAAGAGGTATTACCCTTGTCATACTTTTTGCCGTCAGCATCCACCTTTAGAACCTTAATAATTTCGTCAAAGTGAAATGCATCCATTTTCAGAGTAAGCTTCCCAAAGAGACAACGCCACCTAATCACAGAAGGAAAACAATCCAAAGGATGGTCATGATCAGTGACAATCATATATGTCTAGTCTTTTACCAATTAAGTGAGAGAAAAATCAACTTCTTCAGTAAATAATTTTATCAGATGTCCCTGATAAAACTGACTAATCTTTATCCATCACGTGAGAGATATATTTCTGCTATGAATACTTTACAAGAAAAAAGAAAAAAGACAAGAAGTCAGCAACATCGTAAAACTAATACAGGATTTAAAAAATGCCTAAATCAGGATGTCTTTCCCCATACACAGGCCAAAGCATTTTTAAATCATTGCAAAGGAGTATCTAAAGAGATAATATAATAGATATCAGAAAAGAAAAGAGAAAGAGGGAGAACTCAAGGATCTTTTTCAGAAGAACCATCTCAATCTTCAGAGAGATTAAAATCCAACCTCTCTGTAACATTCCCCGGAAACTAGAGCTGCTTATCAGGCGGAGTGGGCGGATAATTATGCTTAAAGATTTGGCTTATTTGTTATCGGCTTTTTAATATACTAATCCGCTAGCCAACCAATAAGAATCGGTTAGTTCGGTATCAAGTGAGTAATTATCCAGCAGTGTATCAGCTAAATCTAAGAAAGTGTCTCACTGTCTAATGTATCTCACTGCTGGAGTAAATCAAAACTAAACTTGGCCACTTAATTTCACTGGAATGAAAACAATCTCTCTTGTCATTCAATCACAGATTGGTTATATCACTTGGCTTTACATCTTAAGTACTACGGCTGTACTACTCTTCTTTCTCTTCAATTAAAATCACCAAAATTCTCTTCTTCTTCCATTGTTGAGGAAGAGATTACGAGAAGACCTATCTGTTTCACCAATTTTAGGGAGTGACTGCGCTTAGAAGTTAGAAGTGACGAGGATTTTTGCTGCTAAGAGTACTGAATGAGTGAATAGGGCTTACCCTTTAGGCTTACTACAGATATTAATATATTTAGGGGTAAAAATGTAATTCTCAATGGGTTAATGGTTTATCCTATAAGAAACTTGAGTAATCCATCCCCGTCGCGATAAACAATTAACTATAAAATTTTAATCCGTTCACTAACTGTTAATCTGATAAGCCAAATACCAATAACCCAATTTTGTGGTTGGGGTATCGGTTGCACTTCGTTTTGAACACCCTACCGGAAACAAACAGCAGACTTTGACCAATTTTAATAAACTTTTCTACTTCATCATAAATCTAAGCCTCTTAAGTTGAGCAATACCCTATTAAGAACTGAATATCACACCAGCTGAAAAATAAAAATAGAATATAGAAACAAGAAAGGAAGAAATAGAAAGAACCTGAAAGTTGCAACACAAAAAGAGACTGAAGTTACAGCACAAGTATGTGTAATTTTTTGAAATCTTGAAAACAAGCTATAACAGCCAGATAATAGAAGAAAACTTATAAATGATTTTCCTGTATACAATCAGTACCCAAAGAAGAAAACAATCTAACAATTTTGTAATCCAACCTACCCTGCTCTGAAGAAAACATCTAAACTATTACTCTAAACTTAAATGAGCTGCACGTGAATAAGAACTAAGTCAAGGAAAGCCCTTCAAGTTTTTCATTTCTCCAGTTCTTACATCAAGTTTACAACTTTCCACCCTTCTCAAACAAAAAAAAATTCAAATCCTTCTCAGAGATAAGTGTGCAACTTTTCACCATAGTTGTCAATACCTTTACATAACTTGCCCCACATGTGGAATTAGCCGAGGTGCAAGCAAGATGGCCCAGACACCACGGTTATCCAAAGAAATAAAATTGGCCACATGTTAAAGCCTATTCCACTGCCTTTTTAATTCCCCTGATATGGCAAATCCCAGATCTCCCCACCCCCCAAAACCCCTAAATTGGGCCCTTTCACCTAGCTCCCCTGGTGAACTGAACCCCCAAGCAGTAGCGAATTTAGGATTTCTAGAAAATGGGTGCAGCACTTAAAGAAGGAAAAAGATGTATTAGTGGCAATTGTTCCCTAGTACTACTCAACCTTCAACCAAGTGCACCAATTAATCTTCTTGTAGCACAGGTGCCACCAGATAATTATTTACATAAAATACTTAGTTTTACAGTAAGTTGCGTGTACTCTTCACTTCCGATGCCACACCCGTGTCAGATTCTCCAAAAACTACACTACTTTTGTAGAATCCAACATGCGCCCGTTAACATTTCGAAGAGTCCGAGCAACATAGGTTTTACGGAGAGACCACGGGTTCACGTGCCTTAATCTTTGCCTATAAATTCGACCCTGGCCCCCAACCTTATGGTTGGAGCACAAGAGTCCTCATGACTAGGTAGCCTCGAACTATACTTTAATGCATGCGGAAAATTTCCAGCTAAGAACGATTGACCTCTAAGGTAACCTCAAACTATACCTCAATGCCTTCTCCCAAGTTCCAAACACACTACCCAAGGTAGCTTCCTGGTGCACTAAAGCTCTGCTATGCGCAGGGTCCGGTGAAGGGCCGAAATACAAGGCGTAAATCTCAAACTACCCACAAATAAAAAACACCAACAACAACAACTAGGCCTAAAATTTCACCCATTTCTTAACTGGTACCTTTTGCTTCTGGGAGGTGGCACATGGAATTAGTCTAAGATGAAAAAAAAATCCCCCCTTTTCATTCAATATTATGGGAATTCAACACACATTGACACTTCCTTTGTTGTGAAATTAACCAAATAACCAATAATTAACACAAAAGAAGAATATATATATATATATATATTTGGAGTAGTGGATATTGTTAAATCAGCCAAAAAACTAAAAATTTAAAAAAAAAATGGACAAGTAACATGCATATATAATCAAGATTCGAGAATGAGCAACAAACCTAGGTTGAGGTAGCAGAGGGTTTTAGGTGGGCTTTGTGCTTGGTTTCTCTTAACTTTGTTTATTAGTACTATCTATGTATGCGCACACTGAAAAAAATTCTTTAAAGAGATTGTGTTTAAGTCCCTCAACTATACCTTATTCTAATTTCGAAAAAAGTCAAAAATACATCACCCTAATGGCTTATAAATACCCTTGGTCCTCTTTTTATTTTTTTATTTTTTAAAAAGGGACAAATTTACCCTTTTGAATTAAATAATTAATTAAATATACTATTCGTCATATTTGGACTCAAATTTATCCTCGATGTCATACTTTGAAGCAAATTTACCCTCATTGTTAAGAATTTTTTCAGATGTACCCTTCATGTAATAGACGAGTTCAAATCAACATTAAATATCTCATTTTTAAAAAATAAAGCACACTCTAATCTAACTCGCAGATCCGACTCGAGCACAAAAAACACAAACAAATATAACTCCTTCAATTATATTGATCAAATTTTCGCAACGAGATTAAGTAACTAGATATTTATCAACACAGAGCTCATGAAAATGACATCTAGCTGTCCAATGCAACAGATTAGGCCTATTGGATGTTTCTCAAGATGATTGAGTTAAGATATTTTCTTATGTGTCAATCGTGATTCGTGACATCTCTTTATTCTTATGTCTTCATATACAGTTTAGATCTACACAATTTTTTTCAGCATGTCATTTGTTTAGAAAACTAATGCACTGACTCTATCTAGATGCACATAGAATTGTATACTAAATTTTAAAATTTGAACATAACTAGAACATGAACAGGTTTGTAATAGACATTTTTTCTAGCTCCATGCTTCTGTGTTATCTCATTCTATTTTAATTTCTGTTCATTTATAAATAACCTAGCAGTGTTGCACGTTGAAAGAGAAGTATATTTGTTCATTAAAAAAATTCGACCAACAAAAATGAGGAAGAGTTATATTTATGTATGTATTTTTTATTGGTCAGATAGAAGGGTTAGATTTTTTTTTTTTTAAAAAAAAAACGAGTCATTTAACGATGATTTGAGTTTTTTTGTTAAAAGAAAGGTATATATGAAAAGTTTCTTAACAACGAGGAAAAATTTGACCCCAAATCATGACTCGAGGATAAATTTAGCCCCAGAATATGACGAAGGATATATTTAGCTAATTTTCAAAGTAGAGGGTAAATATGTTCCCAAATAGTGACAAGGAGGATAATATGCTAAATGGTATATTTGTCTAATTTTTTAAAGTAGAGGAATAAATTTGACCATTTTCTCTTATTTAAAAATAACCTCATTTATTTTAAAAAAAGTCAAAGATGCCCCTCAAACTAACAAGAGATCCAAACCTAAGGATTATATAAGAAATTGAAGAAAAGGGATATAATAAATCAGAAAGCACCCATAAGTTAGGGGTGTAGATAGATCGGATTGATTTGATTTTTATTGAAAAAAAAAAGTCAAATCAAACATGTCGGATTATTAAAATTATAAACTAAATCAAATCAATATAAAATTAATTTTTTTGATTTAGGTTTTAGTCGGTTCTTTTGATTTTTTCATTTTTTTTATAATCTTTAATTTTTTACAATTATATTGTGATTGAAGATTAGATCAAATATGTTTTCATTCATGTGCTAATAAAAAATCACAATTATGAAAAAATAAGGAGCGAAAAACTCTATTGAAACTTAAAAGTAAGATGAAAAGTGAAAAAATTAGGTTTTAAATTTATATTGAGTTTTGGCTCATTTAATTAGCAATTAATGGACAAATATTACAACTTAAAGACCCAAATCTAAATATATATCTACATCTACTTTTAAAATATTGAAAATCACTAAAATTAGTTGAAATTTTTTTAAAAAAATAGATTATAATTAATATTTTATATATAAAAAGTTACAATTTATATATATATATATATATATATATTATGTCGGTTTGATTCGGATTCGGTTTGACTTTTTTTTTTGTTAACACCAAAGCAAATCAAGAATGGTCGATTTTTTTTATCGATTTGATTTGGTTCGTCGATTCGGTTTGATTTGACGGTTTGGTCTACACACTCCTACCATAAATATTAAATCTGTTGGACCCTTGGTTTAAGAATGGTGTTGAAAACTTTCAAGTGAGTGTGTGTGGGAGTTCAAACTCCATTAGAGTCCTTCTTAGGCATATTTTGATGATTATATTGCGTTTCTCATCATCAAAGATTCACGATGTTCATAATACTAATTTGAATAATTTTAATCAAATTTTTCATTGCCATCATCAAATAATTGAGCATTTATACTATATAATTAATAATATTACATGTTCAAAAAGTTTGAGTATCCACGAACTCAAAATTTTGAGTCTGTCATTGCAAAAACATTTTATCCTATTTGATTTTCTCCAATATTTATTAGCCCAAAAATTAACCCTTTCAGTTTCGAACGAATTGTCAATGTCACCTTGCCAGCAATGACTAAAAATCTGAATAGACATCAAGGAAGAAATGAAATCAATAACTTTTTTTTTTTTTTAAAAAAAAAAGTTATACTAAATAATTTGAGATGGGAGAGTAAGCAGCAAGAAGTAAACAACCATCAAACGATGGTGACCTTTTCCTATTAACTTACAAGACTTGAGAAAATGAAATTAAAAAATCCCATTTGTAGTGGATCTCGAGCCTTACGTTTGTTGTGCCACATGACAATTTATTATTGGCTTTGCTTTTCCTCATGTAAATCACTAACACTTTGAAACCTTCCAATCATTCTTATTACTACTTAGTAGTATATAATTTTTTCACCCCAAAAATATAATAGTTGTCTTCTTCAATTCACTCAATCTTATCTCTCTAAGCCATGGGACAGATTCTTGAAAAATTCCAAGGTAATTAATTTTTTTATATATGTTGTATTATTGTACTTAATCCTTTAATAGAGTGAAGTGAAACTGTTATGTGAATCATTCTACCTGAAATTTGTACTACTTGCTTATATAAATAAAGGGTATTAGACTTCTTGTAGTAGATACTGATCTTGGATGAGTAGTTAGCAAAGTTTCATGCAACAGTTTTTGGCCTTATTTTCATGATACATATGACGTTGATATTAAGATTTGAACTTTAATTTTCTGCTTGTTTGGTTACCCTGGAGTTTGTATAGAGCAATTACTGTGTCCAATCGATGTGTCAATCGTTGATATTATTGATTATTCAATTATTGAAAAGGCAAATTCATTCCAAGGGAAAGTATGTATCCTTTGTGGTAATTGGGAAGATTGACCCCGGACCCCGTGCATAGCGTGAGCGGATTGTCCTTTTTTGATAATTGAGAAGTTTGACCCTCATAATTTAGAGGAAAAAAAATTCAATTTCAACTGATGAAGGATACATAATTTATTGGGACAAGATGACTCCTGAGAAAAAGAAGGTAAACTACTATGTAATTTTTTTTTCCTGGATGATATCTGATGCATGTTCTATTATTTGCTATGTCTTGTTTACCTATGCATGTTCTTTTTCATACTGCTTTGTTACGTGATACTTAAGCAGAGGGTCTTTCAGAAACAACCTCTCTATCTCCACGAGGTAGAGTTGGTACTGGACGACATCTGTGGGATCTCACCTGGTATGTTGTGTTGTTGTTGTGTACATCCTCACCAGTTCTCCTCAGCAATTGTTGCACATTTATAATTACTTTGAGCATGTTTGCTGCTCTTTGGAATGTATGTAGAATTGATTGTCTCAGCTAATCAGTTGCATGCAGTTGTTGTCAAAAGTAGAATACTTGGCTTTTACTTTTGTGTCTTTCATGAAGAATAAATCACAAGCATGCCTGAAATTGATATTTTGAGGTCACTGTTTTTGAAATCGATGAAACGTAGATTCTTGGTTGTTACTAACTGTTTGTTGCAGGCAAGGAATGGAGGGAGAGACAGCTGAGAAAGATAACAGACAAGGTGTTTTATCGTTTCCAAAACGAAACAGGAAAAGCTAATCTGAAGTTTGAAGACCTTTACATTGCTATTCTACTTATCTACAAGTAAGAAACTGGTTTTCTTTTGTTACTTTTCAGCCTAATCCTTTCAGTTCCCTAAATCAAATGACTTGTGTTCTTGCAGTGATATCAACAAGCATTTGCCTGGTCCTCACTTTGATCCTCCTTCTAAAGATGAAATTAGAGCCTTGATGCAGGTATGGTGGTGGTTAACTGATTGCTCACTAGAACCATATTGCACAACATATCATTTAGGTAGAGTTAATTGTCCTTAGATTGAAAGTTTGTTCTTTGCTATAGTTTTGAGGGGCAGAGTTGCAGTATTAGGTATGGATTCGTATGAACCTAGTAGCTTTGCTTAGACCCTGTATGTATTAGGCAATCCGATAAATACGTACAAAATACTATGAGTTCATTGACTAACACGAGTTATGGATTATGTGCTATGCTTTAAACCCATAAACTTCTAATTTTGGCTCCGCCTCTGATAGTAATAGTCCCAAGTCCCAACGATGCATCTGGCATTCCTTCTCTGAGAGCCTATGTTGCTCGAACTCTTCCAAAATGCCGTTGGGTGCATCAAATCCTTCAACAATAGTGCACTTTTGGAGGATCCGACAAGGGAGTGACATCAATTCTGGAGAGTCTGAGCAACATAGCGGAGAATTCATGTTTTCCCATCACCCTTGTTTCTTTCTCTGCAATGTAGCTACTTTCATCATTCCATATTATTATGGTATTAGGGGCAATATTTCCTTTTATCACAGTATTATTTTGTCTTCTTGTTGTTTCCTTGGCACAGGAATGTGATATGAATCTTGATGGTGAACTAGATCATGAAGAATTTGTCAAATTTGTGAAAAGGGTAACAAAGGATACCTTCATCACTGTGAGTCAGGGACTGATTATCACCTTGGCAGTAGCACCAACAGTTGCTCTTCTAACAAAGAGGACAACAGAAGGAGTCCCTGGTATTGGCAAAGTGGTGCAGAAAATACCAACTGCTGCTTATGCCTCTCTGGTTACCCTCACAGTTGTCATGTTTCAGAAAGCTAGGGAATAATGAACTTTTTTTTTTTGTTTTCTTACAGAACCAAGTTTCTTATGTGTATAACAAAACAGATTTCTGCTAGACTGCTACACTTGCAAGTTGTTCTTTGAGCATCTCATCTCATTGTAGCACATATTTACAATAATTCCAGAAGTTTATTGTGTATTTTGCTTATGTAAATCCTAGCATTAGTCTAATATGTGAGTTCCTGTTTTGGTTGGGCAGCTCACAACTTTCACATTGTGTTTTGCACAATTGGTGATGTGTAGTTTTTTCTTACCACATGCATTATTTGCTCCAGTCGCTGAAAAAGTAGTTATTTTGCCACTTTTGAGCATTATTTGAAGAGTTCAAGTATGTGCACTAAAAAAAGCACAGCCCGTGCACTAAAGCTCCCACTATGTGTAGGGTTCGGATAAGGGCTCCCCCACAAGTGTGTATTCTACGCAGTCTTACCTTGCATTTTTGTCAGGGGTTGTTTCCATCCTGATCACATGGCAACAACCAACAACACTGACGTACAAATCTTTTATTTTAAACCCACTAGGGTAAGTTTGACTTACAACATGTTAACTCTTCCTAGCAAACTTGATATAGTAACGTGAAAAATAGAGTAATAACATGCTATAACTGGTTAAATTTAAATACATTTGTACAAGTATTATCCTCACAGTGTCACCAAGAGAAAGGGCATTTAAAAGCAAAGTAGTTGTTCCCAAACATCCCAAGGAAAAGAAATGGATACAACCACCTTAATCTCTGAAAGGAGTACTTTGTTACAGATTAGTATGAACCAACGAACATCCACACAACAAACACCATACATACAACAGGAAGTTGTTAACGGGAGAAAACACAGGAATCCACAGGCCATACTGGCATATTTGCCAAATTACCACTCGAAGGAACCTCTAATATCATCCAAGCTCTGCCCAAGAGAATGCCTGCCAAAAGAGAGAGAATTAGTACAACCTAAAGATTCAGATTGCATCCCAAAGGGTAAACAAAGGTGAAAGGAGCTCATTTAATTTTCTTTTGATCAAATTCAGTGAGCTCATTTAATTTTCTCTTTTCTACTATTCTCTACCTTGAGCCGGGGGTCTATCTGAAACAGCCTCTCTACTTCTTCGGAGGTAGCGGTATGGACTGCGTACATCTTACCTCCCCAGACCCCCCACTTTGTGGGAATTCACTGGGTTTGTTGTTGTTGATCAAATTCAGTGAGAAAGGTTGCAGAAAGTAAGACTCACGTGATACTATTTACCATGCCGTGTATACAAATCCGGTATCAAACATCACATGTTCTAGATTTTGTTTCAACGTAAAAATAAAAAGAGGAGGGTTTGGCAGTAGAAGAAAAAAGGTTTGAAGAGAGTTATTTCAAGCGACTAGTTCCATCTACTTGTAACCAAGTCAGACACAAGTTGGCACTTGGTAAAAGCGTCTGGTATTATTACCATCTGTACAAGCTTCAAGTCTGCCACTGACAGTATTGAGAGAGATGTGAATGATTAAGACCGTTGTAGATTGTAAGTAAGTGAGAAGTAAAATCTCGGAGTAGGGAACTGATTGCAACATTTTCAAGTGGACTGCACACTAACTAGTTTAGAATTGAGGCATTAATAACTGTTCTTGCTCTCAGTCCACCATTCATGATATTCCAAGCTGTCACCACAGAATGTGTCAGCTCTTCAGGGATCAATAACTGGAGACTGCCTCCTCACCCCCTCTTCGCCGAAGATAAACTTAATGAACAGACACAAAGGTGTATCTATGACTCAGAAATAGGGTAAACAGAAGAAAGGAAATAAGTAAATTTCATAAGCAACTATATAGTATCATCCTCTGCAAGAGAAATTGAACATTTCTGAATCCTGAACCATAGTCCAACATTCTGTAGCACATTGTTCATTATGGATTTGGTGATGTATCTAAATAGGGAATCCAGTAGATGGAACTTAAATTAAGTTACTTGGTTAAAGGACCAAAGACGCTAGCAGAGCAGCAGTGCTATTTGAAGTCAAATGAAATGATCTAAATAGGAACCGACAAAGGTGGAGGAATTAGCAGTCTGTGATATAGCTGCAGTAGGATAGCATGAGAAGATAACTAGTTCTGAAATAGAATCTTATTTTCCAATTTCCCCAAGCAAGATCACATAGCTTTCTGGAATACAAAGTGGCTTCAATAGCGGGAAGAACATACAGTTACCTTTTTGTAACCAGGAAATCCCTGAGGGTCAATGACACACGGTTCAAAGTTTGGTGGATAAAGGACCCGTCCCGCTATCTTTCTCCACTTAAATACTAGGTTTTTGTCTGTGGTAGGGCTCAAACCTTGACGTGCACCTAACCCAAACATCAAGTATTTCAATCTTACCACTAGACCAAATCCCGGGGGCAATAGCGGGAAGAATATATCATGCATCTTACTAACAGCTTGTTAAATGATCAGCTGGGTGAATTCAACGAGGGTATGGAATCTTTTAATTGATAGCTGGGTTCCATAAACTAACACTGTAACATCCGTGTTTCGCATTTTCATCCTGATGTAAATAGACCCGCAACCTCCATAGAGCTGCTCTGCTGTTAATGGAATTTTCATTTTACTTAAAAAGGAAAAACTTGCAAACGAAGGCATTGGAAATTTGCACCAGACTGCGGCGGATGATTATTATTAACACATGCCAACTTGTTTGCCTAAGAGAGCTGAAATCATACGCTTAATTTGAAGTTTTGAACAAGATCTTTTTTTTTTATAACCGTGGTGTCCGGACCAGCTTTCGCGCACCTCAACTAAATCCATGGGATACCTGCCACCTCCCACCAGCAACAGATACTAGACAACTCTATCCACCAAGGCTAAGACAGAAGTTTTTTTGTCTCTGTTGGGATTTGAAACTGAAACCTCAGGCTCTCAACCCACTTCATTGACCTCTAAGCCACAACCTTGGGTACTTTTGAACAAGTTAATAAGATCATTAAAGTTGTGTCCGCTCAAAATTGTGCAAATTCAAGATCTCAGCCCACTTCATTGACCACTAGGCCACACCCTTGGGTGCTTTTGAACAAGCTATTTTAAGATCATTAAATTTGTGTGCAACTCAAAAATGTGCAAATTCAATGACAATGGAGTATATACAAATATGTTATTATAGGCCTAGATGCCGATTCTACTCAATTAAGGTAAGGTTTATAGTGCATGTAGGAACTAACACAAACAGTGCATGATAACCAGAATAGATGCTGAGGTGGGAGCTATGGGTGGTGGGGATGGGATGAGGTGTGTTGGAGGATGGGTAGAAGCGAAGTGCCACTTATGGAACTTGTTTTCCCTACTTGCACAAGGGAATTCATTTCTTCATTTTTAACAAACTTTTTTCCTAAAGAAAATGATTTTCAATAATTTTGACCTAACCAAACATGGAAAATTGGAACTCCCTACCAAGCAAACCCTTAATCTCACTTATTATCATCACTTGGATGATTGTAGTATATGTTTCTTTTTAGTCTTCAAAGCAAGCAACCGTTACAGTTTAAAACAGTTTCCCCACCCCACCTCAAAGTGGATTTTTATAAGAGACAAACACCTATCTAAAACATCAATATTCACCTTAAAACTCAAGCTGAGGATTATCTTTTTTAAGGAATATACTAACCATAGTGCTTATATGCCGCAAACCAAGCAACCATCAGAAGGATGCTTCATGAGAGCACTACAGACAGTCTATCCTCCTCAAAACTACCAATAGTAACCAATTGTATCTTAACCCTACTTGGAAGTGACAATTTATGAGACACCGAAGGTTATACAGCGACACTAACACAGCATGAGAAAAACATTATTCACAGCTTTTACACCCGTAGTTTACATAGAAGCACGTTAGAGATTCCATAAGGAAACCAAGTGCAAACGGTTGAAGGCCAAGTAACACCCATAAGCTGCAGCAATCCCTAGCAACTACGAGGCTATGAAAAACTAGTAAATATCTTGAATCTATACCACCACCAAGGTGTAGGATCACACTAATCATTACCTAACACTATCAGAAATAATAACAGTTGAGTGTTTTTGGCATGACGGAAAATGTTTTCTTGAAAAACAAGTTGATTTCTTACTTATTTTCTAGTGTTTAATAAGTAAGCAAAAAAAAAAAAATGTTTTCACATGAGCATGTATATGTGATCTAGCAAAAAAACTATAGAGGTGAGGGGGTGGGTACGGGGCCTCAAGGGTTTTGGGGGTTGGGAATGGGGATGGTAAGGGAATAGGGGTTGGGGGCAGTGGGTGGGTGAAAGAATACAATAAACATAGAAGGTCACTTCTAGAACTTGTTTTCCCTGAGGTCAGATGATAGGGCACCGAAGGGTGTAGCCTAGTGATTCAAGGAAGTTGGGTTGAACACCATAAGGTTTCGGGTTCAATTCCCAACAGAGACAAACACTAGGTGATTTCTTATCATCTGTTCTCGCCTTGGTGGACAGAGTTATCTAGTACCTATTGTTGGTGGGAAGTGGCAGGTATCTGGTGGAATTAGTCGAGGTGCATGCAAGCAGGCCCCGACACCATGGATATTAAAAAAAAGGTCTAAAGATAGGTCACTTAAAATTTTGATCAACCAACATGAGAAAATAAGAAAACCATCCTCTATTCCAAAAACACTCTAAACCAGAGTTGATTCTAATTTCCTATGTTGGACAAATGAAGTTGCAGCTGAACCAAATAACTGGGAAGAGAAATAAGCTCAAATGCTCCTAATGCCAACTCTTAACCTGTAATGACCCTGCAAATCATTTTATAAATTTATTTTATTTTAACCATCCTCGTAGTTTTTACGCGTGATTTATGACTTACGGGGACGAGTAGTACCACTCCTTGAGGTGTTCGAAATTGATTTAAGTTGTTGGGTTCTTGAGTTTAATAAAGTAAGCCCGATCTTGGTCAATTTTTATTCAAGACAACCTTGGATTAGTATTTTAATATTTCAATAAGTCCGAAACATGCTTTTTAGTCAATTTACATACTTGATTTATTTTTATGGGATTTCGAATAAATTCCAAGGATTTATTAGAAGTCGGGGTATTTTAGTTTACTTATGTGGCCAAAGAATGAATTTAAAGTGAAAAAGATTTACCATATTTATTATTAATAATAACAGAAAGTTTGAGAAGTAGGGAGCAGAAGTTACAACATAAGGCTTTTTCACATCAGCCTGTGGAAATGAAAACGAGGACGGCTTCAGGTAGCAAAATTCTCTAAGTGATTCTATTAACTTGTTTCTGGTACACTAGGATTTAAATAAGTTAATACTTAGTCTTTGGCATAATGATGAGTCAATGATTACTACTCTATTAAGTGTTGTGAAAATATGACGCAGAAGTCAATTCAGGTTGGAAAATGTTCATTGTTATCTTATTTAGAGTTTGGTGGATTTGTCCTTATTAAGAATTATAAGAAAACTGAGGCAGTGCTTGGTGAAAGTTCGGTGGATTCGTCCTTATTAAAGATTATGAAAAAAGGGTGACGAAGTGGTGAATTAAAGTTGATGGATATGTAATGATTGGCCAATTAAAGTTGTTAACAAGAAACAGTTAGCAAATTATGCCATTGTTGGGTAGTGGCGATATGCCGTGCAAATTTGATTTTATTTTTCTAATTATTGCAGTAGCATTGTAACGATAGTAATGCCTATGATCATTATTGAGATAAGGGATGTGTTTGGTGTAGACAGTTAAGCATTAGTTCTACGTTTGAAATAGAAATTTGATTCGGCTTTCGAGTTGAAACTAAATAAGGTAATATGGGTGTCATTGAAACCGTAATCTTAAGGAGGTTATGTATTTGGAATAGATTTTGACCACTCAGAAGCTTTACGTAAGAGCAAGTTTGTTGATTGACGCTTGGCTTCGATTTGAGGCAAATTGAGACTCTTTTTCAAAGTGTTTATTTGTTAGTTATGTGTATTGGGGGTCCCATATAGGTGAAGTGAGGAGCAATTATACGGGTACCAGTGTTATTTGAGAGGTTAAAATAAGTTAATTGTACGTTTTGAACTATTTTTCCTATTTGTTAGCCCGATGGTTGATTTGCTATGGTAAATGAATTATTGAAAAAGCTAGCTAATGATAATACACCAACTTGATAAGTTGATCCTAGAATTGAAGTTTATTCAACATAAAATGTTTTGCTTAACATTATTGTTGATTTGGGATTGGAGTTGCATGCCTGCATTGAATTACATATAGGGACGGAGTGCACATTATTATCCATTATTGGGGTCGGAGTGCACAATATATTTATTGGGATCGAAGTGCACATCTGCACAGTACATGAACCTTGTGAGTCCCCATGGGTCCTGACCTTGAAACCATTGTTCGGTAGGTATGTACATAACATATGCATTGCACAACACTCATTTATTTCTGGCTCAGATTAAGTAAGGAGTATTTGTTGACTTTATATTATTCATTAAATACATGAATATTTGTTACTTGATTTACTGTATAGAGGATATCTTGCATTATGCCATGATGTCCTTATGAAAGACTTGATTATTCAGTTAGAATAGGGCGGCTTTCCTGAGTGCAGGTTGTATGATTGTTTTTACATCATTGATATGGTGTTACTCGTCACCACTTTGAATTAGGGTCGATCGACGATGCTTGTTGAGTACACGTGGTTTCGTACTCACTCTTGTTTTTTCTGCACCTTATGTGCAGGTACCGATTGAACGACTTTCGGGCATTGATTCCTCTTGGTTAGCATCATTGGAGATTCAAGGTAGTTGCGGTTGTTTTTAGAGACTACTAAAATCTCTTCTAACCTTATCTTTATGCATCTTAAGATATTCAAACTTCTCTTTGATTTCTATACTTAATGGCTTGTGTTAGTGACTACCAAACCTGGGATTATCTATATTAGTTTAACAATTTAGTTTTGAGATTTATTTTATTCTTATTTCCTTCTGCTTCTACAAGTTTCCTAACTTACCTATCATGGAGAATAGGATAGAGGTACCATCACGGTTCTAAAGTTGGGCCGTGACAGATGGTATCAGAGCCCCAGGTTCATTAGTCTTACAAATACAAGTCGAGTCTCACGGATCGGTGCGGAGACGTTCGTTACCTATCTTCAGGAGGCTACAGGACTTTAGGAATATTCATTTTCTTCTCTCTTATCGTGCAATATTGATCCTCTAACCAGAAATACTGAAATTCTTATTCTCTCACAGATGGTGAGGACTCATACATCTCAAAATGGTGGTCAAGGCCCCCCGAACCAATCGCCCGAGATGGAATACGAGGATGGGGTAGGAGACGTAGTAGTGGTAGAGCGGGAGCTGCTCAGATTCCTGATAAGATGGGGTCTCTCGAGGTTGAGTTCGAGGCAGGTGATGATGATGTCGGTTCCAGCTAATAATGTGGCCCAAGTTAGGCACTACCAAAATTTGTTGCTACACCGATTCTTCAGGATACCTTAATTAAAGTACTGGGTGTTTTGGAGACTATAGCTTAGGAAGACGGATCGTTTGGTACTCCACATGTTAGGTAGGGGCACAGACCCAAGATCAACAACCTATCCCAATTTATCAGGGTTCAGCCAACATCGAGATATGATGGTATGCCTTTACTAAGGGTAGGACCTATTGGTGGGGTTAGAGCAACTATGTTTGATTAGGAGCAGCGGTGGTTTGAGAAGTTTAGAAAGATGGATCCACCGCAGTTTCAGGGTGATCATCGTGAGGATGCCTATGAGTTTCCGGTCAGTTGCCACGAGAGACTTCAGAGTCTGGGATTGGTTGACTCCCACGGGGTTGATTATACTGCCTTACAGATGTGTGGTCCTGCCAAGCAACGGTGGTGCTCCTGTATTGATTCTAGGCCAGCGAGTTCTCCACCGATACTTGGGGTATGTTTGCACAGACTTTCTTTGGCAAATTCGTCCCTTATAGCTTAAGGGAGGAGTGTAGGCACCAGTTTGAGAATTTGACACAGGAGGGTATTTCTGTGGCTGAGTACGAGATTCGATTTTATGCGTTGTCCTGTTATGCTATGGTGATCTTGCCAGACAAGGCTGAGATGATTAGGAGGTTTATGAGAAGTTTGACACTTAAGATCAGAGAGGCTGTGTTTGATGTAGCCCAATTTGGGGCTTCTCTTCAAAGGGTGATTGAATCGACAAAGGAGTTCGAGTTGATGCATCATGAGGGGTATGGGGATCTGAGGGACAAGAGGTCCCTTACTTCAGGTTGATTTAGCAGCACCTCGTCTTGAGGTAGGGATTCATTTAGGCGAGATTTTTTCCCTCAGCATGTTAGGCCAATTCATGCAGCAATGCAGACATCAGAGGGTGGACATTCAAGTCGGGCTTTTTATGGTTCGGGATAGGCCTCGTCTTAAGGTAGGGATTCATTTAGGCGAGATTTTTGTCCTCAGCATGGTAGGCCAGTTCATGCAGCGATGCATACATAGAGGGTGAACATTCAGGTCGGGTTTTTTATGGTTCGGGATAGGCTTCACAGTGTTCATCTTAGTGGCTTTCAGGTTGTGACGGCCATACCGGATATTCAGGTCATTCTTGGCAGTTGCTCCCAGGTCTTGTTATGAGTGTGGTAGTCCGAAGCATCTTCGGAGGGATTGTCCAGTATACAGACAAAGTGGTCCACAGCGGGGTCATCAGGCTTCTACTAGAGCAATAGCGCCCTCGGTTAAGGGTCGGGGCAGGTCTCAGGGAGGTAGAGACACCACCAGCTGGCAGGGAAGGTGGTAGAGATGTGACTCAAGTGATAGATAATAGTGCTCACTGTTATGCCTTTCAAGGGAAGCCCGAGGCAGAGTCTTCTGATGCAATCATTACAGGTATCGTCTCAGTTTGTCATCGACCTGCTTCAGTGTTATTTGATCCTCTACCACCTTCCCTGCCAGCTGGTGGTGCACCTCTACCTCCCTGAGACCTACCCCGACCCCTAATCGAGGGCACTACTGCTCTAGTAGAAGCCTGATGACCCTGTTGTGGACCCCTCTGTCTGTCTACTGGACAATCTCTCCGAAGATGCTTCGGACTACCACACTCATAACAGGACCTGGGAGCTAACTGTCGAGAATGACCTGAATATCCGGTATGGCCGCCACAGCCTGAAAACCATTGGGATGAACACTGTGAAGCCTATCTCAAATCATAAAAAGCCCAACCTGAATGTCCACCCTCTGATGTCTGCATCGCTGCATGAACTGGCCTACCATGTTGAGGGCAAAAATCTCGCCTAAATGAATCCCTACCTCAAGAAGAGCTACTGCTAAATCGACCCGAAGTAAGGGACCTCTTGTCCCTCAGATCCCCATACTCCTCATGATGCATCAACTTGAACTCCTTTGCTGATTCAACCACCCTCTGAAGAGAAGCCCCAAATTGGGCTCTCTGATCTTAAGTGTCAAACCTCTTATAAACTTCCTGATCATCTCGGCCTTGTCTGGCAAGATCATCATAGCATAACAGGACAACGCATATGTCACGAAAATACCCTCTTGTGTCAAATTCTCAAACTAGTGCCTACACTTCTCCCTCAAGCTACAAAGGACGAATCTGCCAAGGAAAGTCTGCGCAAACATACCCCAAGTCATTGGTGGAGAACCCACTGGCCTGGAATCAATATAGTTGCATTACCACTGCTTGGCAGGACCACACATCTGTATAAATCAACCCCGTAGGAGCCAACCAATCTCACACTCTGAAGTCTCTCGTGGCAACTGACCAAAAACTTATAGGCATCCTCACGATGATCACCCTAAAACTGCGGTGGATCCATCTTTCTAAACTTCTCAAACCACCGCTGCTCCTCATCAAACATAGCTGCTCTAACCCCACCGATAGTTCCTACCCCTAGTAAAGGCATACTATCATATCTCGATGCTGGTTGATGCTGGCTGAACCACTGGACCCTGATAAATTGGGATGGGTTGCTAATCTTGGGTCTGCACCCCTACCTTAACATGTGAACCCTGTGGAGTACCAAATGATCCACCTCCCTGAGCTATAATCTCCAAAATACCATAACACTTTAATCAAGGTATCCTGAAGAATCGGTATAGCAACAAATCCTGGTGGTGCCTGACATGGGCCCACATTATTAGCTGGAACCTGAAAATCATCATCACCGGCCTCGAAATCAACCTCGAGAGACCCCACCCTATCAGGAATCAGAATAGCTCCTCGAGCTCCCTTTCTACCACAACTTGTGCCCCTACCACGTTTCCTACCCCATCTGCGTATCCCATCTCGAGCGATCGGCTCAGAGGCTAGCAGGGGCTCCTGACCACCATCTTAAGATGTATGAGTCCTAACCATTTGTGAGAGAATAAGATAAGAATTTCAGTATTTCCAGTTAAAGGATCAATATTGCACAATAAGAGAGAGAAGAAAATGAATATTTCCTAAAGTCCTATAGCCTCCCGAAGAAAGGTAGCAAACGTATCCGCAACTATCAGTGAGACTCTACTAGACTCAGCTTGTATTTGTAAGACCAGTGAACCTGGGGCTCTGATACCATCTGTCACGGCCAAACTTCAGGAATGTGATGGCACCTATCCCACCCACCATGATAGGTAAGAAAGGAACCCAATTCCAAACACAACATCCCAAACTTATATAAGCGGAAGGAAATAAGAATAAAATAAATCCCAAATAATCTCAAAACTAAATTGTTAGACTAGTATTGTCAAACATAGACAACCCCAGGTCTAATAGTCACTAAAACAAGCTACTAAGTACAGAAATCAAAGAAAAAATTGAACTTAAAATGCGAAAAATGCATAAAGGTAGGGCTAGAAGAGATTTCAGTAGTCTTTGAAAAACAACTGTAGCTACCTCGAATCTCCAATGATGCTAACAAAGAGGAACCACAAAAATCAATGCCCGAAAGTCGTCGGATCGGTACCTGCACCTTAGGTGCAGAAAAAGCAAAAGTGAATACGAAACCACGTGTATTCAGCAAGCATCGTCGACCGACCCTAATTCAAAGTAGTGACGTGTAACACCATAACAATCATGTAAAAACAATTATACAACCTACACTCGGGAAAGCCACCCTATTCTAACTGATAATCAAGTCTAGTAGTCATAAAGATATCATGGCACAGTGCAAGAAATCCTCTATACAGTAAATCAAGTAACAAATATTCAAGTATTTACTAAATAATACAAATTCAACAAATACACTTTATTTAATCTGAGCCAGAAATGAATGAATGTTATGCAGTGCAATGCATATGCTATGTACATATCCACCGGGTGATGGCTTCAAGGTCAGGACCCATGGGGGACTCACAAGGTCCATGTACTGTGCAAATATGCACTCCGATCCCAATAAATATATTGTGCAGGCGTGCACTTCAACCCCATATATAATGCAATGCATGACGTGCAGACGTGTAACACCAATTCCAAATCAACAATAATGTTAAGCAAAGCATTTCACGTCTTATGCCGAATAAACATCAATTCCATAATCAACTCAACTTATCAAGTTTTTTTTTCATTAGCTAGTTTTCTCAACAATTCATTTACCATAGCAAATTAGCCTATCGGGCTAGCAAATAGGGAAAACAATTCAAAACGTATAATTAACTTATTTTAACCCCTCATATAACACCGGTACCAGCATAGCTGCTTGTCACTTCACCTACACGGGACCCCGTTTCCCCATTACTCTCATTACACATAACTAAAAATAAACACTTTGAAAAAGAGTCTAAGAAAGTCTCAATTTGCCTCAAACCGAAGTCAAGCGTCAACCAACAAACTTGCACTTATATAAAGCTTCCAAGTGGTCAAAATTTGTTCCAAATACACAACATCCACAAGATTACGGTTCCAATGACACCCATATTACCATATTTATTTTCAACTCGAAAGTCGAATCAAATTTCAATTTCATTGAATTTCAAACGAAGAACTAATGCTTAATTGTCTACACCAAACACATCCCTTATCTCAATATGGCCGTAGTAGCATCACTACCGTTACAATGCTACTGCAATAATTAGAAAATAAGATCAAATTCGCACGGCATATCGCCACTACCAACAATGGCATAATTTCTAATTGTTTCTTGTTAACAAATTTAATTGGCCAATCATTAATTCACCACGTTAATGGCAAATCCATCTACTTTAATTCACCACTTTGTCACCCTTTTCTCATAATCTTTAATAAGGACGAATTTCACCAACCACTGCCTCACTTTTCTTATATTTCTTAATAAGGACAAATCCACCAAACTCTAAATAAGACATCAATAAACATTTTCCAACCTGAATTGACTTCTGCGTCATATTTTCACAACACTTAATATGGACAAAATAATAATTAATTAGTAATCATTGACTCATCATTATTGTCATCATTGTGCCAAAGACTAAGTATTAAATTATTTAAATCCTAGTGTACCAGAAACAAGTTAATAGAATCACTAAGAGAATTTTGCTACCTGAAGTCTTTCCTCGTTTTCGTTTCTGCAAGCTGATGTGAAAAAGCCTTATGTTGTAACTTCTGTTCCCCACTTCTCAAACTTTTTGTTCATATTATTAATAAATATGGTAAATCTTTTTCACTTAAAATTCATTCTTTTGCCACATAAGTAAATAAAATTATGATTTTGGCCCATTAATTCACTAATTAATTAATTATCTAAAATACCCAAACTTCTAATAAATCCTCAAAATTTATTTGAAATACCATGAAAATAAATCAAGTATGTAAATTGACTAGAAAACATGTTTCAGGCTTATTGAAATTAGTAAAACACTAATCCAAGATTGTCTTGAATAAAAATTGACCACCATCGGGCTTACTTTATTAAACTCAAGAACCCAACAACTTAAATCACTTTCGAACACCTCAAGGAGTGGTACTACCCTTCCCCGTAAGTCATAAATCATGTCTAAAAAATACAAGGAGTGTTAAAATAAAATAAATTTATAAAATGATTTGCAGGGTCATTACATCATCCACCATTAAAACAAACGTTCGTCCTCGAACGTAAAGAGAGAGAAGGTATATGGGTTGTCAAAGAGATGAGGATATCTACTCCGCATGTCAGACTCAACCTCCCAAGTGGATTCAGCTACAGGACGATGCCTCCACTGCACCTTCACAAAGGCTAACTTTCTAACCTGCCTATCCTGGATAGCTATATCATCCTCCTCAAATGTCGGACTTCGATCCAAACTCATGCGAATCATCTGGATGGTAGTTCTTCAACATGGACACCTGAAAAACTGAATGCGCGGCTGAAAGTCCCGGTGGCAAAGCCAACTCATAAGCCACTGGCCTAACACGCTGGAGAATCTCAAAAAGGCCAATCTTTCTTATCAAACCTCATCACACCTTTCATGGGTGACACCTTCAATAATACCCACTGAATTCCAAGTTACGAACCCTCCTGTCAGCATAACTCTTCTGTCTACTCTGAGCAGCCAAGAGTCGGTCGTAGATAGTCTCATTATTTAACTTCTGCCTTTTGCAGAGGCAGCGATGCTCAAAAGTCAAAACACATGGTGACCAAGGATATTTTGATATGAAACTAAAAGTACTTGTTGTGGTTATATCCTTTTCAACAAGCATATAATGTTATTTTTTACGACACCGCATATTCCATTACCAAAATATCAACCAAAAAAGAGATGGACAGCAGAAGGTAACAACATAACAGGAAGGAGTTTCACTCGCAAAATATTAATGATTTCTACTTTCCTTAAGAACTCATAACTCGCAGATTAACCATCAAATGAACAAAGACAATAGCAACCATATATTTCATATGATATAAAAGTTATAGGCTTCTTACTTGTGCATGCAGTACTTGTATTCTTGACTCCTTACTAAATCTTTTTCCCCTTCCTCCAACTAATTCAAAACACATCAATACAAATATTCAGCATTATGAACATAAGGATATACATCTCAATATACCAGGAGAATATTCAAATTAATTATTCTTACAGGATCACTTTGATAAACGTGTTCAAAACAAACTGGTGACAAGCATTGTAGAGCACAATTCTCCTTGTCTACTGCTGTAGCCTTGCACTTCTCACCCCACATCCCACTTTTTTTTCATGACAAAAACAATATACAAAAATTAGCAAATAAAGAAAAATACACAATTCCTTCTGTAAAGAATTGCAATGTTCGGGTCTCAAATCGAAATAGCTACTTAGCCCCTCTTTGAAGACAAAAACCTATAATAGTAAAAACAAGCAAAAAAGTTCAACAGTTTCCTTCACTTAAAAGAAATATATCAATATATCTTGGTCCATTAGCAATTACTAAAAAGCTTAGATTTATTTGGGTTTAAAACACCCAGAAACCAAAACTCAAAAAGTTTGTGATTAAAAAGAGGAATCCTTTTCTTGGTCTATTATAAACTAAGGGGTCATTTGTTATCGTGGACGAAATTATCCTGATTATAATCCCTGAACTAATTTATTCCACATGGAGATGCAATATAAATTTTATTCCAAGCTTAATCCTGAGATATCCACCTTATCCCGCGTACCAAAACACCCCTTAATAAAAGCTCTAATCTTGTTAGGATTTAAACCCAATTCACAACTTTAAACATTTATATTGTGGGTTAATTAATTAAAGTTTAAAGTACCTCTCAATATCTGCATAACATTGGAGTTTCTTCTGGCTAATTTCTGCATCCTGTTTGTATTCAACAACAACCAAAAAAAATAAATCAAAATAAATATAAAATCAACACCAACAACACAAAGAAGACTCATAAAACCCAATACACCAAATCCAAAAAAAATTAAAAAAATTTACAGAGATTGGGCGACGAGACTTGGCAAGTACACCAGGAGAAGACAGAAAAACTAGTGAAAAAATTAAGAGTAGGATTATTTTTTGGTTATTGTATATGGAAGCCATAGCCAAGGTGAACAAATTGTTGTTGCAAATTTGTAATTTCAATTATTTGGTTAATTAATAACAGCTTGTTCCACTATGACTCAGAATTCCAATTTGATTCTTTCCACAAATATCAAACTGACCCAGATGCTCTTGACTAATGTCATTTTTTACCTCCTAAGAATTGGAAATTTCTGACTCACCCACATGAAATCTCTACTTTCTAAACACACCTAAAGTAGGACGATTATTTTAGTTTCATATCTAAACTATTGAATTAAGCTATTGATTATTTATTTATCTTATTCCAAAGTTTAGATATGAAACTCAAACAATTAAAAATTGAGGCGTGTTTGATAAATAATTTGTGATAATTCAAATAGAAAATTTATATGCATCATAATTTAGATATGAAACACAAAAATGGAGAATATTTTAATTGTATTTTTCAGACTTCACTCCATTTAGCACATTCATTGTTATTGTTATTAGGTCCCTAAAACACAATGAGATTATCAAACTAAAATTAAAAGTTCCTTCGTTTAGCACATTCATTGTAATTGTTATTAGGTCCCTAAAACACAGTGAGGTTATCAAACTAAAATTAAAAGTTCTTTTTTATCATGTTTATATATTTATAAATAAAATAATAAATATTTTTGAAAAGCTTTGTCTAGGATATATATTTAGTTCCAAAACAGAGTTGAACATACCAAATTGGATTGGATTAATACATAAGTGAATCATTACCCTATTCAAACTTGAGTAAATTATAAATTATATTTTTATAGGTTTTATTAATCCTAAATTGTATAAAGTACTTAATGAGGTTGAAAGAACTACAGTACTTAATTTCTAGAAAGGTATGAAAGAACGACCATATAGAGATGCCTATAAAATATTTGAAATGTTGCATAAGAAATAGAGAAATTGGTATAAATAACCGTCGACTAAGATAATAATCAAAATATAATTTTTTATTATAAACATGGTGGAGTCCATGACTAAATAATTAACTAAAAATTATACAAATACACAAATTATGTTTTCAATATTACAAAAAATCTCAACTCCTTAAACATATTATAAAAATCCCAACATATACACAGAATGTTATGTATATGTCGGTTATGTTATGTATATTAATAGAGAGAGAGTAAAATAATTAAAAAAAATGGGAGAGAATGTAATTACTTTCAACATAAACTAATGGTAAACAACAAATTTCTAGTTCAGAAACAAGAACAAGATAACATGAAAACAGAGGAAACAAAGACAATTGAGATCTCTCATAGAACTTCTATTTGGTTCGACAATTTGACTTTTAATGATTGAGAATTCAATCCCAGGTCTAATTGGCAAAATAAACAAAGAATGTTTTAAAAATAAAATTAACGACAAGAGACTTATGTAGTTATTAATTATTTTTTTCTCTTCTTTTCTCCCCTATTCCTTCATTCTTGATAATTTTTTATTTTTATAGATGAATATGATCGTTTATGGTGTTTTTAATGCAATATAGGCTACACATAATAGACCCCTGCGGTCTGCGGTTCGTTTTCTTCCTTGAATCCTCAAAGCTTATGATATTAAAGTGCAATCAGTGCGTTTGTAACCACTTGTGCCGCTCAACAAAACTAAAGAACGCGATATGCACAATCAAACCCAGCATAAAAATTGGATTCTAATTCAACAAAAAAGTCTTTCACCAACACAATCTTAAATATCATGTATTCTGATGCACTATTTTCTTTGATAACTATGATGTCCGACCACCAGCTCACTAAATTATGAAATAATATCTTTTATTTATATAAAAGTGTTTGTCCTTAAGATTCAAGAAAAAAAATTTAATTACTAAAAAAGAAAAAAAAATTCAAGTATACCAATGAAATTTAAAGTGGACAAAATTTGATAGAAAATAAAATAAAAATAGTTCAAACTTTCTTTGGCCTACAACTCTATGGTGTATTGATAATCAAAGCCTTAGATATAGCAAGGTAGAAAAAATTGAGCAGGACGTGTGGGAAAGAATTTTTGCTTATTAAAATATGTGTAATGATCATTTAGAATAAATTTTGTGTTCTATTATTGTATCCTTGTTACTTTAAATTTGCATTTTACCTATTTAATATTTAACATTATACTACAATCACATTCTTTTTATCTCTAGTTTCTTTCACGGCTAATAATTTTCTTATTTAACAAATTTATATAATTTATAGAAAAGGTTAGCTCTCCGTTCTTCAAATTATTTTGATTTTATAACTCTAGAAGCTTAAATTGAATCATAAACTTGAACAAAGAAATAAACACAAGATAGATAAATGTTAATTAGCTGGATTCCTTAAATTGATTTAGTGTTAATCCTTAACATTTATGACAATTTAAGCTGTAAAGATAGTAAATTTGATTTAGTCTGTAAACTTTTGTTCCATGATTTGTATGTTTTATATTTTTTTCTGTGTCTGACATTATGATTACAATTATTACGACTTATTTAGCTTTAGAAATTTTGTCACTTTGGCATGAAGTGTATGAAACACAAGTGTCAAGTAGATCAAATTATTGACATCCAAGGACTTTCTATTAACGCAAAACTAATCAATATTTTTTTAATCTATTTTATTTCTCCCCTTTTGTGCTATCGATTTTTGTTTTAATGTTATGCAGATGGAAGTCAAGTGCCAGTGTAAGTCCTCTCTTTTAAGTTTTTTGTTTTCTTTATGCTTAAATTTTTGTGCATAATTGAAATATTTGTAGAAGGAATAATGAGTACAATTTTTGAACATGTTATAATATTGGAGTAAATTCCTTAAATTGTCACTGAACTTTTACAAACATCCCACTAATGTCACTTATGATTTTTTTTGGACAATAATATCATTGAAATCTATAATTATTTCAAAAAACAAAAAACGAACATAAATGTTAAAAACTTAACTGAATGACCCATTTGACTATATTTGACCCAATACTTAATTATCCATGACCCATGACCCATTTGAACCCACCTTTAAATTAAAAGAAGCCTTTTTTTCTTCTTTATTCCATCATTAGAAGACCATCGGTTTACAAAATAAGAACGACATTTCTTGAAGCTTCTGCAATTCAAAAAAATAAATCAAAAAATTCAACAGAGTTAATGGAGAATGGGAAGGCTTCTGATCTTCCACAAGCCGCTGATAATGCTGATCGAATGAGAGACAAGGAGGTAAAATTTCTTTCTTTATTGTTGTATTTTTTTAGGAGAATAAAGTATTTTCAACTCCCCAACATGTTATTAGACTAAATTTCTTAAAAGTTATTTTCATTTGTCTTGAAATTGACATGGATTTTAGCTTCTTTTTTTTTTTTTGTATTGACTACAGGCTTGGGGTTGGAATTTTTACACTATAAATTTGTGTTTTAGAATGTTTGTTTTGTATATTTTTTCTTTTAAAATACACTCTGTAAAATACATGTGGAGTATTACCTCCTTGAATAATCCTCATTTTCTTTCTCCCTATAAAAGTTGAGATATTTTTGTGTCAATTTCTGTCTTTTTTGGTCTATTTAATCTGATGCTTATGCTTTTATTATGGCAGATTTCATTTATTTATTGTAGGAGTATTCGGCCGCAGAAGTGCGATAATTTGAGTCTTTTTTGAATCGCATTAGTGTTGAGAATGATAATCTTATCACAGGACAAGTTACTATAGAAAGATGGGATAGTGATGTTGAGAAAGATTTTTGTGATCCAGATTATAATATATTTGATGAAGATGATGACTTTCAGGAGATTATAGCGAAAGAAAACGCTAGCAAAAGGAAAGGAATGCCTAGAAATGTGGCTTCGACATCAGGCCAGTTATCTAAGACTTTGATTATAGTACCATAACAGACTACTGATGTTGATTCTGATTATGGGGATTCAGATGAATTGCTTGACTAGGTTGATTCTGAAAAAGAAAATGATGAGGTTACATATGAAGAGTACAATTAAACTAAACATAGAGATAGGCCAACGTTGGCATTAGGGATAAAGTTTGGAGGTTTTGAGGAATTTAAACAAGCTTGTAGAGACTGGGGTATTAAACATAAAAGACAACTTTACCTTCCTACCAGTGATAAATTAAGAGTAATAAGCTCCTGCAAGGAAAATGGTTGTCCATTTAGGATTCATGCTAGCAAGTTGACTCAAGATGATCCTACTGTTCAGATTAAGTCCATTAATTTGACTCATATAGGCGGCAACATGTTTGATAATTTTCACATGTCACCGCAGTATATTGCTAAAAGATAACTTGATAATTTTAGAGCCGACCCTGATTGGAGTGTAAAAGGACTAATTGCAGTTGTCCTGAAGGATTGTAGCTACACAATTTTATATAAGAAGGCATGGAGGGCCAAAAAAATAGCTTTGAAATGGGTACATGGAGAAGAAGGCCTTCAATATGGTCAACTTTTATCATATAGAGCTGAGTTGTTGAATTCTAACCCTGGATCAACAGTTGTGATTTGGAGAGATGGTGAAAAATTTCAAGGTGTTTATGTATGTTTAGGAGCACTGAAAGAATCATTTAAGTCGGGATGTAGACCTATTATTAGCCTTGATGGATGTTGGCTAAAAAGAACTTTTGGAGGAAATTTGTTGTCTGCGGTTGCTATAAATCCCAATGACTGTATTTTTCCTATTGCATACACTGTAATAGCTCAAAATGAAAGTGAAGAAACTTGGAGTTAGTTCCTGGAAAATCTTGGACATGACTTAGAAATAAGGAACAACCATCATATTGCATTCATGTCTGACTGACAAAAGGTAAATCACGTATATGCTTCTCTAACATACTATTTTATGTTATTCAATTTAAAGTTTCAATACTATGTTTAATCATTTTTGTAGGGCTTAATAGGAGCAGTGAAGGAATTATTTCCATCGACTGAACATAGAAATTGTGTTAGACATATGTATCAGAATTTTAGAGGAAAAAACAAAGGTAAAACTTTAAAAGATTTGGTATGGAAAGCAGCAACGGCCAGTAATACAGTAATGTTCAAGAGATGTATGGAAGAAATTAAGCAAGAAGATAAAGAAGCAAGAGAATGGTTCAATCATTCAGAGAGACCATTTGAAAGTTAGACTAGAGCACTTTTTAGCACAAATACTAGATGTGATATGCTGCTCAACAATTTATGTGAAAGCTTCAACAGGTAAGTAAAAAAGTATCTTCTATAATTATGTAATGCAACCTAGTGAGCGTTTTTCTTAATTTAACCCGATGGTTTACAAAACCAACTGAAGACATCAACTACTATTAATGTGTCTAACTAATGTATTTTTAATATTTTTAGGTACATTCTTGATTCCAGAGATAAACCTATCATTACGATGCTTAAAATGATAAAAAATAAGTTAATGAATAGGTTGTACAAAAAGAAAATTTGGATTGACAAGTATCAAAGCATGATTTGTCCAAAGATTGTCAAGAAATTGAACAAAATCAACGATGAGACTTCTATGTTTAGATTTGAATATTCAGGAGGGCCAAAGTTTAGAGTTATTGGGCCTGGTGGACCATATGTGGTGGATTTGGTGGATAAGAGTTTTACTTGTAGGAGATTTGATTTAATTGGATTGCCATGTACTCATGCCTATGTTTCTATTATTGGAAACAATGAAAAAATAGAAAAGTATGTGAATGTATTCTATCATGTTGATACTTTTAAGAGTGTTTATTCACATTACATCAACCCAACAAATCATGAAGATCATTGGCCAAAAGTTGTGGACTGTGCAGAAATTCTTCCTCCTAAAGTTGTAAAAAAAGGGGGGGGGGGGATCCCAAGAATAGGAACAAAGAAGCCGAAGAATTAGAAAAGGAAAAAAACAACTGCAGCTGCTAAAAATGCTGAAAAGAGAGCTGGAAAAAGGACTGAAAATACAGAGGCTCAAAAGTTATCCAGGAAGGGCTTTGTAAAAGGAAGATGTTCAATTTACAAAAATGACGGTCATAATGCTAGAGGTCATTATAAATGGGACAAAAAAATCTAGTGAGGCATCTTTAAGTCAACCTGAAGAGGGTACAAATTCAACTAAACAGAATGAAAATGATGACTTTTGGGATAACTCTCAGTTATGGATTAACTCTCAGATGAATTTGAACTTAACTCAGGTAATAAGTTCTTTATCTATTTTATTTGATTTATTTTAGTTTCTTAGCTTTTTCTTTTTCGTTTTGTTTCAGAAAGGTGCACAAATTATGAAATCACTTACTGTTGAAGTACCCGATGAAACATTACATGTTGCTGACGAATTTTTATAGATATTGAATGGACTAGGTGGACGTGGTGCTGATTATGAGACCTCTTTGCATGTTACTGAATTACCTGCTAGACCTTCTGTATTGAAGAGCGGCGAACATCTTAAAAGAAAATCCATACCCAATGACGTAATTACTGCTCAAAATAAGAGTGCTGCTTAGAAGGATCCAACTGGTTGAATCCTTCGTTGGATACCCACAATTAGATCATTTTAATGTGAGAGACATGAGGCAAACTGTCGGTGTTGTTAAAAATGTTGATAAGAAGGATCCAACTGGTGCCAAGTCACCAAGGCTGTCTAGGAGAAGGGAAAGTGTTACAGTGTAATGATGGTGTTTTCACCGCTTTCTATTGTCATAAAGTGTGTTATGTAGACTCTATTTTGTTTAGTTTTGCTATATTTTGGTCTTTGATTTGATTTCTATGTTCTAGTTCTCTACCTTGTATGTCAGTTAACAATTCTCAGCTGCTTGTGGGATTTTGTTTAGTCAATACATTTCAAAATTTTCTCATCTTACTTTGAGGTTTGTTTTCTCTAATCACGAATGGTCAATCTTTTCTCCCAATTTTCATGTCATGCAGGAGCTATTACAAGTGCACAGATGTTGGAGCTATTCACGTTATGGTATGATGCTATTACAGCCAGGTGCAGTTGTAACACGTTCTGCCTTGAAACTTTGCCTTTACAACCTTCTACTCAGTCTCCCCAAAGCTTAAAAAAAAATACTCCTTGAACGGGCTATCATATCTACCATCAAGTATAAGCTTAACAATAAGAAGCCACCATCTATTTTCCCCCCTGCATCTTGGTGGATTACAAAGATATCTCTAGTTGAAGTATAGATATTTTCCCCCTTTCACCTAGTGTTCATTACGTAAGTACCAAAATTTATCGTCGTATCTTTGTACAGATGCCTAGAGTATATTAGGAACTGGAACAACAGTGGAGACTGAGCAAATTTCTATAAAAACGTATCTATGGCATTTTCTAGGATTTGTGATGAACTTTTCCAATGTATTATATTTTCTATAATTAGAATGAGGGTACTTTCTGAAATTGTTTTGGTAAAAGATAATATGCTAGTGCATTTTTGCGAATTTTCATTTGAGAATTTTTTTATTGTGTGGTGTACTGGAAAAGGTGTGTGAGGCTCTATTGTTTGCCTAATTGCCTAAATATGACTTGATGTTTTCTACTCCACTTAATTTTTAGCATGCGGCACAACCAACAAAAGGTGTGAGGCTCCATTATTCTGCTATAATTTAGTAGTTAAATATACACAGACATACCTTTGAAAATTCGTATATCAGCCTCGAAATTCATTTTGTATACGAATACAAATGTATATGAACTCCGAAATTAGAAAGCCCCTTGAATAGAACTTCCTTGGCTTAATTAGAGGTACATCAAAACGTTTCTCAAAAATAGTTGGGTCTCTCACATGAATAAACAGAAGAACAAATGACTACTTTTTGGAGCTAGCAATACAATGCATAATGTGATAGATAAAAACATTGGTTAGTGTCTGATGGAACAGATCCTAACAAGATTAACTTATGGTGCTTTCAACTTAATACAAACAGGAAAAAAAGCTGTTGCTATCTCTTACCATTATCAAGCTAGAAGTTACATTAACCTATACTTCTGGTAGGATGACTATTTCCAGGCACAAGAAGCAACCAAATTGTGATTCATCGCCATTCATCCAGCCAAAATAAAGAACGCCATTCCTCATATCAAGTGTATAACTTCGGTAGTAATTCTCCAGTAGGGTCTTGATAGTAGCATTGATCGAGGAACTTAACGGATATGGTTTAAAATTGACCATAGAAAATCGTGACCTCCACCTTTCAAGAAGCTCATGACGCTCAACTCTCTTTGCCTCTTCATATTTTAGTATGTTCATAATTTCGCGAGCCAAGCAATGTTGCTCAACATTGATTCATTCCTTATGGTCCCTAGGTAGAGCCACGTCTATAGACTCAAATACAGATAGGTAGTAGTTCAGTGTCTCCAAAAAATAAGGAAAGAATTGGACTGTATTAGTGTTGGACTCTTGCTCCACTAAGGTAACTATCTTGGGAGATAAACTTTTAACCATCCTCAGAAGTCTGTCTCTGTGATTTTGAGTTCCAGCGCTCTCATCGTGCATATGATGCAAAACGAGAGCAAAGTTGACTGCCAATGGTTCCCCAGGCCGAACATTAAGATCCTTGATCTCAACATCAGAAGTATGGACAGATTTCATAAAGCAAGTGCATGTAGAGAAAAGCTCAACGCTAGTAAGCTCTTTGCACTTTAAAGCCTTGTAGATGGAGCTTCCCAAGGAGGCCAATCTGGCAACTAAACCTTCCAGCATATACACTCCTAAACGTTGCATTGGAGACCCACAAACAGATACCACTCTGCGTAGTTCTGACATTATCCATTCAGCTATAGTCAAATTATTCTCCGCTATTGCTTTAGCACAAGCAATTAGAACTTCTTTCAAGCATTGGTTGTTGTTCAGAAAGTTAACCAAAGGCAAGAAAAAAGAATCTTGATACTTTATGGGTTGGTTATAGAATCTGTTAAACTCGTTGGGTTGGTTATAGAATCTTGATAATCGATGGTCCGACCCCAAGCCTATAGTCAATACAAAAATAAAAAAAGAAGAAGCTAAAATCCATGTTGATTTCAAGACAAATGAAAATAACTTTAAGAAATTAGTCCAATAACATGTTGGGGAGTTGAAAATACTTTATTCTCGTAAAAAAGACCCAAAAAAATACAACAATAAAGAAAGAAATTTTACCTCGTTGTCTCTCATTCGATCAACATTATCAGCGGCTTGTGGGAGATGAGAAGCCTTCCCATTCTCCATTAACTCAGTTGAATTTTTTGATTTATTTTTTTTGAATTGCAGAAGCTTCAAGAAATGTCGTTCTTATTTTGTAAACCGATGATCTTCTAATGATGGAATAAAGAAGAAAAAAAGGTTTCTTTTAATTTAAAGGTGGGCTTAAATGGGTCATGGGTCATGGATAATTAAGTATTGGGTCAAATGGGTCATTCAGTTAAGTTTTTAACATTTCTGTTTGTTTTTTGAAATAATTATTGATTTCAATGATATTATTGTCCAAAAAAAAAAATCATAAGTGACATTAGTGGAATGTTTGTAAAAGTTCAGTGACAATTTAAGGAATTTACTCCAGTATTACAACATGTTCAAAAATTGTACTCACTATTCCTTCTACAAATATTTCAACTATGCACAAAAAATTTAAGCATAAAGAAAACAAAAAACTTAAAAGAGAGGACTTACATTGGCACTTGACTTCCATCTGCATAACATTAAAACAAAAATCGATAGCACAAAAGGGGAGAAATAAAATAGATTAAAAAAATATTGATTAGTTTTGCGTTAATAAAAAGTCCTTGGATGTCGATAATTTGATCTACTTGACACTTGTGTTTCATACACTTCATGCCAAAGTGACAAAATTTCTAAAGCTAAATAAGTCGTAATAATTGTAATCATAATGTCAGACATTATCAGAAAAAAATATAAAACATACAAATCATGAAACAGAAGTTTACCGTGCATACAAGCTACTATTTTTCCAAGATCGCTAGTCGAAGTGACTAACACTCAAGCCCTATCAGCCATGGTAAAAAATTCAACTGTATTCTTGATATTAGACTGGATCAAACAAAGGATCAATAAAATAGACTCAATTAGCTTTTAAGTATAAAAAAAGACCATCCAAATATATTACAAACCCTAGAAAGACTACAAAATTCTTTTCCTATTTTAATGGTAATGTAAGTAATATTAATGGTATTGAAATAAAAATAGCAACGGAATCCTAACTTATAAGTAAACTTGTATTCAATAAAGGAATGATAATTATGGTAATTTTGAGTTTTCTAAAAATATAAATAGATTTTTTTTTATATAACCTTAAATATTAGAAAGGAAAATGCTTTATTACCACCTTAAACTATACGCGAAAAGGTTGAGACATACCCGAACTTTAGGAGGGTCCTATTACCCTCCAGGACTATTTAAAATCGCACTTTTGACAGCCTTAGTGCCTACGTGGCACATACGTGGCACACATATGTGCCTACGTTGACCTTTTAGTGTGTTGTGCCACGTAGGCACTAAGGTTGTCAAAAATACGATTTTAATTAGTCTACAGGGTTAATAGGACCCTCTTAAAGTTCAGGTGTGTCTCAGCCTTTTCGCATATAGTTCAAGGTGGTAATAGAGTATTTTCTCAATATTAGAATAATAATCAAATGACAATTGTTTGAGGAAAATAGTAAAAAGATAATTTGTCTGTTGTAGAGTCTTTTAATGAAGGACAAAAAGTTCAAACAATATTTTAAAAGTGTTTCACACTTTTAATATATTATAGATATAGATTATAGATATAGATTATAGATATAGATATAGACTAGTCTCTTGGAACATGTGTTGCACGTTTGTCTTATCATTATTACAAAACCTTTATATTTTAAAAAATTAAATATTGAAATTAACAATACTAATTTTATCTATATTGTATTCATTAAATAAAATTCATAAAAGCAGAGGATGCATTTTTAGAACCAAGCAAACAAATGGAAATATAAATAATATTTTTTTCTTACCATATATTTTTAGACACCTTTTTTATTTACATAAGAAAAAAAAACTTGCCAACATCAATTTAGCTCATACTTTGTTCTTATCATATATTTTAGGACTTTTAATTTTTTTTTAATAATTAATGATAATGAAAGGAAATAAGTGACACAAAAAACATAGTGTGGAAGTTGATAAACCCCAAATTATGAAAAATCTAGATAGATTTATCATTCAAATAAAAGTTATGCATATTAAGATTCAACACTTATGATAACGTAATAGATATAGATTATAAATTATAGATATAGATAAGAGAAAGTACAAAGCATAAAAAACAACGAAAAAGAATCATTTAAGAAAATAATATAAATAACATTAATGATGAGATTAAAGGAAAATGAAAAAATGTACAATTATCAATTAAATTTAGCTGATATTCGTGTCTTTATTTTTATATATCTTACAAATAAGTACTAATAATTAAACTAAAATTATTTGAGAAAAATAGTAAAAAAGATAATTTTATCTATTGTGTATAATTAATTGTAGTTTCTTTATGTTAGGATACAGATGACCAACATAATTTTTTAACTATGGAATGTTTCAATAAAAATGAAAAATTAACATGGAAGGTATTTTAATTGGGAAAAAATTTTTGCAACTAATTTTATTCTCTTTATATTAGGATACGAATTCCCAACACAATATTTAATTATGGAATGTTTTAAAAAATATTAGCTAACCTCAAAGTACTTATCAATTAAAACTAATAACTAAATTAAAATTATATGAGGAAAATAGTAAAATTAACTAGGATGTTGTTGTTATACTTGGTGTGTTGAAGAAATTCTATAATTTATATCTATAATATATGATATATTAAAAGTGTGAAGAGCCCTAGAAATATTATTTGAACTTTTTATCCTTCATTAAAAGTCTTTGCTTTAGATAACATTGTCTTTTTCATTTTTTTTTTCTAATGTGTAAGTGTTAAAAATTAATTAAATATATTTATGGTAAGAACTTTTCTTATTAGAAGTCATCAAATTAATGATTTTTTTTAATATTTAAGTTTTAAAAATTAATTAAATATATTTATGGTAAAACCTTTTCTTATTAGAAGTCATCAGAATTAATGACAACTAAAACTTTTTTCATTAGTTTAACAATTCTAAATCAACTAAATTTGATTTTAAGAAGATTTGAAAATCAAGAAATAAATATAAAAGCGTTAGAATAAGAAAAATTTAAGAAGTACCAAATTTTAAAATTTTTAAGTACATAATAAGAATGTAATCAATGATTTGGTAAAGATTTGACTTTAAAAACAAGAAAAAAATTTAAATATAGAAAAAAAGAAAAATAATCATGCCACAAATATGGTTCAAATTGATGCATCTTTCTTAGCCTCTGACAGCAAGGGAAAGAGGTACTGCATGACAAACACAAATGTGATGATCGATCAATCACTTGAAACTTTTGGTGGTAAAATATATATGTTCTTACACTTGATCTTCGAAAAGTGAGTTAGAATTTTTATACGTCACTAAAATTCTCTACAATAGATAAAATCATTTAAGTTTAAATAACCAAATAGCATACGTACGAGGCACGTGCAGTTAAACTAGTATCCAAAAATATGTATAATACATGTATATTAATTGTATATCTATGTATAATTAGTGAGAATTTATACATTTATTATACATAAATTATACAATAATAATACATTTTTTTATGTACATACATATACCTATTCTATACAACAATGATACAGTTTTATTATGTACGATACATTTTTCAGACTTATACATATTGATACAATTTCTATACAATGATGAAAATAGTTGTATACATTAATGATACAATTTTTTCTGCGCGCATAATACATTTTTCATACACATATAGTAGTGATACATTTTCTATATAGTAATGATATTATTTTATACGGAATGAAATTATTTTAAAGAGGCTAAAAATCTTTTCTAAGCTTCTTGGGCCATCAATGTCCATCATTTCTGTTCTTGCCACATAATACGTTGCTCTACTTGTAATCATTAAGAATAGTAGCCAAAGAAAATTTTGTATTTTGCTAAGAATTTTTTTCGTCACAAATAGTTGAATTATTCAACTACAAATTTCAAAGTCGGTACTATTTATACCTTGCAAATTTTGTGATAATTTTTTATTGTCACTAAATCATAGATTGATTAGAGACAATAAAATGATCGTCACTAATTATATATATTATTAGTGACAAAAACTAATGTCACAATTAAATATAAAGTTTATGGCTAAAGCTTACAACATTTAACTACAAAATATAATTTGTTACTATTGTAACAACATATTTTTTGTGACAAAATATTTTTGTGTCCAAAAATCAATTAGTTTTAAGAAAAAAAGTTGATTTGTCACAAACTAGACAAATTATTAGAGACGAAATAATGTGTGACTACAACACATAATTCGTGACTAATGTTGCTTAATAAAATGACGTCAACTCATTTTTTAGCGGGAAACTTTAGAGGACAAAATTGTGCTACAAAATTTATATTTTGTCACTTAAAATATGTGATCCATGTATTTATTGACGAAAAGTAACTTTTGTCATTAAAAGTGAACAATTAGTGACGAATTTCATATCATAGCTAAAAAATTTATAGCTAAATATCACATTTGTTGTAGCAACTTGGCGTGAAAGAAATCCTGACCCCAGTCATGGTCGAGGTTGAGGTCGTGGTCGTGGCAGGTATTTCAATCAGGGTAATCGTCTTGCAATAAATAATAACCCTCAGTACCGGCAGTGTGAAAAGAGGCGTAAAGCTCCAGAAGCAGCGTCAAGAACGAACCCTGAAAGTAGATGTTATCGATGTGGAGGAAAGGAGCACTGGGAGCGTACTTGTCGTACGCCTAATAGTGGCGGAGCCAAAGTTTGGGTTAAGGGTGTTCAAAGAAATAAAAAAAAACGCTGCTGCTCCAACTAGGAATCGAACCCAGGTTATTGCTGCAGATTTGCACACCCTTGACTAGTAGGCTATGCTTCTTTAGCTTGTCAAGGGTGTTCAACAACATGTATATAACCATAAATATCTATATTTAACGTATATACTCGAAATTTTTTTTTGACAAAGGGCGTTCATCTGACCACCCTTCGGTGGCTATAGCTCCGCCCCTGACGCCTAAGCATCTGGTAAAACTATATCAGGCGTCCCTTAAAAGGCCAAAAAATGATGTTGAAACAAACTTCCTCCTAGAAGATAACATTGAGCCCATGGACTTGGACGTTTCAGATTTCGTTATAGTTCTTGAAGAACAGTAAATCACCCTGTAGGTGACAATAATGATATAATCCGATTATGTTAATTTTATGTTAAGTTTGTATTAGTTTATTTTCTTTTGTTTGTTAAAGTTATATTAGTTTACGTTTCTATTATTAATATTTTATTAATCTTATAAAGTTTGTATAATATATTATGTGCTAGTGCATAGTATAGTATTATGATTAATATACAAAACTAATATTGATCGAATTAATTTCGAAATGAGAATTTAACCTCAAATATTGTTTATTAAATTTCTTTCCAAACATGTGTAGTGGTAATTAGTCTTGTAGTACGTGTATTCTCTGTTAATTAACTAATTTTTAATGAATTATAGGTTATGTAAGTAAATATATTGTATATCCCACTAGTTAACAGTATAATAGTACTAATCCATTCTTCGCCATATCAAAATTTGGTATATAGTGAGATATTATATAATATGTTATGTGCTAGTTATATTATAATGTTTATTTTATTTATATTTTTATTTTGAAGAAAATATGAATACTCCTTAAGTCTTATTTGGATCAATAATCGATGCTGACGATATTTGTGTAATTGATAGTGGGACAACGCATGCAATATTTAAAGATGAAAAATACTTTTTCCACTTACTTAGAAGAAGAGCAAATGTTACAACAATTGCTGGTAATTCAAAATTGATCGAAGGCTCCGGAAGAGCTACTATAGAAGCCTAAGGGGACAAAATTAGTTATAGAAGATGGATTGTTCTCTTCTAAATCCCCAAGAAACTTATTAAGTTTTAAAGATATTCACAGAAATGGATATCATGTTGAGACAATAAATGAAATAAATGTCGAATATCTTGACATTACCAAGAATGTCTCAGGTCAAAAACAAATGCTGGAGAAATTACCAACTTTGTCTTCCGGCTTATACTATGCCAAAATTAGTACAATTGAAGCACACTCTATTGTAAATCAGAAGTTTACTGATATAAATATATTTGTGCTTTGGCATGATAGAATAGGCCATCCTGGCTAAATAATGATGAGATGAATCATTGAAAATTCAAAAGGGCATCCGTTAAAGAACCTGAAGATTCTTACACCGGATGAATTTTCATGTGCTACTTGTTATCAAGGTAAACTGATAACTAGGCCATCACCAATGAAAGTTAGCGTCAAGTCCCCTTTGTTTCTAGAACGTATACATGGGGATATATGTGGGCCTATTCACCCACCTGATGAGACATTTAGATATTTTATAGTCCTAATAGACGCATCTTCAAGATGGTCGCATGCGTGCCTCTTTTCATCTCGCAACCTGACATTTGCAAAATTATTGACACAAATAATAAGATTAAGGGCGCAATTCCCAGATTATCCTATTAACGCTATTCGCCTAGATAATGCTGGAGAATTTACATCCCAAGCTTTTGATGATTATTGAATGTCAGTTGGGATAAAAGTTGAATATCCCGTTGCTCATGTTCATACTCAAAATGGACTTGCTGAGTCATTTATTAAGCGCTTACAATTTATAGCAAGACCACTGATTATGAAAACAAAATTGTCTACTACTGTTTGGGGTCATGCTATCTTACATGCAACATTACTTGTTCGTCTCAAGCCAACTCATTATAATAAATACTCCCCCTTTCAATTGGTTCTGGGCCATGAGCCAAATATTTCCCATCTATGAATTTTTGGATGTGTTGTATATGTGCCAATTGCACCACCTCAGCGTACTAAGATGGGTCCCAGAGAAGGTTAGGAATATATGTGGGGTTTGAGTCATCCTCTATAATTTGCTACCTTGAACCATTGACGGGAGATTTATTTACTGCTTGATTTGCAGATTATCGATTTGATGAAACAAATTTTCCACAATTAGGGGGAGAAAAACGTGACCTTAAAAAAGAAATTGCGTGGAAAGTTTCATCATTATCTCATTTTGATCCACATACCCCTATATGTGAAAGTGAGATTCAGAAGTTCATTCACTTGCAGAAATTAGCAAATCAAATGCCAGATGCATTTATGTAACGACCCGATTTGCTGAATCAAAAATCTACATCGTGCTCATGACCCCGAGGGACCACAAGCTAACCCATGACTGATATCTGTACCTGTACACTACATAAGATAACTCAATAATGCGGAAACATGCACTGAAAGACCATAAGGTTCAATACTGAACATAGCTGAATGATATAACATCTGTGTGGGGTAATAAAATACCCAAAATAAAACTGAAAATACTGAAGTCTGAACATGATAGTCTGTATCTAGTCTGAAATCCTCTACTGTCTGAAGAATCTGAATAAGGAGTTGATGGGATATGTCCCCAACTAACTCCAACTAATAAGATAATCAATGAGGTGCTAGAAAATCATTATGTCCTCGAAGGATGAGGACTCACTTCTACTTTGACTGCTGAAATTGGAATCTACTGCTGATCTGAAATTCGTGTCTTTGAACATATGATGTAACATAAAAACAAAGCACCATAGCGCGAATGCGTCAGTACATATGTAGCGAGTATACATGTGAGGTAGGCTAAATGCAAAGGTTCACATGCATGCTAATGCTAGCTGACTGTCTAACATGAACATGAGAATGCATACATAATTATGTAACTGTAACTAATAACGTGATATCATGATTACTGAATCTCAATACTGATAACATGACATGACTGATAATATGAATGACTGTATCTGAGTCTAACTGATAACATGGGTAACTGCAGCTAACAGTTCTGAATCTGATGGAACTATCTGACTTTCGTACTATAACTGAGTTGACTGTATCTGACAGTCCTGAAATCTGAAGAACTATCTGAGTTCTATTATTGAGACTGATTGACTGTAACTGACAGTGCTGATTCTATAACATGAAACTATGGAAAGTAGTATCTAACCGACATGCCCCAAAAGTTCTATAATAGTTGAACTGGGGTCCAATCTATGACTTGATTGGAAGGGTGTCAATACCGCGCCACTGGTAAGGACAACATGTGAGTAACCCTCATATAACAGGTAACTCTAGCGAGAACGGTGGGAACCCTCACATAACAGGTTAAGACACCTCATTTACCCTCATATAGCAGGCTACGATGTCTCAACCTATGATGGCTACATAGTTCTGGAATGCAAGGATTGCTTTTAGGAATCACACCCTCGTATAATAGGTGAGTCCCTATCCTTGGGTTCACTCGGTACTAATTCCTACTCCTATATGAATGGACACTGAAGATGATTTACTGAACTGAACCGAGCATGGACTGAGTTACTGAATTTTCGTGGCTGACGGAATACTACTGATATCTGACAACTGACTGAGTCATGAGATCATGGAGATTTTTCCCGAGTCATAAGACTATCTGAAGTCTAAGAGTTCATATCTTGACTGATAGTATCGTGAAAAACATGACATGGATCTAGGCACACAACTAATATTTTGGGTACAAGTACCCCCAGAACTCGATAAAAGGAAACTGACATAGCATGATTTACTTGAAGAATTGACTAACATCATAATACATACTACATTCATAGGAGCCTTTCATCAAACATGTAATAGGCATAAACTTGTACATACATGGAGATTTCATGATATCATGCTAGTTAGATAATTTTCCTTCATCTAGGCATTTAATCAAACATATTGTAGGCATAGTACACGTAAAGCACATTATACAACAATTAATCATGCTTCAATTCCAATTCTATCATACGAGGTTTTAATCATGAGATTTCATAAATCTTTATCTATTCTAATCAACCCACATGGAATTTATCATCAAATCATGGAATAGAAATCAATTCCTCATTTATCAACTTGAAAGAGAACATACAAAGCATGAAAACATGAAGAAAATCTATAACTTATAGTTAAAAAGAATTCTTGGACTTCATGGACGAAAGGAGTCCATGAATGAATACTATGCATACCTTAGATCATGATTTCGTAAAGATTGATGGTGAAACCTTCTTGAAATTGGACCTTCTATGAAAACCCTAGCTTGAGTTCTTAAGAGTATTTGAGAAAAACATCAATATTTTGGATGAATAAGGGCTAAATCCCGTGTTTGGAAGCTTATATAGGGGGGGGGAATTGACCCTTTTAACCCTGGACACGTAATTTAATTTTCAGTAAAATTTCCCGATTTGGGCCCTTAGCGCGACGCGGCGTTATCGTGTCGTGTCACTGGAAATTGACAATTAGGAAACTGCATGGTGGCGCGACGCGGAGCTATCGCGTTGCCACCTTGTCTACGACCTGAAAGTTTGGTGCGGCGTGCCAGTATCACGGAGAAACACTGGAAATTGACAATTGCCATTTGAGCTATCTCCGCGATGCGCTGAAGGCTCAGGTCAAACACTGTCTCACTAAAAAGGCTCTAACTCTTCACCCGGGTGTCGGATTTGGGCGAATTATATATCGGGGGAAAGCTTATTCAATTTCCCACGTGATAGGAAGTGAAAATTATGGAAATAACACGTGTATAAGAATGAATTATTATTTCAAAGTAAGTTCTAACATCCCTGAGATGATTTTTCAAGCTAAGAAAAAGCATGGGTATTACAATTTACTGATTTGAAAAGGATAACCAAGTCACATATCCCTACAGTGAATGTGCCTGTCTGAATTGAAATTCCAAAAGAACTACCTTCTAATGTAATAGCTTCTGAATCCCAAACACGCCTGAAGCGTGGTAGACCTTTGGGTTCAAAGGATAAAATCCTAGAAAAAAGAAGCGCGAAAAATGATAAAGATGGTATTATAAAAGATTAGCCTGAAGAGACTCAAAATCTGATTAATCCTGATATTCCTGAAGAAATCAGTGAACTTGAGACTCAAGTGAATGAAGAACTTTCAATAAGTTCTACTAATGATGAAGTAAATTTAGATCGATCGAAAATTATGGTGGATAATGTTTTTGCATATAATGTCACACTAAATATCATGCAAGATAATGAAGATTTTGAACCCTATCTATTGACGAGTGTCGACAAAGAAAAGATTGGCCAAAATGGCCAGAGACGATTCAATTTGAATTGAACTCACTTACAAAACGGGAGGTTTTTGGATCTGTAGTCCAACCCCAAATGGTGTAAAACCAGTTGGCTATAAATGGGTCTTCATACATAAAAAATGAGAAAAATAAAATTGTAAGATACAAGGCACGTCTTGTTGCACAAGGTTTCTCTCAAAGACTCGATATTGACTATGAAGAAACATATTCACTTGTAATGGATGCAATAACATTTCGATACCTCCTCGGTCTAGCTGTACATGAAAATCTTGAAATCCATCTAATGGATGTGGTTACAGCTTATCTTTATGGTTCTTTTGATAACGATTTTTACATGAAAATTCCAGAAGGATTAAAATTGCTTGAAGCATATAGTTCAAAGTCTCGAGAATTATATTCAACCAGATTACAAAGATCGTTGTATGGTCTAAAACAATCAGGACAGATGTGGTATAATCACCTAAGTGAGTACTTGAAAAACGAAGGATACATAAATGATGTTATTTGTCCTAGTATTTTCGTCAAGAAAACGACGTCGGAGTTTGTCATACTCGTTGTTTATGTGGATGATATAAATCTCACCGGGACTCCGATCCAAAAGGCAATCGAATACCTAAAGAAAGAATTTGAAATGAAATATCTTAGAAAGATAAAACTTTGTCTTGGTCTGCAAATTGAACATTTAGCAGACGGAATCTTCATCCACCAAACTGCATATACCCAGAAGGTTTTGAAATTTTTTTACATGGACAAATCATATCCATTAAGTACTCCAATGGTTGTTCGATCACTTGATGTAAGTAAAGATCCATTCCGACCTCTGGAAGAGGGTGAAGAGATTCTTGGTCTCAAAATACCATATCTCAGTGCTATTGGTGTACTAATGTACCTCGCTAATGCTACAAGGATGGATATAGCATTTTCTGTTAATTTGCTAGCGAGGTATAGTTCTTCTGTTATGCGAAGACACTGGAACGGAGTTAAGTATATATTGAGGTACCTGAAAGGGACTATTGATATGGGTCTATTTTATACTCACAAAGCTAGTCTAGATCTTGCTGGTTATGCAGATGCAGATTATTTATCTGACCCATATAAATCACGGTCTCAAATAGGCTATCTGTTTACATATGGAGGTACTGCAATATCATGGCGATCGATAAAATAGTCCATCGTTGCTACTTTTTCTAATCATGCTGAGATAATAGCAATCCATGAAGCAAGTAGAGAATGCATATGGCTAAGATCAGTAATACATTCCATCAAAGAGAGATGTGGTCTGAAGCTTGATATCAAGGTACCTACAGTCATATTTGAAGATAATGCAGCATGCATAACTCAACTAAAAGGAGACTTTATAAAGAGATATAGAACGAAGCATATTTCGCCAAAGTTATTCTTTACGAACGATCTTCAGAAGAATAGTGATATTGATGTGCAGCAGATCCGTTCCTGTGACAATCCAGCAGATTTATTCACCAAATCTTCACCAACTTCAACCTTTGAGAAGATGGTACATAAGATTGGAATGCAAAGACTAAATAAGTTGAATCGGGGTCTTCATCAGGGGGAGTAAGAATACGCGTTGTATTCTTTTTTTCTTAACCAAGGTTTTTATCCCATTGGGTTTTTCCTGATAAGGTTTTTAATGAGACAACACTCAAATGCGTATTCAATGAATTTTTTTTTACATGGACATCCAAGGGGGAGTATTATAAACATGGTAGAGTCCATGGCTAAATAATTAAAGGACATTGGGCTCACCATTAAGAAAAGTAGAATAATGCATAATTATGTCCCCCTCTTTCTTGATATATATCCATTAGGTATCATAGCTATAAATAGCCAATATGAACAATATGGAACGTATAAGAAAAACAAGTACAATTTTCCATACTTCATAATCTTGCTCTCTTTAATTTGTTCGCTTAAGTTTTTATAACATTTTTCAATATATTAATATGATATATTTATTTGACTAGAAAATATAATTTTTTTCACCAATCAATCAAATATGTCACTTCAAAAAAAAACATAACATAGCCGACATAACATAGCCGTCATAAATAGCATTCTGTGTATAAATAAAAAGTATAAATAACATAAATATCAACTTTTTAATAGTAATTACACTTTCTCCCACTTTTTTAATTACTTTACTCTCTCTCCCTATTAATAAACATAACATAGACTACCTATACATAGCATTTTGTGTCTATGTGAGATTTTTGTAATATGTTTAGAAAGTTGAATTTTTTGTAATATTGAAAACATAAGTTGTGTATTTGTGTAATTTTTAGTTAAAAATACATATGGTGGCATACTTAAGTATTAAATTACAAAAAAGAGCAACACTTTTTCCTAATTACATTGTGTAGCATTTGTAGCATTATTTTAAGTGGTCCCCTACTTTTTGCCGCCTAAGAAATGTTACTGTGCTAAAATCCCCCTTTTCACGCCATTCTTTTTTATCTTTCCTTAATTTAAATTTTTTATTCCTTTTTTTGGCTATTAACGATCACTCCCGCTTCAATTTTATTTCCTTTTGCATGATTCTAGCACGATCTGTGATACGAATTTTCTTCCTCTATTTCAGATAACTATTAATCTTATATTGCATGTTAGCGGTTTCTTTTTTTTTCCTACTGTAATTCATCTGAAAATAAGATTTAAGGGTTTTATGTTTTAATGGTTGAACAACAGCAAAAACACCAACAAATAGTGGTATACGGAATATGAATTTAGTGTCTGATTATGCACCATCTTTTAGTCTTGGGTTAACTCAAGAAGATTTAGTTAAAGTTGTTTCAAATCCTATACAATTGAAGAAATCTGGGAGATCGAAGGAGATTAGGTCGAAGTTTCGCAACGGCCCATGAAGATGACTGAAATTTTGAAAAAAAAAGGGTTGAAGAAAACTCCTCCAAAGGAGCAAAAAATTAAAAAGCGGTGCGAGAAGAAAAGGAAAGTTAAAGAAATTGAAGATGATGTTGAGAAATCTTATGCTGATGAATCTGAAGAAGAAAGTGAGGAAGAGGTATCTTTTTTGTTTGTAAATGTATTTTTTTGTCCGTTAAGTATTGTGCTCAAGTAGTTAATACGTATTTTATGTTATGATGATATTTAGGAATTGTAGAAAGCTGATTTTTGAAGATGATAGTATAATTGTGAAAATATATTGTTATATTAACCACTCATGAATAATATTTGGCTATATGCATTTTTAGTATAATTGATATGTATTTTTCAGTATTGGTTGCGGTTTTGGTATGATCAAAATGCATATGCATGTTATATGTATGTTTTGACTGCTTTAATATTTTTTATAGTTTAACTACTCATGAACAGTCTATTGGCTATATGTATTTTTAGCATAATTGATATGTATTTTTCAGTATTGGTTGCAGTTTTGATATGATCAAAATACATATGCATGTTAATTTTAGTTTAACTACCAAAACAGTCTATTGGTTATATGTATTTTTAGTATATTTGATATGTATTTTTCAGTATTTGGATGCATTTTTATTATCATGCAAATACATATGCATGTTATATGTATTTTTTGTCTGCTTGAATTTTTTTTACAGATTAAGAAGTGGTAGTTTTACTTTCTATAGGTGATGCGGGACCAAATTTTCATTGTCAGAAAACTTCCAAGATTTGCACCACACATGTGCTAGTACATTGAGAATGATATTTATGGAAGCATACGCGCCATATTAAACAGCGAACAGTTTAAAAAGTTTTGCGACAATAACATTTTTGGTTATTTTATGAAGAAAAAACAATCTATAGTGCAAGAACAGTTGTGCAGATACGTTATGATGCTTGAGGTTAAGGGTAGTTCTTCTTCTGGAATTCTGATTTGTGCTAATTGCACCTCTCTTAATTTTACTCCCAGAGAATTTGCTATCGTTACTGGATTGAATTGTGTGTCTAATAGGTACAACTTTATTTTTGATAAGGGTGTACCAAATAAGATTGTTGAAAAGTATTTCAATGGAGCAGGAATTATACAGAAAAGACAACTATTTCTAGCATTCACGGAGAAAGTCTGAGGGGAGAACAATGATGAGGATGCTGAGAAATTTGCAATTCTATATTTCTTGCATTTTTTTGTATTATCTAATGTTGAAACTATGGTTATACTTCGTCTTCATTTTTATTTGGTAGATAGTGGAAGATATAAGTATTTTTCATGGGGTACTTTATCTTTTGAGGATCTAGTGAGAAGTTTGAACAACCTTTTGAAAGATGGTGGTGAATTTTATTTGATTTAGGGAATGCCCCTGGCTATTCAAGTGTGGCTTTACGAGTGTTGTTCAAATGTCCCACCAAAGATTTTATCAAAAGTTGATAATTGGATTCCCTGATTATTAAATTGGAAGACAAATGCAGCTTGACCACGTTTTGAGTTTTTAATGGATGTTATGTTCAAAGATGATGACAAGGTTTGTTGTTAATAAATACATATGTATTAATATGTATTTTATAGTCTACATATATACATTTTCATTTACAATTGTTTAACTGATTCTTTAACATATATTATCTATATTCCTAGGTTGTATTTAAGAACATAGAGCTAACTCAAATGGAATTGGCAAAGTTTCAAATACCACAGAAAGATGAAATACAAGATGATCGTTCAGTAGATTCTGATGATGGCTTCCAGGATCCACCACCAAAAAAGATCAACGAACATTCAAAAAAGAAACAAAGGTTGATTCATCAACCTCAGCAGCGAAGAAACCTTTAAGGAAAAAGCAAGTCAATATTATTGACGAGCATACACAAAAGAGGGCACCAGCTCCTCGTGCTGCAAAGGCTGCGGGAATAAAGACACCGGTTTTCAAGCCAATTCCAACACGACAGGTAGCTTCTTCAAAAACGAAGAAAGGAAAGCAAACAGCTAGGGTTATTTTTCCTTCGGTACAGTCAAAGCCAGAGAGTCATGTAGAGAAAGTAGTCGTGTCAAAGCCAGAGAGTCATGTTGAGAAAGAAACCTTTATTTCTAAGAAAGTTTTTGATGCATTCCACGATGAGGTAATTTTTTTGTCAAATATTTATTTTACATTAAAAAATTTGTCTTTACTGATTTTGTATGATTACAGGTTTGTTAAGAGTTTAAAAAAATTCATAAATTAGTAAAGAAAAAGTTCAATCAGATGCTCAAAGCAATTGAACAAAGAAAGGTAAAGGTTTTATTATTATATATGCAGAGTATTTGAAAAATACATATGCAGTGTATTCAAAAATACATATGCAGAGTATTCAGAAAAACATATGAAGTTTATTCAAAAATACATATGAAATGTAGTAAAAAATACATATGCAGTATGTTCAAAAATACATTTGTAGTTGTTAGTATTCTGTTATAACAATATGTATTATAGGTTGATTTTGCAAATATAAGAATTCATAAAATAGTTTGTTTTTTGTTTTGTATATTAGTATGTATATTGAGAATGATGTTTATAACAATGTGTATTTTTAGTGGGTTGGTATATACATATTCAGTGAACTCAAGTATTAATAGTTTATTGAACTTATATTTTTGGCAACAACATGAAGATAAAGATCCTGAAGTTCAACAGATGGATTATGCTGGTGCCGAAACATCACCACAATGATTCAGTCCTACTGTTGATCAGAATTTGGGTGAAAATCAGGATGGTACATTGGTAAATAATAACTAACATATGATTATTCATTTGAGTGCTCATATGTAATTTTATTTTTTTTAGCAGTTATATGTTATTTTATATATAGACCTGTATAAACATACTCAACTGTGTTTTTGTTTGATGTTGTTTTAATGTTTGTTTACTTGTTTGCAAGGGGTGTACTGATTTGCATCCAGATAAAACAAACATTGAAATTAATTCTCAATATTTAATCCCTGATGATCTTCTCAAAAGTATAAATTTGGATTATAATCTTTCTGAGAAAAGTATGTATAATGAAATGAACTTTAGTTGATGTGATGTAACAATCCTAACAATCCACAGGACAATTATATATTGTCTTTCATTTCTATTGCAGATCACTGATGAGAAAACAAATGAAACAAATTTGTCTGATTCGCAGTTTACAATCCCAGATGAGTTGTTACCAAGTCTAAATGCCTATCGGAGAGAAAGCATCACAACACATCCATCAGCAACCCGTGAAAAAGAACCCAATGATGAACATTTCAATGATAAAAAGTCCGAGTATGTTATTCAAGATCATTGTCAAGTCTGTATTATGAACATATTTGAAGTTATGTGGGTTATTTTGGACATAACAAACGAAACTTTTTTTCATTTTATTAAGAAAAAACAAAGAGAATGTTGGATTGAGCTCTAAATCAGATATGCACAGAGAGGTTGATCTTGGTACAGAGGAGAAAATTATGACAAATCCTAAAATACAAGAATTAACTACTGATTAACAAAGGGATAAACCAGTTTGGCATGATTCACAAAACACAATCCCTGATGAGCTACTTCCTAGTTTGAATGTCTACAGTAGTAAAAGCATCATTGTTCATCCTTATGCTAATCTTGAACTTCAAACTCCCGTTCAAAAGTTAAGGATTAGGCGACCATCCAAATTCAAGGAGTCACCTTACATGATGAAATTTGGTTCAACTGACGGTAAGTACACTAAGTTATATATATAGTTTTCAATGTAATATGTTATGCAAATACTTTTTATTAATTAAATTTTTGTATTATGTAACTATATAGAGAGCTCACATATGTATATTCCCCTAGAAACATCCATTTATTTATCACCCGATTAATGGGATAGTGGATACGAAGATTGTCAACAAGTTCATGGATTGAATTTCTGTTGACCTTCTAAAAGTTCATGTTAAAAGGTATTTCTTTTGAACTGTTTTAACTTTTTTTTTAAATTTCATTATGTTTTCATGATTTAACATGTACTGATAAAAAAACAGGTAGGGTAATGTGGATCATTACAAAAAGGGTAAATCATCCATTCCAATAATGCATTTCGGAGTTGAGACTGTTGAAGATAAAAGCTGGTTCTACACAATGGGGTTCCCTGATCAATCATGGACAGACTCGGTTAGTATATTATTTTGACAATATTTTCTTTACAGTTGTAGCACTACTTAAAATACATATTATGTTACTTGTAAATATATATGCAGGTACACATATGTATTTTTACTATGTTTTTGATTATTTAACAAAGGATGTGTTAAAAATTCATATATAACTTATTAATATACATATGAATTTCCATTAAATCACATACTTATGAATATCTATTTTTCTTGAACTGTCTGTATATAAGTGTTGTTTACAAATGAAATTATTCATATGCAAATCTTAGACATTAAACTTTAAATTGCATATGTATTTCACATTGCATACACATGCTAAATTTAGTATACAAATAGTTTGAATGTTCTAAAATTTGTGATGTTAATTATTGCAACAAATTGATGTTTACTTTTACTACTTGAGGAAGAAGTCGAAGTATGACCCCAACAGGTCTTACAAATTCAGCACAGTAGATTGCAACTTTATGAACATAATTAGGTTTGTTCATAATGTTTATTCTATGGATGATCCAAACCTTACTGCGGGAGGACAGGAGGCCCATCTTAATGAATACATCAATGGATTCCATATTCATACTACTGTGCCATGGCATACAGTGGAAAATATTTATATTCCAGTCAATATAAAGGAAAAACATCATTGGGTGCTAGCAGTTTTATCCTTCTCAAAGAGGTGCATATTCTTATATGATTCATATGAATCATCTGGTCATTATCCAGTTGTTCTTGTTGAGATCAAAAAATTAGCTGAGATTATCCCTTTGTGTCTTCAAGGATGTGATTTCTACAATAAGAAAGGAATTGATCTTCAAAACCATCCAAGATACAAAGACAAAGATTACTCATATATGTTTGATGTGTTATTTGAAGAGAAGTTGCCTCAACAACCGAGTGGAAGCTTGTAAGTTTTTAATTTACATATAACAAAATTGTATATTTGTACAAAATATATTTTACTATTTAATCAATTTTTTTTCTTGTTATTGTAGGGATTGTGGTCTTTTTACGATTACATATGCAGAGTGCCTTTCTTATGGTCACAAATTTTTTACGACTAAGTTCCACCCCAACGCACTCCGTACAAGATATGCTGCATTTTTGTGGGACTATGGGATCTGAAAACAAGAAGCAAATGCTCATAGTGATGTCAAATCCTTGAGGCTTGCAAGACAAAGTAGAATAACTAGTGTCGCTGAAGTTTTTGATGTATGATGGTTGATAGATTTATTACTTTGTATAGTTGGGAAACTGGTTTATGGATGTAGGTTCTGATTTTACAAACTAATTTTTATGTTTTGAAGTGGTTCTAATTGTAGGTTATAATAGTACTTATTTTTAACTAAATGAAATTAATTCAGTTTTGAAGTGGGTCTAATTTTGATTTGAATTAAAGTTTAATTTGAGTATTTTAAGCAGTTTTACCTTTTACTGTGAGATTTAGTTAAAAACTACATATGTAGTGTTCATATTATGCTTAAAAATACATATGCAGTATAAATCAAGTGTTTTTAGCCTAAAAATACATATGCAGTATTAAGATTAAGCATTCCAAAAATACATCTGGACCATACCTAATATGTATTTTAATATGTTTTTATTTATTATCAATATAAATGCTAATTTGAATTAAATATAAACTTGTATTTTTTATGCAGTTCTACTTTTTATTGTGAGATTTTAGTTACAAAATACATATGTAGTGTTGATATTTTGCTTAAAAATACATATGCATTATACATCAAATGTATATAGCCTAAAAATACATACGCAGTGTTAAGATTAAGCATTTCAAAAAATACACCTTGATCATACCTAATATGTTATTTAATATGTGTTCATTTATTATCATTATAAATAAGGATTTGAATTAAAGATAAATTTGAGTTTTTTATATAGTTCTTCATTTTACTGTGAGATTTTAGTTACGAAATACATATGCAATGTTGATATTTTGCGAAAAAATACATATGAAATATACATCAAATATATTTAGCCTAAAAATATATATGTAGTGTTAAGATTAAGCATTTCAAAAATAGATCTTTATCATACCTAATATGTATTTTAATATGTGTTCATTTATTACCATTATAAATGAGAATTCGAATTAAAGATAAATTTGACTTTTTTATGCAATTCTACATTTTATTGTGAGATTTTAGTTACAAAATACATATGCAGTGTTGATATTCAGCTTAAAAATACATATGGATTATACACCAAATGTATTTTAGCATAAAAATACATATGCAGTGCTAAGATTTTTCAATTCAAATATATATATGCAGAATATGTCATATGTATTTAAATCTTTGAACAATTAGGAACTAAATACTTGTTTGGTTAATCAAAGTTACCAACTTTAACCTAAAATATATATACAATGTTAAAAATATATATGAACTGTAGCTTGAAAATACATATGCAATGTTCAGATTTTGAAACATATACATATACTTATTCACATATTACTGTGTTCAATTATCAAATGATGAATAAATGTATTAACTCAAATAAAGTAGTTCTTATTATAAAAAATGAAAAATAAAGTTTTAAGAAATAATACCGAAGAACAAATGTATCATTTGCGATATTTCCTACAAGAACGCCTATTGTGACCCTTATCCCCACAACCACCGCATGAGTTGATGTTCTTCTTTCTAAACATATCCCGATCAGATTTTCCACGATCCTTCTTTGCATGTCTTCCTGGAGGTCGTTTGAACTTTGGTGGCAGTAGTATCTCACTAAGTACGCTAACTGGAATTATCCAGTCATCTTGGTATGGTAACGGATAGATTGAAACATCATATGTCTTCAACACAGTTTTTGGTTTAAACAAATCACAACAATATGGTCCCTTCTGAAAATTATTGTTGTCTAACACCGCACAAGCATGTGCACATGGTATCTCATCGAGTTGAAATGTATTACATGAGCACCTTTTTTTTCTTGAGGCAAACGATGAAGTGCTTTAGTTTGTCGTGCACCATATACACATATTCCATGTCTGGTACAACCCGATATCAAAAGAAATATGTAAATGTTCTGCTACAAAAAAGATGCAAACCATATTATTTGATATGTTGCAACCACAACAGCATATGTATTTTTCTAGACATGCATACATCCTTACATAAATACATATATTTAATAAAAATAAATGACAAAAATATTTTTATTTGTTAATGAAGATGTTTTTTACTATTTTTATAGACATTAATGCATAAGCAGTGTTCAGATATTACAATAAAAATATATATGCTGTGCAAATTTTAATAAAACATCTAAATACATATGCACTATTGATAAGTTTCTATACAAAAAATCCATATGCAGAATACATAATATGTTTTTTAATGTTCTTTTTTGATTATGTTGTATATGTTTTCATTAATTTAGGACTGAATGGAAGCTATTTTCTTATGTTTTCATAATTATATATGCCACAAATGTAAAAGGTCATACCGTCATATGAGTACACAAAACCTCGTTCTCTTTGAGTATGTCATTAAATTTTCCAATGAGTGTTGTGAAGGTATATGAAGCCTCCTGCCTATTTTCGCATTCCATTTAGCAAACAACAATCGAACTTCCTCAAGAAAATCATAAATTAACAGTTCTCTAGCTGATACAAGTACTCCATTTATTGACTCCGCAATGTTTAAGGTCATAATCCATCATCGTTGAACTGTTGCATAGGACCTAGACCATTTTTCGTAACCAACCAATTCCAAATATTTCTTCACCCTAATATCAACTGCCTCAACCTTTTCCATTAACATGTGGAATTCTGACTTTGAATATGCTTTGGCCATTGTATAAAAGATCTCCGATAATGCATCGTGTGACTTTCGATAAAGTTTTTTCATATTTTCTCATAGATGCCACATACATGCATAATGCGGAACATCTTTGTACACATCACCAACAACCTTTATGATGCTTGGATTCCGATCAGATACAATACACATGTTTTGCCTTTCCCGGTATGCTTTCTTTAGATTCTCAAAGAACCAAGTCCAAGATGCATCATTTTCAGAATCTAGCACACCATATGCCAAAGAAAATATATGACCTGTATTTATAAATACATTTTGAACATGCAGATATAAATACATATAATAACTACATGTATTTTTTAAAAATACAGATCCAAAAACCTATATATTTTACCAAACAAATAGCAACAATTACATTTACTAACATGTAAATGCGCATCACATTCATACATTATCAAGTAAACATGTTTCATCCATGCAACTTTGGAAATATATATATTTTTAAACAAAATTATATATATCAACTAGACATTTATATTTTCAACTGATATGCAGAAAATACATATAAACATACAAACAGTTCTACAATGTAAATATAAAATTATACTAACCTGCTTCATCCATCGTACATACAGTTACAAATATCCCAGTATACATTCCTATTAGACGACTACCATCAACAACTACGACAGGTTTACAATGATCAAATTCTTTAATGAATGCACGGAGGGCTATAAATACATACAAGAACTCGTTCTCATCCGTCATCTTCATTCTAATATGTGACTCAGGATATGTATTGTTCAAAACATATAACTAAGATGGTAATTTTCTGTAGGATGCAGATGGCTTAACCCTCAACTCTTCTAATGCTCTTTCTTTGGCCCTCCAACATAGGTGTATGTCAAATCCATACCAAACTCTTCCTTCATGTCATTTTTTATTTCGGTCGCATTGTGTTTTCTTTTGTGGCTTTTGAATTTTTGTTTAACCATACCCCCTATCAACATACTAGTAGCATGCATTTTTGGATAGACCTTGTCCTTCACCGGACAGGTATGTTGAGGTATGAATTCTCTTATTCTAAACATTCCAGAATCTCCCATACCAGATGCACGCATTAAAAAATTGCAGTTTCTTGATTTGCAAAATACTATATAACTGCATCCACCGTTTAGTAATACTATCAAAATACATATCCAAACTTATTTTAAATATTATCAAAATGATATAGAACGTACGAACCATTTCTTACTTGACCTTTCACTTCGCGTTTGAAACTTTTCCCTAATTGAATAGTCCTTCATGACTGACTTTAAAATATTTTTCGTCAAGTAAACCTGGTCTGCCTCAATATGTTTGTGATGTGGATCAAAGATAATCACCTCAACCGTATCCATCTCAAATATATCTAATGTTGTAGTTTCTTCAGAAACCACCAAAGCTCCTTCGTTATATGCACCTAATACTGCTTGCACATTGTTACAGACGGCTCTTCTTTCAGCAACACATAGAGATGAACTTGCAAAGTTGCTTCCTACAACTTTCTTCAAAATGCTTACATATAAAGGAAGACAATTCATGTCGTGTATCTTTTATTTTTGCAACATAAAAACCTTTCAACCCATATCATTATGTATTTATATTTGCCTTGTATTACCAATGATTTGAGATTCCACTAGAATACGTTTTTTCGTTAAGTCCACATTTAAATGTGATGTCAAAAATATCATGCAACTCAATGAGTGATGATATTGTACTCAACAGTATAGCATCAGTGACGTAATCTTCGTAGTTTTTTTTCATACGTCCATCTCCCAGAGTGCTTCACAAGGACTGGTATGCTTCCTATTTCTACTTAATTTAGCCAAAAATAAACAAATATACATATTTGTCAGATGTCATTTGTTATAACACACATTTTTCAGCTTTAAGTGCAAACAAAGTTACACAGACAACATCTTCACTTAAAAAAATACATTTAAACAATATTTGTTTAAAGTAAAATACAAACACAACAAAAGTTTTCAACCAAAAACAGAAACTACTGAATCGAACACAAGTAAAATGGGTATAAAAGATCTTTTCATATATACAGTTACACTCTCAAATTTCGACAAGTAAAACAAAACTACATATGCAGTGTTAACATTAAGCATATAAAAAATACATCTGGAGCATACCTAATTTGTATTTTAATATGTGTTAATAGAATTTCATCACATTGAACAACTGAATTCGATCATTCATTGTTCTAGGAGTTTAGAAAATAGTTGAATAAACTTCAAATAGAAATTTGTTTATAATATACTCATAATCAGTTATAAACCAAAGTGAAAAAAATTCTACAAAGCTTCACAATTTGTTCAACTGTTAAAACGATCAAAATAACAACAAACGATCCTCAAAACAATAGTCGAATACTGAAGTTTTAATACCTGAAACAACTTTTAAGCTGAAATTTACAACAGATAGTTGAATTCCGAAGTTTCTCGTTCCATATGTTGAATTTACTGCTACATTGCTTCTAACTCGAAATTCGTTTACAATTTTTTCAAAAACAAATTAACGACGACAATAAAAACTAGATAGGAGCATCAGTAATGGTTGAAAAAAATTGAACCGAAAAATAATACTGATTATGGACCTTAAACAACAGTAATGATTGAATTTGCAACTGATAGTTGAATTCGAACAAATTAAACTAAAAAAATCTACAATTGAATTTGATTTAAAGACATTAATGCTTCGTTTTTAACTGATGTTGAATTCAAAGAAATTTTAGTCGAATTTGATTCAACAACAGTAATGGTTGAATTTCAAAAACACAATTGAATTAGAATAGATTGCTCAGAAAAAGGTTCAGCAAATTTTGCTTTTGCTTTTTTTTTTTGGATGAACTTGTAAATGGAAAAAACTGAAATTTTAATTTTGTTTAGTGTTGTTAACATATAACGGAAATCACGTGATCTAAGAGGTTTTAATGAAAAAGGAATCTATAAATTTAATTAAGGGCAAATTTCAAAAGTAGCAAACTTAAGCTCATAATTAAGAGTTTCATAGCAATTGCTTCATAATTACATAAAATAGCAACTTGTATTTTGTATTTTATAAAAGTGTTGCTATTAAAATACATATACAACAAGATTTACTATCCTTTTTTTACTCAAATCAGTTGAGTTAAATAAGAAATAATTATCTCATGTATTTAAAGCAGTAAATTCTTATTTAAAGCAGAAAATTCCTTTTTCATAAATTAATCTTATTTAAATTAGTAGATTACTTTTTCAAATCAAACTCAAATATGAAGATTATGATCTTCAAAAATTCAAAATAAAGTATCATTAACGTTTTTTTCTTTCATTCACTCATTTTTATTTTTATTTCTTTTTTCTCTTCTATTTTTTTTCTTTCCACTTTATTTTCTTTGTTCTATTTCTCTTCTTTTTTCCCTTTTTATTTTTTTTTTTTTTTTTCTTTTTCTTTTTTCGTTTTCTTTCTTCTTTTTCCTGTTTTTTTTTAATTGTTTTTCACTTTTATTTTTACACTTCTATTTCTAACATCTCTTTTTTTGTTTTGATTTCTTTTTCTTTTACCATTTTTCCTCTCTACTTTATTCTTTCTCTTCTATTTCTTTTTTTTTTTCATTTTTTTCCGTTATTTTTTTTATTTTTCGTTTTCTTTTCTTTTTTCCTTTCTCATATTTTTATTTTTCGTTCTTCTTCATCTTTTTTTCTATTGTTATTTTTTTTATTTTTTTTGCCTTTATTTTACATTTCTATTTTTTTCTTTTTCATTTCTTTTTTTTTTTGAATTTTTCATTTTCATTTGTCTTTTTTATTTTTTTTTATTTTTTTGTGTTTTTTTTTTACTTTTCCTATCTCTAACTTTTATTTTTAAAAGACAAATATCTATATCATATATACATATTTAAAAAATATACAAAATAAATAGATATACAGATCTGCATATGTATTTACAGTACAAAACATACATATATACCAGCATATGTATTTACAGAAATACATATACTCATATGCATATATAAACATATAGAACACAAAATCTCTATAACAAAAATGACAACTATACACACGTACATATAGGTAATCAAAATACTAAAAATGTATTGTATGAATGTGACCATTTTTGAAGTATTGTATGTAAAGAACAATACATATCTGGGTAAATGTATAATCAGAAAAGATATAATTACATTACAAATAACTAATACATTTACAATTACGTATATGTACTTGCTAAAAATTCTATGTAAATATATATGTATTTGATTTCAATAAAATAAAATGTATTTTCATATGTGTTATGAAAGATATATGTATAGATGTGCATAAAATAATTATACAAAGTTAGAAAATATGAAAAATACAAATAACGACCTATGAATTCATATGCAGACCTGTAAAATACAAATGCCGAACAGAAGAATACATATACAGAAACTGAAAAATACAATTAAAATATGTATGCAGACCTATAAATATACAAACATAATCAACATATACAAACGAAAATACTATATACAGATAAAAATCAGTAGATTACAATTTCACTATTCCGAATATACAAACATATTAATCGACTATACAATACGATAGTTTTTTTTAAAAAAATTACTATTTAACTTATCAAAATTGAGTTTGAACAAATAATAATTAGATCAGTTTGATTTTCATCTAATTTGATGAAATAGTACAATCGCCTTTATTTTTTTAAAATCATATACTAAATATTCAAAAAACTATTTGTTGAAAACAAAATTGACAAAAAAAATGATTAAAGACATAAAAACGATATCAAATAACATTAAATTATTTTAAGTTAATTGGGAAACTTGTTTGTCCCTTTTAATTCAAAGTCCCAGATAGAAGAGTAAGAAATTTTTTTAAAAAAAGAAGAAGACAAAAACGAGAAAATAAAAATTTGAAAAAAGAAGTAAAAAAGGAAAAAAAAAAAGAAAGAGAAATAGAAACTAGAAATAAAAGTGTAAAAACAAAAGCGAAAAAAATAAAAAAATAAGAAAACAAAAAAATATGAGAAAGGAAAAAAATAAGAAAACAAAAAAAGAAAAAAACGAAAAAAGGAAAAAAATAAAAGAGGAGTAGAAGAGAGAAAATAAAGTGAAATGAAAAAAATGGAAAAGAAAAAAAATTAAATTAAAAAATAAAATGAAAAAATAATGAAAAAACTAGCAAGATAAAAAAGTTAGAGATATAAGAGAGTGATATTTTAAAATTTTGAATGTCATGAAGATAATAATGTTCATAATTGAGTTTGATTTAGAAAACAAATCTATTAATTTAAATAAGAGTAATTTAGGGAAAAGGAAAAAAATTGAAAGAAGAATCTAAGAGATTTCAATTATAAAAGGTAAAGCTAAAAATCGGTCAAAGGAAAGAGAAAGAGAAGTGGCATGAAAAAGAGAATCTTATACATGGTAACTCCTTCTCAAAGGTAGTAAGTGAGGGACCATACTTAAAATAATGTTATACTTGCTACATAATGTAATTTTATTAAAGTGTTGTTATTTATATAATTTAAGTCTTAAGTATGCTATTTCTTGTAGTTTTTTCTTTAATTAATTGTTAATTATACCATATTTAGCTCAACGACTTTCAGTTAATTAAGGGCAGCAAAATTAGCTGTATATGTATTTTTATAGCAACAGTTTTTAAAAATACAAAATATAAGTTGCTACACCAAGTAATTATGAAACTGTTGCTATAAAACTAATAATTAGGGTCTTAAGTATGCTATATCTGAATTTTACCCGAAAAATAAAAAATTACAGAAAGTAGCATACTTAAGGCTATAATTACAATAAATAGCGACACTTTTGTAAAATTATAGTTTATAGCAAGAGTAACATTATTTTACTCATTAACTAGACAAGTAAATGTTTTACTCTCACTACTTTACATTTTTCTACTTTCACTCTACTATTTCACCTTCCCCAAATATGGCCATATCTTTTACCCTTTTTTTTCATCTTTTTTTTTTTCATCATTTTATTTTTTTATTTTATTTTATTTTCATTTTCTTATATTTACTTTATTTTCTCTCTTCTGTTTCTCTTTTTTTTCGTTTTAAATTTTTTTAATTTTTTTTTTCATATTTGAAGATAATTATCTCCTGATCTTCAAAATTTTAAAATAAAACATCATTACCGTCTTTCACTCTCTTATATCTCTACCTTTTTTTTTGTTAGTTTTTTTTTTCATCCTATTTTTTATCATTTTATTTTTTTATTTTGATTTCTTTTTCTTTTTCATTTTTTTCTTTCTACTTTATTTTCTCTTCTATTTCTCTTTTTTTTTCCTTTTGTCATATTTTTTTTTCTATTTTTGTTTTCTTCTTCTTTTTTTCTAATTTATTTTGTTTCTTTTTATTTTTTTATTTTTACACTTCTATTTCTCTTTCTTCTTTTTTTTTGTTCACTTCTCTTTTTTTTTTTTTTTCCTTTTTTAACTCTTCTATCTCTAACTTTTATTTTGAAAAGACAATATGTCAATTACACATATTCAAAAAACATACAAAATATATAGTCATACAAATCTGGATATGTATTTACAGTACAAAACATACATATGTATTTACGAAATGCATATCACGTTCATATTAAACAGTAACAAACATAACTATACTATATATCTTCACATGTATTTGCGAAATACAAAGGTGACTCATATAAAATAAGAATATACATATGTATCTGGTGTGTATTCTATAAATACATATGCAGAGCTATATGTATTTTATACGGTGTTGAATTTGTCTTTGATCTGTACATACTATGACATTTTAGAGGATACCATGTGTACTTATTTATTTTCTTTTACTGTTTAAGATATATATCATGTATTTTTTTATTACTTATATGTATATGTATATGTATAAATTGCCATTTTTGTTACAGAGATTTTGTGTCCTATATGTTTATATATACACGTGAGTCAGATATGTATTTCGGTAAATACATATACAGATATATATGTATGTCTTTTACCGAAAATACATATGTAGATCTGTATGTTTATTTATATTTGTATATTTTTTGAATATGTATATATGATATAGATATTTGTCTTTTA
>NC_061111.1:198984401-199053022 GCF_002878395.1 Capsicum annuum | reverse complement strand
AAAAAAAAAAAATGAGAAAAGGAAGAAAAGAAAACGAAAATAGAAACAAATAAATAAAAAACGAAAAAGGAAAAAAGGAAGAGAAGTAGAAGAGCGAAAATAAAGTAGAAAGAAAAAAAATGAAAAAGAAAAAAATTAAAATAAAAAAATGAAAAAACTAACAAGAAAAAATAGTTAGAGATATAAGAGAATGATATTTTGAAAATTTGAAGATCATGAAAATAATAATCTCCATATTGGAGTTTGATTTGAAAAAGAAATCTACTAATTTAAATAAAAGTAATTTATGAAAATTTAATTAGATGGGATAATTATTTCTTATTTAACTCAACTAATTTGAGTAAAACAAGGACAATAAATTTTGTTGTATATGTATTTGTATAGCAATATTTTACTTAAATACAAAATACAATTTGCTATTTTTCATAATTATAAATCTGTTATTATAAAAGTTACAATTAATTCTCTATAATTGCTATTCATGAAATTTTCCGTAAGTTATAACTTGTTATAAGAGCTTATAGTTGATGTGAGACGTCCGAATTTTACTTACTCACCATTCATATATGTCATAAATTAATGAAAAATTAAAATAAATTTGCCAGATTGGACCAAAAGTAATTAAGTGATTTAAGCAATATAACTTATTAATTCTTTTTTTTTTAAAGGAATATTATCTCTTTATGACTTAGGTGGTGAAACTATTATTTTTATTGGTATTCTCTTTTTCATGTTTTACATTTGCAAAAATAAAGTGATGTATTGAGTTAAATAGTAGTAATGTTTAATGTAAATATCGGACATAGATAAAAATTTTAACTATTTTTTACTTATATGTTCTATTGGCATTTATTCATTCTTACAACAATGTTAAACTAATTCTAATAAAACTTGTGGGTTATTTTCAAATTTCTCCAACTTTCTTAATCTATAATAAAGTAATTGTCAACCCACTCAATTATTAAAACTTGAATCACCTTACACGTTATTTTCAAAGTTTTTGTCACTTTTAACTCAAAGTCCCGAGTTTATATATATATACACCCCACTCAATTATTAAAACTTGAATCACCTACACGTCATTTTCAAACTCTTTTGCCACTTTTAACTCAAAGTCCCAAGTTTATATATATATATATATATATATATATATATATATATATATATATATATAGGGGTATATGTTTAATTAACATGAGGTCAGACAAAATTTATTAGGTTAAAAGACCTTTTGGGGTTTAAAAATAAAATTTTCTCACCTATATTAGAAAAAATAATCGAATATCAATTTTAAGTATTTGGAAAAATATTTAATTACACTTCCATTAGTATGAAGTCTATTTTTAAAGGTTAGAAAAAACAAACATATTTCGTCGAAAGCCTTCATACTTTTAATTAATATAAGATATAGATCAGAAGTACAAGCTCATTTCATGATATGATATAGATATGCAAACTACGATCTTATTAAGTATCATTTTTATAAAGTTTTTAGAAATTTATTTGTAACTATATCATAAATAATATAATTGTTTACATTTTTTTACACATATCACGCACATATAAAACTTAAATTCATAAATATTGAGAGGTATATAAAAAATAATGCTAAATAAACCATCTAAAGGATCATCAATCTTATCACGTGGAATTATTCTTTTGATTTTTAATAACAAAATAAATTGCAAGAAACTGGCTGCAAAATCCCACTTGGTTAGATAACGTTGAAACTTGAAAAGCAATTGGGGCCATACCTAATCTCATACAGGAGAAAGAAAGGTGGAAGAATGTGGAAATGCGTGCGTAATTCTAGTTAGATAAAGGTTTTATTTAAAAAAATCCACAATTATGAGAATTTACGCACAAAAATATTTAAGCTAAATAAGATGAAAAATTTATTTTTAAGAATGAACAAATAAAATTTGCAAGAAAAATATTAAAAAAAAACAAGATGAAGGATATTTTTATAAACAACTCCTTAGATTGTTTGTAATTGATTTTTGGCTCGATAGCAATATTCCAACACTCCTTACGTTGTTTGTAAGCTGTAATTCGTCAGATTATTTTGGTGGTCATCGAAAAAGGCTCCATCGTGTACTGTACGGACAACAGCTAAGAAGAAGATGACTACAATCTATTAAGTCTAGGCTCATAAACCACTGTTCAAGTCTATAAATACTATCATCGAGGTATATCATGTCTATTATAAATTACCTGGTTGTTGGTGGTATATTTTCTGGTGAATGGAAGGAGACTCCTGAATGTTGGGTTTGAAAAATCGCGTCTAAGGAGACAGTGTCCATTGCCCTTCGTCGCAATGGTTCATACGTCGATATGGTTAAAAGCATAATGTAGAGCGGTTAATTAAGTTGTGATCGAAGCGATGTGGTAATTAGTTACTTGATGAACAAGAGGGGAAAATCTATCCAACGTTCATAAGGAATGATAGACACGTGGAATTATACATGCTTTGCGTTGATTCTAATAACTCCAGACCTATATTGTGGGTTAAAGTTGTTGAAAGGTCCCGGGAAGAAACTTCCACATCAACCGCACCCCCACCCCCGACAGTGGATGATATGTCAACGGAATATGATTGCATGGTGATGATGAATGGGATAATAGTGAACATTATAAAGAAGAAGTGTGGAGGAGGTGAGCACGGGCAGTTCGAACCACAAGGAAGCTACTCTTTCTCGGACAACACCAATCTTTTTGTAGGACAAACATTCAAGGATAAGAAAACATTGAATCTTTTGTTGAAGAAGACGTTGGTGAAAATGTTTTTCAATTACACAACGGTGAAGAGTTGTAAGAAATACTTGAGGGTGAGGTACGTAGACCCTACTTGCCGGTAGATGGTGCGCGGATGTGCGATCGGAGAATTAAGTTGGTTTTATATCCACAAGTACGTGGGAGAGCATAGTTGTGACGTTGATCATGTCACGAAAAAGCACAAGAATATCATCGTGGAGGTCATTGCTCAATTATTTTGAATTTTTTAGTTGACAACAAAGGTCCAAGCCCGAAAGAGATTGAGAGGATCGTATTTTGGGAGCTACATTGCAGGTCGGGCTATTGAAAGTTTTGGATGGCAGGCGTCACTGCGAATAACATAGTTCGAGGTACACCTGATCACAGACATGTCGTGATGCCTGCTTTTTCATATGTTTTCAATGGCCTCAATCCCAGGTCTATAGATTTCCTCATGGTTGATGAGGAGTCGAGTAGGTTTATTTACTACTTTATGGCGTTTGGGGCTTCCATCCATGGATATGCACATATGAGAAAGGTCGTTGCCGTTAATGGCATGCATTTGTCCGGCAAGTACGAGGGCGTGGTACTATCCGTTGTCGCTCAAGATACGCAGAATCATATCTATACCTTAACATATTGTGTGGTGGGTAAGGACAATGGTGCAACGTATGACTTCTTTTTTGAGAATATTAGGGCCTTTGTCATTGATGAACCAGCGTTATCTTTGACAGACACGTAAGCATAGCCAATGGATTCGCAAGGCATTATACGCTTGCACATCATAGTGTTTGTATAAGGCATCTTGGTGAAAATCTCCAAACAAATCACCATTGTGCAGATTCTCTCTATTTGTACTACCATGCGGTCAAGGCGTACACGTTGGAAGAATTAATGACTACTTTAATGACCTTAAAGAAAGATGCCCCAGCACAGTAGCTTGCCTCGAGCATAACATTGGATTTGAAAAGTGGAGTCGAGTTTACTTTCCAGATAATCAATTCAACTTCATGACCACAAACATCATCGAATCGCTTAGCTTAATATTGCTAGACGAAAAAGAGTATCCAGTGGAGGCCATCTTCAATTCAATTGCACATAGATTTGGAGAAATATCCAGGAAGAGGTATATAGAGGTGGACAATTCAAGGACTCCATTCGTTCCCTTAGTCGAGAAGATCTTTAGGGAAAACATGACCAAGGGTGACAAATTATATGTGAACAACATAAACAAAAGCACCGACGAATTCACCATGCTTGGGTATGGTCCTTCCGCTAAAGTTAATCTATCGAGAAGGTTATGTTCTTGCAGAAAGCACGACTTGGTGAATTGTCATGCGCTCATACAATGACAATGTTGTGTTTGAAGCACGGGGATGAATACGACACTAGCATTTACAACTACTCTACGTAAATATATTCGAAAGAATCATACCTCCTTGCATACTTGGAACCTATTTGTGCAACACCATTGGAGTCGGAGTGGAGTGTGGTGTGGGAGTATCTAGAAATGCAAGTTCTTCCACCTGATTTCGATCCCAAACTCCGAAGGAGAAAGGTGAAACGTGTTAAGGGTGTGTTGGAGCCTTCAAGGCACAAGAAAAGGAACAAATGCTCCAAGTGCAAAAGGCCGGGACATAAGAGAACAATATGCAACCTTAACGTAGAATAATATGATTGGCATTATGTTTTTGGTTTTGTCAAATGCACTGGACACTATGTAATATGTATTCTACTTTCAAAGCCACTGAAATACAGTCAAAATTGAATTTTTTTCTATGCATTATCGATTCCACTTCATATATTATATACTACGTATTAAATAGATTATACACTAAAATAATCGACCAACCTCATAATATATCAGTGTTTGGTCTACATAGTAAATATTCAATATGTAATGTATCATAAACCTATCGGGTTGTCTATTGAACAAACCCTTTTCTGTATACAACATTGAATTCAAAATAATTATTCCGCATTAGAAAAGGTGCCATTTTGAAAACAGCCATCCCAAGTTATGAAATTAACTATACACATTACACATCGACTGAACTCAAAATATATAAGGGATCGATCCGTAATCTACGGAGTATACGTTAAACTACATAGTGCATAATCGACTAATCAAGTAGTCTATTAAAGAAATCCTTTTTCTCATACACTGAACATGTCAATGTAATTGTTACGCTTCGGGAAATGATCCGTTTGAAATGCCTCGACTGCCACAACCGCCGCAACTTTTCATTTACTATTCCCACACGTCTTTTCCCTTTCTATCAACACGTGCACAGTTTCTATGGGTTGATTGTCTCTAGATATGGCCTATTTAAAGAGGCTCTTGTTGATTGTAAACCATATTTCTTCAGAAAAGACGAAGGAGAGAAGAAAATGGTTAGAAAGAGGTACACATTACGGCCAATGCACAGAATGACAACCATCAACAACATAGAATTGCTTATGTTTAGGAGCAACCTGGATTTCCTTTTCCAGGATCTGGCCGCCGATCAACGGCGGATGGACAGGGAGCTCCGACGGATGGATCATTTTCTTCTGGCCATAGCCGAGAGGCTCAACCTGGGACCCCATAAACTCATCACCCCCTTAATCCCCCTAGTCTAGTTTAGTTTAGTTTTGTGTAATTCATTGCTGAATGAAGCTTTCATGGTTGGATTTTGTAAATGAAAGTTTTTTTTTTTAATCTTTTTGTTTGGAATTTTTTCCCCAAAAATTGTAAATGTAGATGCAATGAACTTTTATCCATGTATAAACAAGTTTGTGTTTTCATGATATTCTATTTATCTATAATGATTTTATGTCTTCAGTAGTGCATGCTTAAAGATTTGCAAATACTGTTTTGTTAAATGTAAGAAAATATATTGAATATATAATCGACTACGCTAAATACGAATTATATATGCTCAATACGAATATATAATCGACTATGAAATACTGAGTACAATACATTTAAACTCTTCTAAAGACTCTTTCATTAAACGTAAGAAAGGAAATATTAAGGTTATAATCGACTAGGTTATGTATGCATTATATACTGATACCTGTGTTGATAATCCAATGTATTGACATAGTATCGATTTAGACTAAGGTCGATTATCGACCTACCCAATAGTCTATGCTCAACTTACTGAATATATGGACAACTTAAAATAATAAAAAAAGGAGAAATAAAATAAAATAAAATAAAAGTATGTCAATTAACACCATTAAAACATTGTAAAGCAACTTAGATACATCAATTGTGAATCCCAATCACTTTTGAACGAGATGGAGTGTTATCTAAGACACAGATCATGAACTAGGACTAAAAAAGGGAGAAATAAAATAAAATAAAATAAAATAAATATGAATCATCCAAGCACTAAAGAATGACTACATATCATGACAAGAGATTAGACTTGTGTAATGACCATAAGGAAGAGTGGTAGGTGTCACTTATGAGTGTTCAATGGACAAGTAGTGTCTGAGAACAAGAAGTCTTTCTCAACAGAGACGCTTTTTCTGAGTAATTGGTTGTTCACTTGTTACTAACATTGACCTCCCCTATACTCATTTGATCGAGTGTCCAATTATTTTTGTATTCTCATATTATGATATTTAGTCACTTTATATTGCGTGAATGATGTTTATTTTATTTTATTTTATTTCTCCCCTTTTTAATCTCATTTTTCTTGAAAATAGACCTATGATGATATCTTGAATATATTATAGATAATTATCTTTATCTATACCATACTATATTATTAGTCATGTATCGACCAACTGAGTCTATTTTTAAAGGAGGTGAGACTGAAAAAAGGGAGAAATAAAATAAACATCATTCATGCAATGCAAAGTGATTAAATATCATAATATGAGATTACAAAATAATTGGACACTCGATCAAATGAGTATAAGGGAGAGCAATGGTAGTAACAACCAATTACTCAGAACAAGTGTCGCTGTTGAGAAAGACTTCTTGTTCTTAGACACGACTTGTCTATTGATCACTCACAAGTGACAACCACCACCCTTTCTTATGGTCATTACACAAGTCTAATCTCTTATCATGATATGTAGTCGTTCTTTAGTGCTTGGATGGTTCATATTTATTTTATTTTATTTCCTTCTTTTTATTCTCATCTCATGATGTAAGACTACAGTGTGTCTTAGATAACACTTCATCTCATTAAAAAATGATTGTGAGTCACAATTGATTTATCAAAATTGCTTTACAATATTTTAACGGTATTAATTGACATACTTTTATTTTATTTTATTTAATTTCTCCCTTTTTTCATTATTTTAAGTAGTCCATATATTCAGTAAGTTGAGCATAAACTATTGGGTATGTCGATAATCGACCTTAGTCTAAATCGATAATATGTCAATACATTGGATCATCAACAAAGATACCAGTATATAATGCATATGTAACCTAGTCGATTATAGAGTACATAAACATTCTTTAAAGACCCTTTGAAGTAAATGATAATCCATTTAAATTTCCTCCAATGGTACAATTCAAATGGGTAGAATTTTTCAACGCTAAAATTTTGGTAGCCCTACTATATTAATTAAAGGGACCCTTTTGAACTCCTCCATGTTTATTTATTCATCACTTTTTAGTTTTGCTTCAACAATAACAATGTCGCAGTTATCTCAAATGTTCAAAAGTTCTTATATTTGTCGTTGTGGTAATCCTGCGGTGTTAAAAACATCACAAACCGACAATAATTCAGGTAAAAAATTCTACAGCTGTGCGGTTGGAAAGGTTTGTTTTTGTTTAAATAAAAATTTATTTATGTTCATCACATAAACCATTTTACTAATTTATCCTTGTTATTTTAGGATAATGGTGGATGCTCTTATTTTAAGTGGATTTTCTCTGATTTCAAGGAATCAAAATTTCAAGGCGTTGCAAAGTTTGAAATGTTGGAAAGGCGTAGAGATTTCAAAGAAAATATGGATCTTCTTATGACATTATATAGAGAATCGAAACACAAGAGTGATCACTTAAAGGGATTGTTGAAAGACGTCGAAATTGAGAGGGATCAACTTAAGCATAGGTTGGCTATGGTTGAAGAAAAAGAAAAGGGCATGACAATTATGGTGTATGATTTACTATTAGTTTTGGCTTTTTGGAAAGATGTAATGGGGGTGTAGTGGAATTTAATGTATTCTGCATCTTTTATTAATCGACTACTTTTCATTTATATTATATATGGTTTACCTTTTTGATTCACCTACTACACAACACTGTACTATATATGCTTTATATTTTAGTCAGTCTATAATCAACGATAATGTAAGACCCCGTAAAGTTTCCTCGCCTTTAAAGCCTACGAAACGGGTCACTAGAAGCTTAACACTTAGAAATCTTGCTAAGTGTTCTAACACTTAGTTTACTTTTGGACATTTAATCTTCATTGAATTATTTCACGACCTTTCCGACCTCCATTTCTTGATTTTTTTATTGCGTTGCGATGGGGCAAGGTCGTAGTATATCTCGGGTGAGTTTCAGAATTTTTAGATGAGCCTAAGGGCATGTTTGGTGTTCAATTCCAGTAGCTCGAGGCGATCAAGGGGCGCCGCCCAGGATACTCCACCGTTGTAAGCGGGGCTCTTCCCTGGATTCCCCACCTCTCTAGCCAAGGCGCCGCCCTGGGTACTTTGGTGCTCTAGGCAGGGCACCGCCCTGGCAATCGTCCCAGGCCAAAAATCAGCTTCCTATTCTGACTCATTAAGGGTAATATGGTACTTTTCACCCCTCTATCCTCCTTAACATGGGATTTAATCCCTAGAATACCAAAATAAGCTCATTATCTCTCAAAATCACCAAAAACATTCATTAGGGTTCCAACCCAAAGATCAAAATATCACAAGATTCAACCGAAGGTTTTCGTTGATTTTTCAAGATTCGAATTCTCTTTTCCGAGGACTACAAAAAGCACCCAACAATTTCAAGAATAGAGTCCCTAAGTTAAGAGTTCATTCAAAGCTTCAAGTTTAAGGTATGTGGGGCTTTGAACAAGAACACTCTTTCGTTCTTGTTCCCAAAATTGATATTATTTTACGAGAATATATGATTTTTCATGTTTTAAAATGGAACTTGAAATATTTAGTTATACCCTATGGGTTGTGCAAGAAGTTATGATATTTTCAAATGTCTAGAACATGAATTCCATGAGTTTGATGCCTATTATTATGTTTAAAGCTGAAATTTCCAGATTTTCTTATAAATTATACATGTTTATGATATAAAGCATGGTGTTTGAAATAAGTTGATATATATGGGTTATTAAATCCTCATTGATAATGATGGTTTGAGAATTCATACATTGTATACGTCCATGTTTAGACTATTTTTAAATGGTTTCGAAAGATTTGACCTTTTGGTCACCGTAGAGTTGAAATCCACTTTACGAATGAGATTACAAGACTTTACAATTGACTCTCTTATGAAATACGAGATTATTTTAATGTGATTTTTCTTGAAGATTTTGAGCATAGTATTGGGAGTAGTATTTAGCACCGAGTTGGGCATGTTACTACGGTTTCATTCCCCAGAACTACGTGCCACCGTAGGTTGAGACATTGACTTCCACTATATGTGGATTATTGAGATAATGATCACTAAGATAGATTGTTCCATTCCGATGGCAAGGGTAGAATATCCCTAACCTTATGGGGGCTAGTCATGGGACATCATGGATGCTCACATGGTGTACATGTCGGTTAGAAGAACCTCCCAAGTAGATGTCCAGTTCATTGATTTAAAAAGGTTTGAGACACAGATTTACTATGTAACCTATATTCCAGATTTTACTTAGCTTATTTGATTTGAGGACAAGAGAGAAACTTCGATATTTGAAATAAGTGTAATGGATCATAATATACAGATCTTTATGCTCTCTTACTCATTTTGTATGATCTCAGATTCTAGATTTCATCGAGCTATATGAGCCATTTACAGTTGACATGCATGATTTGAAAATTTGTGACATTACTGTTTCATATATATATATATATATATATTGCATGCACCCCCATATGCTTAGTACATTTCCAAGGTATTGATCCATATACTTGTCTGTGTGCTACATTTTATCGTAATGTAGGTTCAGGTGCTCAGTCCTAGCATCATCAATGATTCCCGAGCACTTTATCTACATCTTCATAGTGGTGAGTCCTCATGGTTCGAGGACCTATCTTCAGATGTTTCATTATTATGAGTAGACACTTTTATCATGTTCAGTCTATTTCGAGTCAGTTGGGGATCTGTCCCAATGACTCTCTAGTTCATTGAGTATTAGAAGGCTTTGATTAGACTAGCTTATCAGATTGTCAGATTGTTGAATTTTCAATATTTGGGTCCATTCGGAAAAAATATTTCTTCGTATTTTCTTGGTTATGAGATGACAGCACAAGTGATTGATTTATTTATATTTTAGTAAGCTCTAATTGTAATAGCAGGATCAAAGGATTAGCTTGGGGCTACTTGTAGCCTTAAGCACCGTATGACGTCTCGAGACCCGTATGCGGGGCGTTACAGATGACATTCATGTAAAAGAAATGATACGTTGATTATATAAAATGTAAAACATTTATCATAACTTTAAAAGTAGTTTCAAAAATAAAATTGTTCAACTCTACACATCCGAGCTAAAAAATAAAATGTTAAGATTGTCTAGTCTAACACATAATCGCCAGCCACAAATAAAAATTAAACATTGTCTAAACATTCAATATTTTCGTCTTCCACTTGCATCTTGTCGATGTCCTAAGTGATTTCATTAAGAAATTCATCTATGTTTGAAAATTCATTTTCATTTTCTTTCTCTGCAATACCTTCTTTTTCTGGTGCATCAATTTTTCCTTCTTCTTTATGTTCTTCTTCCTTTTCTTTCTCTACTTCTCCTGATGCATTTTTCTCGTTTTCTTTCTCTCCATCTCCTTTATTGTTTTATACTTTACAAACACTTATTTCATTTTCATCTTCTTCATCTCGCCTGCCTTCATCATGATTTTTCTTTTCCACGCCAGGCGATTCATCAGGGATCATCACCATTGATCGAGGCCTGTTCCAAAGCTACTGTCTCAAGGACTGCTTCTTTAATATCGTTGTCATCATGGACAACCCTCGCCGATGAATGCTGACTTTGCACCTGCACCTGCATTTTCAAGTATTTACCGTTTATAATAAACTAAGATATCGATTGATGAAGAATGGTATAGATTCTATTATAAGTAAAAGGGATTATATAAAATATGCAACTTCTATAATATATAAAGCAGATATTACCTTCATCTTCATATCTCTTCTTCTGCTTCTCCTTTTTTTGCTCTTCTCAGCCTCTCTTCTTTCACAAAATCAACAATGTCCATGATCGATTTATCCAGCCTAAATATGCGCTCTTTCATATTTCCAATTATCGGTGTCTTTCTCGATGCTCTCGGCTTACTTATCCCCGCACCCCGAGTGACATGCCTTGAATCAATATTTCTACCAAAATCCTGGTCATCATCCCCATCCTCACCATCCTTCGATGAGGTGATGACAGTAACACCCTCCATATGGGTATTCAAGCCATCGATGAATGTGCCCTTCTATTTGTCCGTGAATGCTTTGAACTTTTTCATATAACACTGCTTCATTTCACGGATTGTTGGGATAAGATACGGGTGCACTCTCTACAGATAAATAGGAAAATGTGATTAATTAGCAATACAATATTGGTAAAAGTTTTCTTTGGAAAAATAGTTTCATACCTTTGTGCTTCATCCGTTCAAATATGGATCACCTTCGATTAGTTTATCTTCTTTTGAGGTGTGCTATCTGAACAATCGGGGAAACGGGTCTTCAGTTGATTTACCATTTCTCCCATCGAGCGTCGGAAAGATTTTGTATATCCAAATCTGTGATCAAAAGAAAAAATAAAAACATATAAATGTGCACCTAAAATTTACTACTCCCTTAGGTTTTATCTCAACCATTCTATTTGGCATAGATTTTCATTTTCAATAGCCAAATTAGTTTTTTCTTAAAGGGGAATGGTGTCCTTAGCTTGTACTTTGGTAGAAGTCTAACTTTGCCATTTGTTTTAAAATTAACAGTTTGGTTCATCTATATCTTTATCATTATAATTTTGGTAAAATGCTCACTTTGAAAACGTAATTTAAGAAATACCCACTTAATTTATTTTTTATTTATTTTCTAGGGTTAAGATCTGGAAAAAGCAAAAAGTGGGCTAGGGTTGTGCTTGAAATTACATGATATAATCTCAATAGTAGGTGACTACATTTTTGACCCCAATAAGAAAATTCTTTAAAAACTAGTCTTCCTTCCCTTTTCAGTATAGTACAAGTATAATTTTGTCCCTCTACACCTCAAATATTTTTAAACTTTTCATACTCATTTGTCTCTCAAATTCTATTTTTATTTTTACTATTTTTTTTAATTTTATTTTCATGTTTTAATTCATCTGTTTCAACCTTTATTTTTTTCTCTTTTTTCTCAAACATTACCTATTTCTTCATTTTTTTTATTTTTTTTAATTCATTTATCTCAACCTTTTTTTTATTTTGGGTTTTTATCATTTCTCCTTTTTTTTTTTTCTCATTTTTCTCAAACTTTATTTTTATTTTTTTCCTCTCATTTTTTTTTCTCAATTTTTTTAGTTCTTCACTTTTTTCTTAGTTTTTATTTTTTTTCTTGCCTTTTTTAATTTCTCTATTTTGTTTGATCTCTTTTTACTTTTTTTTCAACTTCTATTATATTTTGCTAATACTAAAAAATTGGATAATTGACAAAGGGATCTTCTTTTTTTGACATCAAAGCAAATTAAGGGCATGAATTGTTGTTAGAAAGTTCTTTGGGATAAGTTTTGCCTCTAAGGCAAAAATTATAAAACAACTCATAAATCAAGGCACAATGTGGTAGTGTCAAGTCTTTCTTGTGGAGCATAACTTGTTGTTTGAAAAAAATCCCTGAGTTGAGTCTTTTTTCTAAGACAAGAGTTATAAAATATCTCATAAATCAAAAAACAATGTGGTAGTGTTAACACTTATTCATTGGGTGTAACTTGTTCTTTTGCGAGATTGTTGGGCTAAGTTTTGTTTTAGAGGCAAGACTAATAGAGAATCACATAAAGCAAGACACAATATGATAGTGTCAACTCTTGTCCATGGAGCATAATTGTCGGCTAAGTCTTGCCTCTAAGGCAAGATTATAGAATATCTCGCAAATCAAAACACGGTGTGGTAGTGTCAACTCTTACCCACGGGGAATAACTTGTTGTTTGAAAGTCCTTGAACTAATTCAAGCCTCTAAGGCAAGAGTTATAGAACATCTCACATATCAAGACATAATGTGGTAGTGTCAACTCTTACCCATGGGGCATAACTTGTTGTTTCAAAGTCTTTGATTTATAAAACATCTCATAAATTAAGACACAATATAGTAGTGTCAAATCTTGTCCGTGGAGCATAACATGTTGTTTAAAAGTCCTAGGGCTAAGTCTTGTATCTAAAGCAAAAGTTATAAAATATCTCATAAATCAAAACATAATGTGATAGTGTTAACTCTTACCCATGGGGCATAACTTGTTATTTGAAAGTCCTTGGGTTAAATCTTGCCTCTAAAGCAAGAGTTATAAAATATTTCATAAATCAAAACACAATGTGATAGTGTCAACTCTTGCCCATGGGAAACAACTTGTTACTTGGAAGTCCTTGGTCTAAGTCTTGTCTCTAAGGAAAGAGTTATAAAATATCTCATAAATCAATACATAATGTGGTGGTGTCACCTCTTACCCGTGGGACATAACTTGTTGTTTGATGGTCCTTAGGCTGAGTCTTACCTCTAAGACAAGAGTTATAAAATATTTCATAAGTAAAAAACATAATGTGTTACTGTTGACTCTTGCCCGATATGCGTAATTTGTTTGAAAATTCTAGGGATAAGTCGTGCCTCTATGAAAAGAGTAACATCTCATAAATAAAGACATAACGTGATAGTATCAACTATTGCTCACGGAACATAATTTATTATTTGAAATTCCTTGGGCTAAGTCTTGTCTCTAAGTCAAGAGTTGTAGAACATCTCATAAATGAAGACATAATATGGTAGTGTCAACTCTTGCCCGTGGGGCATAATTCGTAGTTTGAAAGTCTTAAGTCTTGACTCTAAGGCAAGAGTTGTAGAATATCTCATAAATAAAGACATAATGTGGTGGTGTCAACTCTTGCCCCTGGGGAATAATTTGTAGTTTGAAAGTCTTCGAGATAAGTCTTGCATCTAAGAAAATAGTTGCAGAACATCTTATAAATGAAAACATAACGTGGTAGATTCAACTCTTGCCCGTGGGACATACTTTGTTGTTTGAAAGTCTTTGAGCTAAGTCTTTCCTGTAAGGTAAGAGTTATAGAACATTTTATAAATCAAAACACAATGTGGTAGTGTCAACTCTTGTCTCTAAGGTAAGAGTTGTTTGAAAGTCATAAGTCTTGCCTCTACAATGTGGTAGTATCAAGTCTTGCCCATTAAACGTAGCTTGTTGTGTGGAAGTCATAAGTCTTGCTTTTATAATGTGACAGTGTCAACTCTTGCTCCTGAGATGCAACTTGATTGGAAGAAATCAAAGAAAAGAACAAAAATAATAAAAATTGTAAAAAAAGAAGAAAATATTAAAAATAAAATCAGGGAAAATGTAGAAGTTGAGAGACAAGGAAGCAAACAAAGGTTGATAAAAATTAAAAAAAGATAAAATGAAAATAAAGTCCGAGAAAAATTTAAAAAGAAAAAATAAAATTTAAAGAAAAATAAAAAAGTTTTTTTTTTTTTTATAAAAGTAGATGTTGAGAGGAGTAAAAGAAAAAAAATTAATTGTTGAGAAAAACTAATTTTTTTTTTAAAAAAGGAAAGAAAAAATAAAAATCAAAGTACAGTAAAAAAGAAAAAAAAAGAAGTTGAGAGGGAAAAAAAGAAAAAATAAGGGTTGAGAAAAATAAAAAATAAATAGAGAAAATAAAAATAAAAATCAAAGTAAAATTAAAAAGAGAAAAAAATAAAAGTTAAAAGATGAATAAATATTGATTTGTTATCCATTATGAGGATCATTTATGTAATTTACTCAATTGGTCAGGGGCAATTTTGTCTGAAAATATATCCCTTAATAACTGAAGGATATTTTATGAAGATTTTTTTATTTGGGATCAAAATTTAAAAGCCACCATTTTTTGAAGTTATTCCTATAATTTTTCCGGCATTTATTTAACCCCCAAAATGGCACTTTAAAGGTCTTTTTCTTTTTCCCTGCGTTCAAATCGTGTTGGTATTGAGCATTATTTGTTTTCAATAAGGGGTTGTTTGGTTGAAAAATAAGTTGTGCTGGGATTATAGTTGTCCTGGGATAAGTTATGTTGGTATTAGCTTTTAGTGATTGTTTGATTTGTAGTACTAAAAATGATATGCATTACACTTTTCTATGAATAGATAGTTTGTTTACAAAAATAGCCTTCAACTTATTTAGCTTAATATTTCATGTTAAATTACTTATTTTGTCCTAAATTCTATAAAATGTTGATAATCTCTTTTTTTTACATCATAAAAAATGTGAAAAAGAATTACTCTCATTTTACGTTATTTAGTATCATTAATATTTGGAAAGGTGAATTGTATTTTAAAAAAAATTAAATTTTCAAATATGTTTAACTATATATAAAAAATAATATTTTATTTAATAATCAAGCATGTACTAAGTTAAAAGGGGTTTTGAGCTAAAAGTGACAAAAGAGTTTGAAAATGATGATTAGGTGACTCAAGTCTTAATAATTGAGTGGGGGTGACAATCTTTATTATGGATTAAGAAAATTGGAGAAATTTCAAAATAACTCACAAGTTTTTAAATTTATACTTTGATTCAAATGTTAGTTGATATAATGGGAAACGGAGGAAAAAAGGGCGCATTTCTCTCTTTTCTCATCCGTCTTTGTTTTCTCTCTCTTCGCGATTTTTTTGTTCATTGTTGCTGTTTTATTCATCATCTTCTGCTTTATTATCATCATCTTATACTTTATTATTCTCTTCATATTCTTTTTGTTGACCATTGTTGTTGTTGTTATTACTGCAATGACCAATTTCTTAGGTCAAATTTTGATTCGTACATCACTTTCAACTTTGACATTTACTTGATAGGAGACTTTGGTAAGTCAAATTATGCTTTTTAGTTGAATTTGTTATCTGGGTAACTGCTAGTGTGCTATTTTTTCAAAAATAGCTAGCATGCGAACATGAATGCAACATAAGAGCCATATGTTTAAACAAATCCATCGTCTGTTGCACTAGATAGATATTCCATTGCAATAGAAAACTTATATGTTGGATTCATGTTTATGGTTCTATAGTGCCCGTAACATGAGTCGAACAGATGTATTTTGTTGTGACAGTAGTAATCTGTCCCAACAGACACTCATATGTTAGATTCATGTTTATGGTTCTACAGTGTCCGTAACATGAATCGAACAAATGTGTATTCTGCTGCGACAGATTAGTAATCTGTTCCAACAGACAATTAATCTGTTGCACCAGATTAGTAATGTGTTCCAACAGACAATTAATCTATTGCACCAGATTAGTAATCTGTTCCAACATACAAGTAATATGTTGTAACAGATTATAATTCTGTTGCAACAGATGAATAATCTATTTTGAACAACACAATACAACTCATGTCACAAACCCAACATATAACCGTACGTTGATCTCTTGCTATTAATATTGGATTCAAATTATTCCTTAATCGTAAACATGTTTGTTAAGAAGAAATAGACAGAATGAAAATTAAATAAGAATTAAAACGTCAAAGTGGATCAAACATAATTTTTTTATTAAACAAGAAAAATAAAAATACATAGGTAAAAGGAAAAAAAATCTAATTATTATTATTATTATTATTATTATTATTATTATTATTATTATTACCAGCCTACCAATCTTCAACCGGCAGCAACAACTCACTTTTCATCCTGCGGATCTCTAGCAGCATCTTACTCTGACGGTGGCCAACTCTACTATAGGTCATGAACCTACGTCTGGAGTTCCCGCATGGCGTCTCATAAAATAGCGACATCCCATACTGGATCAGTCATATCTAGATGTAACGCCCCAGATCTAATACTCGAAATGCTACACGGTGCTAACAATCCTGAAGGACCACTAGCTAACTCATGACTGATATCTGTACCTGAACACTGCATAATATATCATATAAATGCGGAATATAAGGGCTGAAAGGCCATAAGGTTCAATTATCCAATAAATCATAACGTCTGAAATATGGTATATCAATACCAAAACAAAACTGAAATAATGTCTAAAAATATCTAGTCTGAAAACTCGCTGGTGTCTGAAAGCCTCGAAACTATCTGAATAAGGAGTTGATTGGACATGTCCCCAACAAACTCCATTTACTGCATGCTAAACTGAAATACTAAAATAAGGAAATAATCATATCGTCCTCGAATGAAGAGAACTCACTACTAACTCTGACTGCTGAAATCTGGGATGCTACTGATGCTTTGGATCTCCTACTTCTGAACCTATGGTATAAGACACCATAGCGCAGAAGAAAAGTACGCATCAGTACGAGAGAATGTACTGGTATGCAAGTGAGGTAGGTTGAATGCATGGGGTTCATATGCATGAACAATACTGACTAGCTAACTAATATGAACGTGAGAATAAATGCATGAATACATAATAACTATAACTAAGATTGTGATAACATGATTATTGAGTCTAAATTTTGATAACATGAGTTTACTGATATATCTGATAACTGAGTGACTATATCTGACAGTCCTGATACTGATAGAACTAACTAAGTTTCATTTCTGAACTGAGTTGACTGTATCTGATAGTCCTGATTCTGTAGAATTAATTGAGGTCTATTACAGAGACTGAGAGTGTAACTGTGACTGTGGGAGGTAGTCATCTAACCGAGATGCCCCTAATAAGCTGTTATAGCTGAGTTGGAGTCCAATCTGTAGCCCCAATTAGAAGGGTGTCAATACCGCGCTACTGGTAAGGACAAGCTGTGAGTGACCCTCAACTAGCAGGTACTCTAATGAGAACGGTGGGAACCCTCAACTAGTAGGTTAAGACACCTCACCTACCCTCATCTAGTAGGTTTTGATGTCTCAACCTATACTGGCTACGTAGTTCTGGAATGCAAGGATTGCTTATAAGAATCACCCCCTCAACTAGCAGGTGAGTTCCCATCCTTGGGTTCGCTCGATGATAAATCCTACTCCCATCTGAATATACAATGAATTTATCTTACTGAACTGAACTGGACTGAGTTTACTGAGTTTCGTAGACTGACAGAATATTACTGAATTCTGTTAACTGATTGAGTTCATAAGATTACTGAGATTTCTTAAGTCGTGAGACTGACTGAATTCTAATGATCATGGCTTGACTGAGAGTATCGTGAAAACATGACACTGACTCTAGGCATACAACTAAATTGTCGAGTATAAGTACCCCCAGGACTCGATAACATGAAACTGACACTTCTTGAAGACATGACCAGTATCAATAATTCATAATATAGTATTTGGGGATTTCATGAAGCACTTATAATCATGTCATGGTTTCATTATTCTAATCTCATGGGCATTCCATCAAACAATCATAATACACAACAATGGCATGGAAGTCATGTTGAACATAAGACAATAACATGTATTTATCATTTAGGCCAAAATTTAACTAATATGCATAATTCTTATTCTCTTAAGCATTTTATCAAACACCATACATGCACAACTTAGGGCATAGGTATAATCATCAATTAACACTTCAAAACCTACTAAATTCATATATTTCAACTCATATGTTAACATAGTTTCATAAAAACACGTAAAGATTCCAACTTGAGAATCATTCAACATCAACAACATGGTTAATAATAACCCACAACCTAAACATCATGGTTTATATATAAAACAAGATTCTTGAGCTTCATGGATGAAAGGAATTCATGAGTCAACACTTGAAATACCTTAGTTCGTGATTCTACGAAGATTGACGGAGAAACTTTCTTAAAATTGGATCCCCAATTAAAAACCCTAACTTGTTCTTGAGAGGATTTTGAGAGAACTGGCTATATTGTGGTTCTAATGTGGCTTAATCCCGTGTTTTTGACTTATATAGGGGTGGGAAATTGACCCAAATAACCTTATAACCCGTATGAAAATTTGACTGGACTGGACCAGGTCTCGCGTCGCAGCCCTTATTCAGGTTGATTGGCCATCGCGATGCGACCCCTAATCAAGTTGAGTGACCCTCGCGACGCGGGGCCATCGCGAGACCTTACTATTTTGGAAATCCAAACGTGCCCTTACGCTATTCCAAAAATTTTAGAACTCACCCAAGATGTACTATTACCTTGACCCATTGCAACGTAACTTGAAAATCGCAAAACAGAGGTTGGAAAGTTCATGAAATAAATTCCCAAAGTTCGGAGGCTTAAAATGACACTAAGTCTTTTACACTTAGCTAAAATATTCTAAGTGTTGGAGCTTTAATAGAGCCTTAAAGAGCTTAAAAAATTGAATTTAGACTTAGAATTTTGCGGGGTCTTACAATATCTCCCCCTTAGTAACCTTCGTCCTCGAACAAGACTGAGTGAGATGTGGGAAAAATATCAACTGGATTACGCGCAAGACATACACTACTGAAATATGATTTCTTGATTGACATGACTGATAAGCTGAACATATCATACTGGACATGTATATTTGATGCATGTGTAACTGATTCATGAATGCATGACTGAGTGTTCTGATGAACTGAGTTTCTCACAATGAGAATGCATATCTGATGCATGATTATATGACTGAACTGATACATGAATGCATGATTGAATATGCAACGACACTTAATACCAAGTCTATAATGGAAACATGAGCATGAAACTGAATAAGCTTAAGGAGAACTATTACCTTGAGCTAGACCTGAGTTTGCGGAGAAGAGGTGAGGGTACTTGGTTCGCATGTCTGCCTCTGTTTCTTTAGTAGCTCCCTCAATAGACTGATTCCGCCAAAGAACTTTGACTAGAAGGACTTCTTTGTTCCTCAGTCTACGAGTCTGATAGTCAAGAATTTTGACTGGAATCTCTACATCAGAGAGGTTGTTTTAAATATCTATGCTCTAAATAGGGACTATAATTGCTGGGTCACCTATGCACTTATTGAGAAAAGAGACATGGAAGATTGGATGAACTGAAGCTAGATCTGAAGGTAACTTGAGCTCATAAGCTACCTTGTCGAAGCGACTGAGAATTTTAAAGAGATCGACATATCGGGGAAAGAGCTTTCCCTTCTTACCGAATATCTTCACTCCTTTCGTGGGAGAGATCTTCAGATAAACGTAGTCACCAACCTTGAACTCGAGATCCTTTTTATGAACATCTGCATAAGACTTCTGTCAGTTCTGAGCAGCCCGAAGTCTCTCTCTGATCAACTAAACCTTTTCTAGGGCATCGAATACTAAGTCAGGCCTTATAACTGCGGCCTCACTAACTTAAACTAACCAACTGGAGATTTACATCTCCTACCATAAAGAGCTTCAAATGGAGCCATCTAAATACTGGAATGATAGCTGTTGTTGTATGCAAACTCAATCAACGGCGATTGGTCACCCCAACTTCCCTTGAAATCAATTCCACACACTCACAACATATCTTCTAGAGTCTAAATGGTCCTTTCTACTTGACCAACTGTCTGAGGATGAAAGGCTGTGCTGAGATGAACTTAGGTACCAAAAACCTTTTGGAATGCTTTCCAAAAGTGAGAGGTGAACTGGGTACCTCTGTCTGAAATAATAGAAAATGGAACACCGTGTAATATGGCTAACTCTCTGATATAGAGTTTGGTGTAATCCTTGGCTGAATAAGAGGTATGAACTGGAAGGAAATAAGTTGATTTGGTCATCCTGTCTACAATGACCCAAACTAAATTATGCTGCTGACGAGTTTGAGGAAAACCCATCACGAAGTCCATGTTCACATCTTCCTATTTCCAAGTGGGAATAGTGAATTCCTGCATGGATCCACTAGGCTTCTAATGCTCTATCTTAACCTGCTGACATGTAGAGTACTTAGCCACAAACTCTGCAATAGCTCTCTTTATCCCACTCCACCAATAGATCTCTCGCAAGTTCCGGTACATTTTGGTGGCCCCTATATGAATAGAGTAACGCGCACCATGCGCTTCTGCAAGAATTCGTTGCCTCAAGTCATCTACACCTGGAACACACAAATGACCCTGGCAACGCAAGACACCATCTCCCTCTTGGGAGAAAACCTCTACTTTCTGATCTTTGAATGACTCTTTCAACTTGACTAGACTGGGATCTCTATCTTGATTTTCTTTCACCTCGGAAACTAGAGATGATTTTGAACTACTCTGAACCCATATATTACCTTTTGCAGAGTCAATTAAGAGGACACCTAGTCTGGAAAATTGATGAACTTTTTGAGCTAACTTTTTCTTACTATCCTCAACATGAGCAACACTACCCATAGACAATATAATAAGAGCATCGTCCAATACATTAGCCTTGCCTGGATGATAAAGGACACTCAAGTCGTAATCTTTCAAGAGCTCTAACTACCTTCTCTAACCGAGGTTGAGATCTTTATAAGAGAATATGTACTGAAGGATTTTATAATCTGTGAAAACATCTACAAGAACTCTATAGAGATAGTGCCTTCAAATCTTTAAGGTAAATACTACGTCTCCTAACTCAAGATCATGAGTAGGATAATTCTTCTGACAGGGCTTAAGCTTTCTGGATTCGTAGGCTATGACCTTACCATGCTACATGAGGACACAACCCAAACCTACTCTGGATGCATCACATTACATGACAAACCCATCCGGACCTTATGAAATAGCTAAGACTGGAGCTGAGTCAAGTCTTCAACTCCTAAAAACTTTTCTCGTAAGGATCTGACCACTGAAACTTGACTTTTTCTGAGTCAATCTGGACATAGGGGATGTAATAGAAGAAAATCCCTCAATAAACTATCTGTAATATCCAGCCAAACCCAAGAAACTTCTGATATCTGATGGAGAGACAGGGCGAGGCCAGATTCTTACTGCTTCGATATTTTGAGGATCAACTCTAATGCCATCACCGAAAATAATATGACAAAGGAATGCTATTGACCTTAGCAAAAATTCGCACTTACTAAATTTGGCAAATAACTGATGATTTCTAAGAGTCTAAAGTACTGTTTTGAGATGTTTTACATGATCATACTCAATGTAGGAATAGACAAGAATGTCATCTATGAAAACTATAACGAACATGTCCAAGTACTACTTGAACACACGGTTCATCAAGTCCATGAAAGCTGCTGGGGCATTGTAAGACCAAAGGACATGACTAAGAATTCAAAGTAACCATACCGAGTTCAGAAAGCTATTTTTTGAATATCACATTCTCTGACTCTAAGCTGATGATAGCCGAATCTGAGGTCTATCTTGGAGAAGTGATTGGAAACCTGAAGTTGGTTGAACAAGTCATCGATTCTAGGAAGTGGATACTTGTTTTTGACCGTGACTTTATTGAGCTAACGGTAATCTATGCACATTCTGAGAGAACCGTCTTTCTTATGCATGAATAAAATTGTGCACCCCACGGGGATACATTGGGTCTGATAAATCCCTCATATAGGAGAGCCTTCAACTGTTCTTTCAGTTCTCTGAGTTTTGCTGGTGCAATTCTATATGGTGGAATATATATAGGCTGAGTATCTGGAAGAAGATCAATGTCAAAGTCTATTTCTCTTTCGGGAGGAATTCCTGAAAGATCTTCAGGAAAGACATCTGAATATTAATTCATGGCTGGGACTGATTCAAGTCTAGGAATTTTGGAACTAGAGTCTTTAACATGAATAAGATGATAGACACATCCCTTAGATATCATTTTCCTAGCCCGTAGATAAGAAACAAGCTGACCCATGAAAGCTAAAGTAATACCCTTTCACTCTAGGATGGGTTCATTTGAAAACTGAAACTGAACTATTCTGTTTTTACAGTCAACTGTGGTATAGCAGGAATGAAGCTAATCCATGCCGAAAATGATATCAAAATCAGTCATCTCTAATTTGACTAAGTCTGCCGAAGTGACTTTCTGAGATATCATAATCGAACAGTTCTTGTATACCCATCGGGCTATGATAGTTTTACTCACCGGGGTAGATGTTGAGAAGGGCTATGCTAGAATTTTAGGACTGACTTCGAAATCAACTGCTATGTAAGAAGTAACAAAAGATAAGGAAGCTCCAAGATCTAGCAAAGCGTAAACATGTACATGAAAGAGCTATTACGTACCAGTAACCACATCAGGAGAATTTTCTTGATCTTGTCCAGAGTGGAGAGCATAGAGTCTGTTTGGACGTTGTCCACTAGTAGCACTGGAAGTGGCACCTTGCTGGTTCAAACGACCGGACTGAGCTGAGGAATATTTCTGCTGACCCTGCAGACCTGACTGAGGACAATCTCTAACTATGTGGCTTGTCTTTCCATATCCGAAACAAATATCATTGCCAGCTCTGCAAGTACCCTGATGGTTCTTGCCACAAGTCTAACAAAGAGGATAGGTGCGGGCACTGCTAACACTGCCTTCAGACTTCAAGCCTGGCGCTCTATCTCTGTTGTTGTCTCTGAATTTTGGCACTGGAGCACTAGCTGAATAAGGAGCTGGAACTGATGACTTAGGACAAAACTGAGAACAGTTTTCTCCCCCTGAGTTAGGCTAAGCAAAGTTGAAACTACCTGTCTTTGCTCTCTTATTCTGCTTCTCTCCTATCTTAATCTTTTTCTCTTCTATCTGCTGAGCATGGGTCATAAGCCTGGGTATGTTCATGTAACTATTCAACATTGCATACCTGCACTCATTCACCACACTATCATTCACCCCAGAAATAAACGTACTCATCTTGGCCTTGCTATCTGCAACCACATAAAGAGCATATCTGGCTAGTTGAGTAAACTTAAGAGAATACTCTTTGACCTACCTGAGGTTGATAAATTCTAACACCTTAGCTTCTCTCAGCTCTTGGGGAAAGAATCTATCTAAGAATATAGTGACAAACTCTCTCCACTCTATTGGCCCTACATCAACTGACCTCTCTGACTTCTACTGTTTGAACCAAGTATGAGCAACATCCTACAACTGATATGAAGCTAGCTCAGCACTCTCACAAAATTAACCCCTATGATGTCTGTAACCTTTTGAACCCGGTCTAAGAATTCTTAAGGATCCTCTTCTGACTTAAACCCAAAAAAGGATGGAGGATTTATTTGGGTGAAGTCTCGAATCCTGGCTGCAGTTGAATTGTCCAATGGGTTGGCCAAAATGATAACTGGTCATTCATTCTGAGCAGCAACTGATTGAGAAAGAGTAATGAATGTAGCTCTGAACTCTGCATGAGAAACATGTTCGCCCAAAGGATCTTTGGGCTGAGGGGCTGACTGATTTCCAGTTCTCTTCTTAGGAGGCATGTTCTGTAAATGAAAGAGAAAAAGATTAGACTTAAGATATTAACTTTGAGATTATACTCACTAGCACGACATGAATCTTGAAAGAAGGGAAACTATTCCTAAGACATCTCATAGCCTCCTGCACATAAATGTGGCACGCAACACACCCATGTATAAAACTCTACTAGATGCGGCTTTCAGACTTCCTAGGACACTATTGAACCTTAGGCTCTTATACCAAGTTTTTAATGCCCCGAATCTACTACCCGAAATACCACACGATGCTAAAAATCCCGAAGGACCACTAGCTAACCCATGATTGATTTCTGTACCTGAACACTGCATAATATATCATAAAAATGCAGAATATAAGGGCTGAAAGGCCATAAGGTTCAAATATCTAATAAATCATAACGTCTAAAATAGGGTATATCAATACAAAATCAAAATTGAAATTATGTCTAAAAATATCTAGTCTGAAAACTCGCTGGCGTCTAAAAGCCTCTAAATAGTCAAATAAGGAATTGATGCGACATGTCCCAAACTAACTCTATCTACTGCAAGCTAAACTGAAATACTGAAATAAAGAAATAACCATATCGTCCTCGAATGAAGAGGACTCACTGCTAACTCTGACTGCTGAAATCTGGGATGCTACTGATGCTCTAGATCTTATGCTTTCGAACTTATGGTATAAGACACCATAGCGCAGGAGAAAAGTATGCGTCAGTACGCAAAAATGTACTGGTATGCAAGTGAGGTAGGCTGAATGCATGGGGTTCATATGCATGAATAATACTAACTAGATGACTAATATAAACGTATAAATACATAATAACTGTAACTAAGATCGTGATAACATGATTACTGAGTCTGAATTCTGATAACATGAGTTTACTGATATATCTGATAACTGAGTGATTGTATCTGACAGTCCTAATACTGATAAAACTAGCTGAGTTCCATTTTTGAACTGAGTTGATTGTATCTGACAGTCCTGATTCTATAGAATTAACTGAGTTCTATTACTGAGACTGAGACTGTAACTATGACTTTGGGAGGTAGTCATCTAATTGACATATCTCTAATAAGCTATTATAGCTGATTTGGAGTCCAATCTATAACCCCAATTGGAAGAGTGTCAATACCGCGCCACTAGTAAGGATAAGTTGTGAGTGGCCCTCAACTAGTAGGTACTTTAATGAGAATGGTGGGAATCCTCAACTAGCAGGTTAAGCCACCTTGTCTACCCTCATCTAGAAGGTTTTGATGTCTCAACCTACGCTGGTTATGTAGTTCTGGAATGCAAGAATTGTTTATAAGAATCACCCCCTCAACTAGCAGGTGAGTTCCTATACTTGGGTTCACTCGGTGCTGAATCTTACTCCTATCTGAATAGATACTGAATTTATCATACTAAACTAAACTGGACTGAGTTCTGTGAACTGACGGAATATTACTGAATTCTGTTAACTGACTGAGTTCATGAGATTACTTAGATTACTGAGATTTCCTAAGTCGAGAGACTGATTGAATTCTAATGATCATGGCTTGACTGAGAGTATCGTGAAAACATGACACTGGCTCTAGGCACACAGCTAAATTGTCGTGTATAAGTACCCCCAGGACTCGATAGCATGAAACTGACACTTCTTGAAGACATAACCAATATCAACAATTAATAATATAGTATTTGGAGATTTCATGAAGCACTTATAACCATGTCATGGTTTCATTATTCTAATCTCATGGGCATTCCATCAAACAATCATAATACACAACAATGGCATGGAAGTCATGTTGAACATAAGAGAATAACATGTATTTATCATTCAGGTCAAAATTTAACTAATATGCATAATTTTTATTCACTTAAGCATTTTATTAAACACCTTGCATGCACAACTTAGGGAATAGGTATAATCATCAATTAACACTTCAAAACCCACCAAATTCATATATTTCAACTCATATGTTAACATAGTTTCATAAAAACACGTAAAGATTCCAACTTGGGAATCATTCAACATCAACAACATGGTTAATAATAACCCACAACCTAAACATCATGATTTATATATAAAACAAGATTCTTGAGCTTCATGGATGAAAGGAATTCATGAATCAACACTTGAAATACCTTAGTTCGTGATTCTACGAAGATTGACGGAGAAACTTTTTTGAAATTGGATCCCAATTGAAAACCCTAACTTGTTCTTGAGAGGATTTTTGAGAGAAGTGGCTATATTTTGGTTCCAATGGGGCTTAATTCCGTATTTTTGACTTATATAGGGGTGAAAAATTGATCCAAATGCCCTCATAACCCATTTCAAAATTTGACTGGACTGGACCAGGTCTCGCGTCGCGGCCCTTATTCAGGTTGATTGGCCATCACGATGCGACCCCTAATCAAGTTGAGTGACCCTCGCGACGCGAGGTCATCGCGAGACCTTACTGTTTTGGAAATCCAAATGTGCCCTTATGCTATTCCAAAAATTCCGAAACTCACACGAGATGTACTATTACCTTGCCCTATTGCAACACAATTTGAAAATCGCAAAATGGAGACCGAAAAGGTCATGAAATAAATCTCTGGAGTTCGGAGGCTTAAAATGAGACTAAGTATTTTACACTTAGCTAAAATATTCTAAGTGTTGGAGCTTTAATAGAGCCTTAAGGAGCTTAAGAAGCTGAATTTAGACTTAGAATTTTTCGGGGTCTTGCACTAGAACACGCATAAATTGATAAAAAACGCAAAAACAAAAGTAAAGAAAAGAATCCGAAAGTAATACAACGTATATTTATATAAAAAACAAGATTAAAACTTACCAGAGACAGGGAAAAACTATCTAGTTCTTGAAGAGAAAGTAGTTGAAGTTGTAATATGAAAGACAAGAGCAAGAAATAAATAGAGTGTAGTAGAATAAATGAGTAAGGAGGAACCTATTTATAGCGGATTGAATTTGAATGAGTTAGGCAAAAAGGCGCGACTGTTCACCTCAATTTATTAATTACATTCAAACTAGTGACTTTTTTATTACTGTGGAAAGTTATGACTTGATAAGTTATGACTTAATTAAACTTTATTGAGTTGTGGCAACAGATTATATATCTGTTGCATCAGATAACCCATCTTTGACAACAAATATTTGCAACAAATCGACAATCTGTTGCAACATATATATTTTTTTAATACTCATCATATCTTTATCTTTTAATCCAAATTTAATGACTTTTTTATTATATAAATTAAAAAAGCAGATTTAAACCCATGACCTCCTAGTTACATGGCAGCAACTTTATCGGTTACTCCAAGGCTCCCTTTTTCTATGCTGGTGAATATATTTACCCTGTCATCTAGTTTTCTATCCTACTTTACTTTGTTAGTTAGATCTTTATAACTATAAGCGGGTCAAAAGCGTGAAGAAGAAGTCAAACATTATCGAACAACATGCTAAATTTGAAACGGAGGGATTACATATTATTACGCCAACTTCATGGTACTTCATTTTTGGCAGATAATCGGTAATTTCTGCTATAGTGATGCACGTCTGATTTTCATTCTCTTTGTCTCAACAGATTATGGCATTAATTGCTTACTTGATGGAATTCAAACAAAACTATGGACACATCTTATAATTGGAAGGTTGGTATTCATTTGCTGCTGATACTGTCTTTCTGGTTTCCCTTTGTACTTACTCATTTTATTTTTCCATAGTGAGTTTCTCAATTGGCTTCCATCTGCGTCATGCATTTTCCATGTTGGTTCGAAGAATCAGAGATCTAAGTTGTTTACACAGGTAAGATGCATTCATGCTGATGAAATTTAACCGGTTTAAGTTGTTGAACTTGGTATTGAAGATTCTATATGATGCTTCTCTAGGAAAATTATTTATTTCAAAATAATTTATTGTATATTTGAAAAAAAAAAAGAAAGAAAAAAGTGTCATATCATGAAAGAGGAGAAGTTACGTAATTATTTTGAATTTGCCATTTAGCTAGATATGTGTTTGAAAAATAACAAAAGAGGCCTTCTCCTTTTGATAAAAAAACAAGTGTTTTAACACTTGTTATAGCTTAGATTAGAAGGGAGAATCTTTTTTTATTTGCCTATATATAAAGGCTACTTTGTGTATCATGATAGGGTGGAAAAAAATAAAAAAACAAACAATCTTTGTTCAAGTCCTACTGCTTCTTTTCCGTTTCTTGCACTTCATCTTGTATTATATGGCCTTTATTATTAGTTATATTATTTTTTATATTAACTTGTTGGTATTTGTATTAATAATTTTGTTGATTCCTGTACCCTTTAAATAATTAGGGAAGTTCTTGTTTAATCCTGGGAAAACATTTCACACTATTGAAATAATTTTTTAGGACAGTGTCTAGTACGACTCAAGTATAATAAATATAAATATATATATATATATATATATATATATATATATACACTATTATATAATTGTACTGCTAATATTATTAATATAATATTTTGTTAATAGTTGTATAGTATTGTTAGTATTATTTTTCTTTGTTCCCTAACAATCTAAGAAACTATGACATATAATTCTACTATCAATACAATTCCTAATACTTCTGTTCGATTGTTCCTGAACAATCGATTGTTCTACCATATCCTAAGCCATTTCCCGATATTTCAAATATTGAAATATTTGCTAATGAAAACTTTAAAAGGTGGCAAGAACGAATTTCTTCACTACTTGATGTTCATGGTGTTGCATATACTTTGTCACAAACACAACCTGGTGCAAATGTTGATAGCAAAATTTTGGAATCATGGAAATACGCCAATAAAGTATGTCACAATACTATTTTACAAATAATTTTTAATGAACTATTTGATGTGTGTTGTAGTTGTAAAGAAGCAAAAGTCATTTGGGAAGCTTTAATCAAGAAGTTTACAGCTGAAGATGTACCAAAATAAAAGTTTGTGGTTGAAAAGTTTTACAATTGTCAAATGAGTGATGTGAAAGAAATAAAAATTCAAATAAATGAATATCAAAAACTGTTAGAAGATTTGAAGGTCGAGGACATCACTTTACCAGAAAAATTTGTTGCTGGAGTACTGATTGAAAAATTGCCCGAATCATGGAATGATTATAAAAATAACTTGAAACATAAGCAGTCAAATTTTACCACTAAGGAAATAATAACTCATATTTTAATTGAAGATACCAACAGGAAGGAGTCATTCAAAACTAAGCAGGCTGCACCCAAAGCAAATTTGGTACAAGGTTAACACAGCAACAACAAAAGGTATGATAATAAGTCTTAAGGTTACAAGCATTATAATACCAATTTTAAGAAAAGAAAAGGCACTTGTTTTATTTGTGGAAAACCAGGTCATTATGCCACTCAATATAGGCACAGAGTAAGAAGTAACAAAGAAATTAGAAATCCTCCCAAAGTTAATTTAGCTGAAGGAGATGAAATAATTGCAGATGTTATTTCTCAAGTAAATATGGTGGCACATGTAAAAGAATGAGTGGTAGACTCTAGGGCTACTCGAAACATTTGTGCAAATCGAGAAGCATTTTCCTCCTATACATCAACAGGAGATGACAGTGAAATGGTCTACCTTGGTGACTCAAGAACAACCAAAGTCTTGGGAAAGGGTAAAGTTCTAAAACTTACTTCGAGAAAAACTTTAGCCCTCATTGATATGCTACATGTTCCTACAGTGCGAGCAAACCTGATTTCTATGGCTTTGTTGGATAAAACTGGAATAAAAGTGTCTCTAGAATCTAATAAGGTTATTTTGACAAAAATAATGTATTTGTGGTAATAGGTTATTGTAACCATGGACTTTATGTACTTAATATTATCAATGATAACACATCAACTTCTGCTTATATGGTTGAATCTATTTTCTTATGGCATGCTAGATTAGGACATGTTAATATTAAACATGTAAAGAATATGGAATCACTTGGTTTAATTTCTGGTTTGGATTTAAGTAGTTTTGATAAATGTGAAATAAGCGTTGAAGCTAAAATTACTAAAAAGTCATGTTTTTCAGTTAATAGAGAATCTGAATTGTTATCTTTGATCCACATTAATTTGGGTGATTTAAAACAAACTATGACCAGAGATGGTAAAAGATATTATGTGACCTTTATTGATGATTTATCTAGATTTACTAAGTTGTATCTACTTAAAAATAAAGATGATGCATTTGATGCTTTTGTGTCTTATAAATCTGAAGTTAAAAATCAGCTTAGTAGAAAAATCAAGAGAATTAGATCTAATAGAGGTGGAGAATATGTATCTTTGAATGCTTTTTGTGAAAAGAAAGGTATTATTCTTGAAGTTACTCCGCCTTATTCTCCTGAGTCTAATGGTGTAGCTGAGAGGAAGAATAGGACATTGAAAGAAATGATGAATTCTATACTAATTAGCTCTTGTTCACCTGATAATTTGTGGGGTGAAGCTATTTTATCTGCATGTCATTTACAGAATAAAATTCTTCATAAAAGAACTGGTAAAATTCCTTATGAATTGTGGAAAGGTTATAAGCCTAATTTGAAATATTTAATAGTGTGGGGTTGTCTTGCTAAACTTCTTCTTCCTGAACCTAAAAAGAGGGGAAAAAGTTCAAAAACTGCTGATTGCATACTTATTGGATATGCTGAACATTGTGCTGCATACAAATTTCTTGTCTTGAAATGTGATGTACTTGATAGTAATACTATAATTGAGATAGTATGTGATAAAATCTCTCATGCACCTGTTGAAAGAGAAAATGAATCTACCTCTAATATTGAGGAAATGCGAAGGAGTAAAAGACCTAGAAAAAAATATTTTTCTTATGAAAATGATTTTCAAAGTTTTCTTGTTGATAATGAACCATCAAATTATTTTGAAGTTGTATCTTCTTCTAATGCTAAAATTTGGAAAGAAGCAATAAAAATTGAACTTGATTCAATTGTGAAAAATACTACATGGGTTTTAACCGATTTACCTCCTGATGCAAAACCGATTGATTTTAAATGAGTTTTCAAAAAGAAACTTAATTTGGATGGATCTATAGATAAATATAAATCTCGATTAGTAGATAAAGGATTTTATCAAAAATAAAATATTGATTATTTTGATACATTTGCACCAGTAGCTAGAATTGCTTCTATTCGAATATTAATTTCTTTAGCATCAATTCATAAACTGTTTATCCATCAAATGGATATAAAAACAACTTTCTTAAATGGTGATTTAGAAGAAGAAATTTATATGGTTACAAGCTCCTAAACAGTGGCATGAGAAATTTCATCAAGTCTTGATAAAAGACGGCTTTTCTTCTGTTAAGATGGATAAGTGTGTTTATACAAAAGTAATAGACAGTGATTATGTGATAATTTGCTTATATGTTGATGGCATGCTTATATTTTGTACATGTATAAATATTGTGGAACGTACCAAATTATTTTTGTCTACTAACTTTGATATAAAAGATCTTGGTGAAGTGAATATGATATTGGAAATTAAATTTATAAGGAGTGAAGATGGTATAATGTTGTCACAAGAACATTATGTGGAAAGAATTCTAAAGAAGTTTGAATGTTGGGAGGTAACTCCTGTAGCCACTCCTTATGATGCTAATTCTAAATTAAAAAAGAATAATGGTGACCCAGTTGCTCAGTCTAAGTATGCACAGATCATTGGGAGTCTAATGCATTCAATGATTTTTACTAGGCCTTATATAGCCTATGTTGTGTGTAGATTGAGTAGATATACTCATAATCCCAATAATGAGCATTGGTTTGCATTAATGCGATTGATGAAATATTTGAAAGGAACCGTGAATTGTGGTATCTTGTATAGTGGATTTTCTTCTACTTTAGAAGGATATTGTAATGCAAATTGGATCTTTGATTCAGATGAGATGAAATCCACTAGTGGTTATGTGTTAGGTGGTGCAGTATCTTGGAGATTATCTAAGCAGACGATCATTGCTAGATCAACTATGGAATCAGAGTTTGTGGCTCTGGAGTTAGTTGGTACTGAGGCTAAATGGCTAAGAAATTTCTTAGCAAATATTCCTTTTAAAAATGATGATCTGTTGCCTCATAGACCTTTGAAAAAAGATGATCTGTTGTCTAATATCCCTTTAAAAATGTGACACCCTGCATTTTTGTGCTAGACTTTGAAGCATTATTCTCATGTGTGTTGAATCTAACCCCATGAATTTCTTTTGATTCAATATTCCATGATCTTTATCCTAGTGTATGAAGTGATATGAGGTGATAAATGTTCATAAAATCACTTGGCTCAAGGTTGAGACAAGAGTCATTCATTCATAAAAAATTTGATATTCGATTCTATAAGGGTCTACTTTGAATGTGTATAACTTTGTATACATATAAAATCTTTCAAATTATGACCCACCAAATTGTATATAATCAAATTACCTTTCCATCGATACCAAATTTGCCCAAAACAGACACTCGGTGAAAAAGTTAGGGCCTTTTTAGTATCAGTGTTCCCGATTAACAAGCCACCATGTCGCGATGAAGACCAAATCGACAATTGTCAATTCCAGTAGCTCACCGCGATTTCACTGTGTCGTGGTGGGTATAGCGATGGGTCATCTGGTGCGTCCCGGGGAAGCTTTTTTTGGCGTTCCAGTTCCGAATTTTAAATTCCAAGGGCATCTTAGACTTTTCCCATGACTTCTATCAGCCCTAAACACGAAATTAAACGCCCAATAAATCCTTATTCCATTATTTTCCTCACTTTTCTCTCAAGAACAAAATATTTTCTCTCAAAGGGGCAAGAACCCTAGCCAAGAAATCAAGAACAATCCTAAGAATTTCTTCAAGAACTTTCAAGAAAGATTCTTCTAAGGTATGCACAGTGTTCATTCATGGATTCCTTTCATCCACGAAGCCCAAAAATCTTGTTTTAAAGTATGTATCATGCTATTCATTTTGTGGATTGTTCTTAAACCATGTTGATGATGTTGAATGATTCCAAGTTGGAATTTTTTTATGTTTTTATGAATCTATGACATCATGTGAATTGAAAAATATATGAATTGAATTGGTTTTAAAGTGTTAATTATTGATCATGCCTATGACCAAAGTTATGCATGCAAGGTGTTTGATAAAATGCCTAAGAACATAGAAATTATGCATATTAGCTAAATTATGACCTAAGTGATATATGCATGCCATCCCCTTATGTTTAATTGATGCCCATGCTATTGTTGTGGAATGTATATATTATTGGAATGCCCATGCTATTAGAGTATGAAATCATACCATGAATAATTGCATTCTTATCTATGTATAGTATGATGATAAACATGTGCCTCATGAAATATCCCCAACTTATTTTATTATGAATGGTTGATATTGATCATGTATTCAAAATATCAAGAAGTTCCAGTTTTCTTCTATCGAGTCGTGGGGGTACTTGTACCCAAAAAATATAGCTGTGTGGCTAGAGCCATGTCATGTTTTCATGATACTCTCAGTCAAGCCATGTTCAGTAGACTTCAGTTAGTCTCATGACTCAGGAAAACTTATGTAACTTCAGTATCAGTCCAGTCCTACTCAGTACTCAATAATCTACGTAATCTCAGTAATCTCAATACTCAGTAAATCTCTGTAATCTCAGTCAGCTATCAGATTCAGTAGTATTCTATCAGTCCACGAAATTCAGTAAACTTAGTCTAAATAAGTTCTGTTAAATCAGTTCAGTGTCTATTTAGTTGGGAGTAGGATTCAGCACCAAGTGAACTCAAGGATGGGGACTCACCTGAGTCAGAGGGTACGATTCCTAGAAGCAATCCTTGTGTTCCAGAACTACGTAGCTAGCGTAGGTTAAGATGTCTCTACCCATAGGGTCAATACATCTCATTCGAGTTTTCCTAATAGCAGGGTAGACGAAAAGAGCTCCCAAACAGAAAAGGGTTTACTCATAGTTTGACTTTACCTGTGGCACGGTATGGACACCTTTCTGGATGGGGTTACAGGTTGGATCCCACCAATAAAGATTTGGGATATGTCGGTTAGATGATTACCTTCCACAGTTACAGTTTCAGTTTTAGTCTCAGTAACAGAACTAAGATAGTTTTTCATATTCAAGACTGTCAGCTACAGTCACTCAGCTCATTATGGAACTCAGCTAGTTTCATTAGAATCTAGACTGTCAGATACAGTCACTCAGTATCAGTCATATCAGTTATCAGTAACTCATGTTAGCAGTATTCAGATTCAGGACTGTCAGATACAGTCAACCAGATCAATTCTTTATAATCAAACTGTCAGATACAATCAATTAGACCAGTTTTTCATAATCAGAACTGTCAAAAATCAATCATTCCCTTATCAGTATCAGATTACAGTCCCTCAGTTCTTAGTAGTTCAGTATCATCAGACTCAGTTATCAGTATCAGTAAACTCCGATGTTAGTAAATTAGTACTCAGAATCTAGTACTCAGTAGTCAGTAGTATCACTAACTCAGTTACAGTTACGTATGCATGTATGTATTCTCACGTTCATGTTAGTCAGTCAGTTAGTCTTGTTCATGCATATGAACCCCATGCATTCAGCCCACCTCACTTGCATACTCAGTACATTCAATTGTACTGACACATTCGTGCTATGGTGTTTTATTCTATGCCATAGGTCCAGAAGCACGCGCTCCATAGCATCATTAGCATTTCAGATTCCAGTAGCAGTAGATTAGCAGTGAGTCCTCATCTTTCAAGGGTGATATGATTACTTTATTATTATTTATTACTTCAGTTTAGTATTAGTAGATGGATTTAGTTGGAGACATGTTCCTTCAACTCCTTATTCAGTTCAGTTTAGAGGCTTTCAGACTATATCATGTTCAGACAGTTGTTATCAGTTTTGGTATTGTTATACCATATTCATACATTATTTTTATCAGATGTTTATACAGTTTTGAACCTTATGTCCTTACAGCTTAAATTCTGTATATATTTTAGTGTATTATTCAGTGCTCAGGTATAGATATTAGTCATGGGTAAGCTTATGGTCTAGGGGTCATGGGCACCGTGTAGCGTTCCAGTTCAGAAAATCGGTGCGTTATGAAAAAAGAATGATCCGATGCCTCCTGGGTATATATACTGCGATTGTCAAGCCACAATTGCTGTTGCGAAGAATAAATCTTACCGTTGTAAGAGTAGACATATGAAGTTGAAGCATGATGTTGTTAAAAATCTGCTGAGAGATGGAATAATTTCCATTGATTTTGTAAAGTTAGAATTGAATTCGGCTGATTCTTTGACTAAACCTGTAGGAAGAAAATTAATTCTTCAAACCTCAAAAGAGATGGGGTTAAGACTAATATGATTGTCAATAGAGATGGTGACCCAACCTATGTGATTGGAGATCCCATGAAGTAGGTTCATATGGGTAATAACAAGTCGATATTGACTCTGTGTACTTATTAAGAGTGCTTGAACTGCTACTAAAATAGAGAGATGAGTTATTAACTCTTAATGAATCCATAATCCTTATGGGTGGCGTATTTAAGGCAGTGTACACTTGATGAATCCACCTATATAAGAAGTGAAATGAGGTCGTTCCTATGAGACTTTTGGTCTTAGTCTCTAAAGCTCTCATGAATACCAGGCATGCACATGGCCTATTGGCGTAAAACCGCATTGAACAACAAAATTACGGTCAAAATGTGATTGATAAAATCTCTAGCTTACAACAAGAATTATTCGATTCATAGAAATATTATATTTCACGGGTAATTCTGTAAGTTAAATTTTATTGCTCTAAGTTTGGTTTATAGTCCAGTAGACACGAAACCTAATACATTTTGTCCATACAAATTCAACAAGTTAAAATATTTTTAAAATTATTCTGAAATAATGTGGGGATTGTAAAAAAATTATTTATTTCAAAATAATTTATTGTGTATTTAAATAAAAAAAAGGAAAACAAAAGAAAAAAAGGAATCATATCATGAAAGAGAAGAGAAGGTACGTAATTATTTTGAATTTGCCATTTGGCTAGATATGTGTCTGAAAAATAGCAAAAGAGGCGTCTTTTGATAAAAAACAAGTGTTTTAACATTTGTTATAGCATAGAAGGGAGAACCTTTCTTTATTTGCCTATATATAAAGGCTTTGTGTAACATGATAGAGTGGAAAAAAAATAAAAAAACAAACAATCTTAGCTTAAGTCCTATTGCTTCCTTTCCGTTTCTTGCACTTCATCTTTTATTATATGGCCTTTATTATTAGTTATATTCTTTTCTAAATTAACTTGTTGGTATTTGTATTAATAGTTTTATTGATTCCTGTATCCTCTAAAAAATTAGGAAAGTGTTTGTTTAATTCTGGAGAAATATTTCACATTGCTGAAATAGTTTATTAGGACAGTGTCTAGCACGACTCAAGTATAATAAATATCTATATCTATCTATATCTATATCTATAATCTATATCTATAATAATATATTAAAAGTGTGAAGGGCATTAGAAATATTGATTGAACTTTTTGCCCTTCATTATAATACTCCGCAATAGACAAAATCATCTTTTCACCTTATTTTTTTCAATTATTAATTGATTATTGTAAAATTACAGAGTCCTAATAAATTTTGGAGACAGAAATTTAATTGAATTCAAAGTATAATTTGTATTAGGACTTTTATGCTATAACCAAGTAATGAGTCCTACAATTATGGAGTTTTATTTTGCCCAAAAATAATTGTATTAATACCAAAAATAATGGTAGTTATAACTCAAGAAAATAAACAGTCACTTTACAAATAACTATAAATTGGGCGGGTGGATTGCACCATGCGAAGAAAAGCGTTGCCTCTGGATCTTGCTATGTTAGTAATACTGATCTTGGAATTCCAATCTTCATAGGGTAAATGCTCAAAATCTGAATCTTTTTTATCCTTATTTTATTTGTTCTTTTACGTGAAAAAAGTAAACTTTTTTATGGTCTTGTTCACATTGGTAGCATATGTGTAATTATGTGATGAATTTCTTATATGTAATTATGTGATGAATTTCTTATATGTTCTTGGGTATTTTTTTGGGCACCGTTGATGTAATTAATTTGTGTATACTCACTTTATTTATGTGTTTAATCAATAGCACAATCAAAATTTTACTAAGAGCATTCAAAATATTAATAAGTACTTGAAGAAGCTTGAGTATTTAACATTCACGATATATATATAAAATATAATTTTAATCATGGATAAATACTATAATTTTCTGTCCTTGACCCAACTTGACTTTGTGCCTATGTTTTTGCTTCCCTTATTTTAGTTTTGATTCATAACTAATGTAACAAATATTGTTTTTCTCAAAAAGTCAACTGCCTTTGATCTGTATGTTACTAAGAATTATTGCTCACTGATCATATGAGTACTTCAAAAAATTGGATCTACTTTTTATTCAATATTTTAATATTATTTGGCTTCAACTAAACTCACTGAAGCCAGTTTAGAATGATTACTAATGCTTTGTCGTTTAGCTAAAACGAGATTGGAGAAATCTGTGAGCTCAACGTAGCTCCTATATCGAAAGTAAATATGGTTTAAGGAATGAAGTCCAAGAGAATATTTTTACAGACTATTAAAAGCCTTTTTATACACATTTATTCATGATTCAACCAAGTTAAACTATTTTAGTTCATGTGCTGTAGTTATCTTCACTATTAAAAGGTAGATTTTTAACATAAGAATATAATTGAATATAATTAAGTTACAAATATTGTCTTCAATTCCTAAAACAATTATTAAATTATTGAATTCTATTCTATTTTAAATTATGCATACAAAGACTTCTATTATAAATGATAGGAGTGCACATCGATCAGGGATGACAATTAATGGTGCGGGGACGATTTTAAATATATGCCGATGTGGGATGAGGCGAGTTTAGATATATGCAGGTGTGGGATGAAGCAGGTTTAGATATATGCGTGTGTAGTGTGGGGCGGGGCAAGTTGAAACAAGAAATAATTTACATTTTGTGGATGTGGATTTAAAATTATAAATTAATGATATTTATTTCGATTTTTCCTAAGCACCATCAAGAGGAAGATAGATTTATGGTTTTGTTTTGTTAGTTTAGTTTATGTTATAAGTTTTTCATAAAAATATATTGCAACAATTAGTATCAATAAAAAATTATATTAAATATTTTGGGATAAAAGTCTTTGATTGTATATACATAGAAAAGAAGAAAAATTACGCACATGAAAATTAAAGGTGAAAAACAAGGATACATTGAACTTTGTCTTTCTTTTTTTTTTTTTTAATATTGGAGAGTTGAAAATTAATTAAATATATTTATGGTAAAACTTTTCCTAATTACAACTAATAGTTTTTTCATTAGCTTGAGAATTCTAGATCAATTAAATTTGATTTTAAGAATATTTGAAAAATCTAGAAATAAATATAATAGCGCTAGAATAAGAAAAATTTAATAAGTATCAAATTTTAAAAAGTTGTAAGACCTTTTCTTATTAAAAGTCATCAGAATTAATGGCAACTAATACTTTTTTTTCATTAGTTTAAGAATTCTAAATCAACTAAATTTGATTTTTAGAAGATTTTAAAAATCTAGAATAAATATAAAAACTTTAGAATATGAAACATTTAGTAAGTACCAAATTTTTAAAAGTTTTAAGTATGTAATAAGAATGTAATAAATGATTTTGTAAAGATTTTTACTTTAAAAATAAGGAGAGATTAATATAGAAAAAAAATAATCGTACCACAAATATGGTTCAAATTGATGTGTCTCTCTTAGCCTCAGCACAGAAAAATGGTACTGCATAACAAACGCAAAAATGATAATCTGTCAAACACTAGAAACACCTGGTGGTAAAATATAGGTGTGCTTATATTAAGATATATGTTTATATTTATATTATTATATTAAAGTGTGAAGGATCTTTAAAAAGTCATTTAAACATTTTACACTTCACTAAAAATCTCCGCAATAGACTAAATCATTTAATTTTAAATAATCAAACATTACACGTGCGAGGCACGTGAGGTTAAACTAGTCTATATCTATAATATATTAAAAGTGTGAAGACCCTTAAAAAAGTGATTGAACTTTTTGCCCTTCATTAAAATACTTCGCAATAGACAAAACCATCTTTTTGCTATTTTTTTTAATAATTTTTAAAATTAAAAAGTACATTAAAATTTAGTTATTAAACCTTTCCTTATTTGAGTTATGCCTAAAATTTAGGATTCTTTGAATTAGTGTTTGTATGAGAAAAGTCACTCATTTAATAGATACCAAAATTACTAAGGTAATATTTTGGACTTTAAAATTAACCAAAATTAGTTATTAAAATTTTCCATATTAGAATTATGTTAAAAGTTCTAAGTTACAACGAAATTGTGAGTGGAGGGAATTGCAAAGTAAACACCGTGAGACTTTTTTGATAGTTTTCCTATTTCTTTTTCTTTAATTTGGTTTTCTTTTCTTTTTTACTTAATAAAACTACAAAATATTAAATGGTTATAATTATATTAACTAAAATTAACTCACAATTGTGTTCTTAACCAACTTTATATCATTTTTATACTTTTAAATTAATTAAATTTTACCTTAGATATACAAAGAAGAATTTCTACAATTCTTCTACAAGAAACATACGACTACCTTCTATTTTCTCTCTCCGAGGTAAAATTTTAGATCGAAAGTGACTTACTCTATTGAAGGTTGATTTTGATTCTATGTACTTTTTTAATAATTAGATTTGTGAAAATAACTATGTAACTATTCGTGATATGATGACAAGCTAGACTCTCGTGCTTCCTTCTTTGTTTAATGTAGATATATAATAATAAAATTATATATATTAAAAGTGATATGGACATAAACATGTATGTGATATATTGTTTTGAGTAACTTTTACGTGCAGAATTATCGAAGAGATGATATTTACTGAAAGACGATATATGGATAGATCAGTACGCGCAAGGCGGTTGATTTGATCTTTGTTTACGAATATGTAAGTTTCATTAGTAAATAATGATTTAAAGAATGTATGAATTATATACATAATCAATAATTGATTATGTATTCTCCCATTATTTCAATAATTTCTCATGTGACTACGAATTCTCTTCATTTTCATAATTTCTCGTGTTTCTCTTTTAGATGAAAGTTATAGATCAAACGTGACTTTCTCTATTGAATGTTGGTTTTAATTCTATGTATTTTTTTTATGATTAGATTTGTGAATATAACTGTGTAACTATCCATTATATGTTGACAAATTAGACTCTTATGCTTTCTTCTTTGTTGGATCTAGAACCTGGAGCATATGGCCTTGCCTAGATTGTAGAGTGTGTATTGGCGTGTTCTCTATGAAGGTGAGCTCAAAGAAGAGAAAAAACGTGAGTGGTTATGTGGGTATCAAAATAAAAAATGTAGTATGTCAATGAGTAGTGGTGTAGTGAGAATGTTTCTGTGAATCGTGAATGGAGGGTGATGAAGTTGGGAGTAATTTAATATACCACAATTAAGAGAATTAGTTGTCTAATTTACAATAGTTATAGGACAAAAAGATATTAGGTTTAGGTTTAGTAGTCACTTACAATTTTTCTAATTTTTACTAAACTAAAATCAAAAAATATATTGGCTATTAAATATTAAAATCAACCTAACGATTGAATTTTAGTTTATTTGGAGTTGAAGTTTTTTAATATTCATAAATAATTTATGGAAGAAAGATAAAACTCCCATGTATGTTCAACATACTTTATGTACATGTTTATAAACCCTAACTCCATCTATCCAACTCATTCTCTGTACATACAAAGTTTCTCTTTTCGTTTAGACTGATAGGTTCATAATATATAAACATACATTTATATAAATATAGGTTTTGGGTGAGAGAGAGAGAAATGTATAGGGATCGAGGTGGTGGTTGATCGAGGTCAGAGATCATCGGAGGACCGTTGGATCGAAAACAAATTAAGGATGGATTGGATAAATACTTGAAAAAATCTGCACCTTCTACATCTAGAGCTTTGAAGAACAAGTGATCAGATGATGAATCTAAAACAGACAGTAAAGACTCTGATGTTAGTGCTTTCCATACATCGTGGATTTTAATCTCTCTGGATTGAGGCATTGAACAGTCAAGTGCCATATTATGAATGTGCAGTTGACCTTGTTTTTGATGTCAAAACCTCTCATGGTGGTATGTTCACCGAGAACCAGAATGAATTGGTTGAGTCAGCAACAGAGATGTTGTATGGTTTGATCTATGTTACGTGCATTTTGAGTAGCTAGGGAATGGTTGCAATATCATAGAATTACAAGAACTATGACTTTGGGAGATCTCCACTAGTTTATTGCTTTGGACAACTTTGCCTTTCAGTTGGTTAGTTTGATATTCCATGTTCAAGTACGGTAAAAATATATTGTCCTAAATGTGAGGATATTTTTTTTACCCCGATCAAAATACCAAGGTAATATCGATGGAGCTTACTTTGAAACAACGTTTTCACACCTTATTTTGATAACTTATGGACACCTCAATACACAAAAACTGACACAAAATTATGTTCTCATTATATTTGGTTTCAAGCTAGCTCCACAAAACTTAATAGTGAAGTTCTTTGTGAGATATTACATTCTTCTGCCATGAATGGTTAATTCTTACCCGGATATGATGCACAATTCGTTGTGGTAGAGCCCACATAAAAATGGAAAGTGTTCTAGATATGATAAACTTGATTCATCAATCAAAGAAGCAACTATGACCAATCTGTCAAGTGAAATTCATCTTTAAAATTTCATCATGAAGTACAAGAGCATATGTAACCTTATTCCTTTTCTAGAGAAAAATGAGCTCATAGATCCTCTAAAGTATTTAATTTAAGAAAGGTGATAAGTGGCTCCCATAATATTATTAAGTTAAAAGAAATAAGGTCGCTTAAACAACTAAAACAGTTGTTCGAAAACTGCATTAGTTGTTTCAACAACTATCAAAGTTGTCAAACAACTTTGATAGTTGTCGAACAACTTTAAAAGGTTGTCGAACAACTTTGATAGTTATTGAGACAACTTCTTTAGTTGTTGGAGCGAAAAATATTTAAAAAAAACTGAAAAAAATATTGTCCCTTTCACCTAATTTTTAAAACTTGAAGTACCCTCACTTAATTGAGAAACTTGTTTGTCCCTTTTAATTCAAAGTCCCCCTTTTCTATGTAGCTAGCTAACTAGAGAATTGGATTTATTCCTTATTTAGATCTTCGATATTTGTTTGATCTTTTTCTCTTGGTTCTTCAGTAAATGCTTTCATTTTCTAGCGGAGGTGCTCATTGCCCTTAGAATATATTAAGCTTATGTTTTTCCAAGCCCTGTGTGGTGACTTGGGAGATGATTAAGATTTCTTTTTGAAAATTCATTCTAATTACGTTTTTCCTATATAGTTTTTATGTTTGAAACATCGATGAGTTTACAATTGAAATCGATAACGAAATATACTTTATGAATGAGATGTGAGAGGATACTATTTATTGAGTTTTACGTTGGCGAGTAATATAAGAGAGACTACATTTAAAGAAAGTACCAGAGGTTTGTTTTCAATTTTCCCTTTAAATTCATAGTTTTTGTAAAATACATAATAGCATAAACAGGGTTGCAAGAAAATTATAATAGTAAAAATAGAAACATACAAAGCAAATCAAGTAATAGATAGCAATATATATTGAAGAACAAGAAACTCAGTGAGTACTAAATAATCTATATCTATATCTATCTATAATCTATAATATATTAAAAGTGTGAAGACCCTTAAAAAAATAATTTGAACTTTTTACCCTTCATTAAAAAACACTTTGCAATAGACAAAATCATCTTTATGTATTGATTTTTTCTATATAAATACTAATACAAAAGAATCCTAAATTTTAGGTACATAACTCTAATAAGGAAAGTGATTTGAACTTTTTACCCTTCATTAAACAACAAAATCGTCCTTTTGCTATTTTCTAATAATATTTAAAATTTTAAAATTCATTAAAATTTAGTTACTAAACCTTTCCTAATTAGAGTTATGTATTGATTTTTTTCATATAAACACTAATCCAAAAGTATTCTAAATTTTAGGTACATAACTCTAATAAGGAAAGATTTAATAAAAGCGTTAACATAAGAAAAATTTTAAAAATACCAAATTGTTATAGACTCTTATTTTATAACAATGATTCCTTGATAATTTTAAATTTTAAATTTTCCAAAATTAAGGAAGATTTTTTTTTCCTGTACCCTACGACAGTTTTGAGTGTAAAATAAGGTAATTTTTTGGTGATTTTTTAAAGGTGGATTTTAATTGGAGAAGCCCATAAGGCAATTTTATTTGACAAATAAATAACAATGTTTAAAGTTTCTATTTTCCAAATGTAGGGGGCTGACATAAATTTCTAATAATTGAGTCTATTTTTCATTCTTCTATTTAGGAATCGTTTTTCTATTCTAATGAGTCATTATCTAAATCTCTTATTTTTGGAGTCTCTTTCTGATTAGATTATAGATGTAAATATAGATGTAAAAGTGTTACTATTTTAGATTTTTAGATCAATTAAAATACTACCTTATATAATTATTTACTTATTTAAAAGAAGTAAAAATCCTAATATTTAGTACACTTTTAAATCAATTAAAATGCTACCTTATATAATTCTATTTAAGTAACTTTTTGTAAACAAAGATTTAGCTCTCAATAATTTAGTACGCATTTTTTTTCTTGTTCGTTTGCTTTTTTATTTGGTTTTGATTCAACTTTTTTTCTTTCTTTTGATACAATTAGTTCTAATATTTTTTGTGTTCTTTCAGCTGAAAATTTTAATCCAAAAAAAGAGAAGAACCATGCGACATTGTCAAGGAATGAGGTGGATCAGATGATGATAATCAATCGCTATATTGGCTAAAAATTAAAGGGTATGCTTCTAATTATAATTCGTAGAAATTGTATACGACATTCAATTGATGATATGTATGTTCTTATTAGTTTTGGGCCTAAAGCTTTTTTCTTCTTTTTCTATGAATTACGAGTAGAAGAAAAAAAATTAATTTTTGAAAAATAAAGGCAAAGAAAAACTATTATTGTCATGTCCAAAGAATTATACTTACAAATTTTACTATCATTAAAGTGAGAGGTTTTAAATATTTTTATCGATTATTTATAGTAATATAAGTAGAGTCGTATATAGTATCAAACTCTACTTGTAAGACAACTAATGTTTTTATGTAAATTTGATTATAATATAAATCTAAGTGTCTGTTAAATAATTTTAACTAAAATTAGAAGTATTCATACACGTGCAAAGCACGTATACTAAACTAGTATATTAAAAGTGTGAAGACCCTTAGGAAAGTGATTTAAACTTTTTGTCCTCCATTAAAACACTCCATAATAGACAAAATTGTCTTTTCAATATATTCTCAAATTGTTAGTTAATTATTTTAGTAATATTAACTATATTATTGAATCCTAAAATATATATGGAAAGAAAAAATTAAGAGTCCTAAAATATATGGTAATAAACAAATATTACGGTTAGAAAAATTAAAGAAAAAAAACTACTAAACTCCTAAGTTTTAGGAATCACATGTATATATGATTTTTAAATTTCTTTTAAAAAATAAAACAATAAAGCATATAGTGTATTAAACAAGAGCAAAAAAAGTCTAAAAAGGAACTATAAAAAACGTACAACATATCTAATTGTGGTAATTTATTATTGTTGGGATTCTTACTCTTATAAAATTGGTAGTTTTTTTATGGTGTTGGGGGATATAAATTTATCATATTTAGATAATTTGAAAAGCTTTTGGACTTCTATAAATTAATAATCCTTCTACAATAATACAAGGAAAAATTTTAGAAATAACAATTATAGAGCCTTAATTGTAACTTTTATACCAATAGTTTTATAATTACAAAAAATACCAAATTGTATTTTGTATTTAAGTAAACTGTTGCTATACAAATACATATATAACAAGATTTATTGCCCTTATTTTACTCAAATTAGTTGAGTTAAATAAGGAATAATTATTCCATCTAATTAAATTTTCATAAATTACTTTTATTTAAATTAGTAGATTCCTTTTCCAAATCGAACTCAAATATAAAAATTATTATTTCCATAATCTTCAAATATGGTTTGGTTAAGTTAACTAATGCCATGAAGCTCTTTTGACTGCTTGTTATGTGTTGAATAAAAGGAAGAAATTAGTTGCTTAACCTAGGTTAATGAATCCTAAAATCTGTAGGTTTGGTAAAAAAGTTATTACTTGTGCTTTTCTTGGTTATACTTCAAATATTAATCTTAAAGACAACGTGATAGTAAAATCAGGTCATGCTATTTTTCATAAAAATATTCTAAAAATAGTGGGGTAAAAGGACTAAAGAAAAGAAGGCATACAGTAGAGCTTTGATATTCTATGAGCTGTTATGATAAATTAATTTATCATCTTTATAGAAAAGAAATAAACTTTATCAGCTTTGTAAAAGAAAAGGAGGAAACTTATTGGATGAGTAATCATGCCTCTTCTCTCCACTAACATTTGTCTCCCAAACTGATTATATAAAAAATATAGGCCAAAATTGATTAAATAGTTTGTAGGGTCATTACAGTGACAAATGAATCTTCACAGTTTTGTCCTTGGCTTAGTTTTTTTGCCATATGATCTTAAGCATGGTTCATCGGTTGCGTCTGGGTGTTAAATGTGTTTGCTGCAGAATGATCTGAAGGAATTATGGTCACTTCCAAACCTACTACTTCCAGAGGTTTATGATAATCGGAAAGCATTTCATGATTGGTTCTCTAATCCTTCTCAAAAAGAAGGTCCAACAAACAACGCTGAAGATGACTGGCTTGAGATTGAGAAGAAGGTCATCGTTATTCATCGACTTCACCAAATTCTCAAGCCTCAAGGTATACTTTCATCATTCATGGTTGTCTTTTTGCCAAACTGTGATGTAGGACCACCTCTCTAATGACTACCTCAACTGCAGGTCTCGGTTGTCTTAAGATGCAGCATGTCAGGTCTTAAGTATTCGTGCTGCTGGCCGTGGATTAAATTTGCAGACTGCTGACACTGTCATCATCTATGATCTTGATCCAAATCCCAAAAATGAAGAACAGGCAGTTGCTAGAGCCCATCGTATCGGGCAGAAGAGAGAAGTTAAAGTCATTTACATGGAGGCAGTAGTAGATAAAATTGCAAGCCACCAGAAAGAGGATGAATATCGTGTAGGCGTAGTTGATTCTGATGATGACCTCGCAGGAAAGGACCGCTATATTGGATCTATTGAGAGTCTCATTCAGAATAATTCTCAACAGTATAAGATTGGCTGGGCTGATGAAGTTATAAATCATTTAGAGACGTCATTACATGATGAGGAGAGATATCAGGAGACACACTTCATGATGTTCCCTCTCTGCAGGAGGTAAATCGCATGATTGCTAGGAGTGAAGAAGAGGTAGAACAATTTGATCAAATGGATGAAGAATTTGATTGGGAAGAGGAGATAACTAGATATGACCAGGTTCCGAAGTGGCTTCGTGCTACCAGTAAGGAAGTTAATACGGCCATTGCCAATTTTAGCAAAAATGCCCTCAAAGAATGTCTTATTCAGTAGTGTTGTTGGCGTGGACTCCAGTGGTTTAGCTCCTGAATCTGAGAAGAAAAGGGGGTGGCCCAAAGGCAAGAAGGGTCCTATTTACACAGAATTGGATGACGACAACGGAGAGTTCTCTGAAGCAAGTTCTGGGGAGAGGAATGGATATTCAGCCAATGAAGAAGGTGAAATTGGGGAATTTGAAGATGATGAATTTAATGGTGCAGTTGACGTCACACCAGCTAACAAAGACCAGTCAGAAGAAGATGGTCCCAGTTTTGTTGGTAGATATGAATACCATCAACGTCCCCAAGGTGCTATAAATACTCGTGTACCTGAACAAGTGGGTTCATCAGGATCATCATCGGATAACCAAAGGCCGAAACAAATAGTATCGTCATCTGTGTCTTCTCAGCAGAAGTTCGGATCCCTTTCTGCAAAGGATGCCAGGCCCAGTTCTCGGGCCAAAAAGATGGTGCGAAGATTCATTCCTTCTTTTTCTTCTTTAATGGTGTATATCCAGTACTGACAACACTTGATGACATCGATATTTCCATCTTTAAATTTCAGGCAGATGAATTAGAGGAAGGAGAAATCGCAGTCTCTGGAGACTCACATGTGGATCTTCAGCAGCCTGGTAGCTGGATCTAAGATCGTGATAAAGGTGAAGAAGAACAGGTGTTGCAGCCCAAAATAAAAAGGAAATGCAGCTTGAGGGTTCGACCAAGGCATGCTGCAGAAAGGCCAGAAGAGACGCTCACTGAGAAACCAGCTGTGCAGCGTGTAGATTCTTCTCAGATGGCATTTCAAGGTGATCGTAGATGTTATTTTCCTTCTACGGGTACAAGAATCTGTATACTAGAAACAACCAATTCAACTAGTTCAAGTTTATAAATCAAGAACACAATGAAGTGCAGAAAATACCCTCAATACAAGATTAAAGTGATCTTTTCAAGAGGTGTATTTTATTTTTAGAAATAAAGATGAAACAGAAATGGCCAAGTCGCCCGAATTCATGAACTTTACTTAAGGAAATAATTTTCCTCAATGTACCCGAGGTTGCGGAATTTTCCTCCCAGGATAAAATGGCCAAACAAATTAATTGTAGCGGTACCTCAAACAACTGGAATATCTTCGAACTCACTGAACGTTTTGAGTGATCACACAAAATATTTTTAAGGCAAGAAGAGTGTTTTTATTCTGAAATTTTTGTATCTAAACCTGTGAATAAAAGCATGTTTATATAGTCATAATATGCCTCTTTGAAAAGGTGGCATTGGTTCAATTAAATGGTGTGTCTTTTCTGAAAATTCATGTTTGTTCATCCAAAGAACATGTCTTTTCCCGAACAGGCATACCAGTTCACGAAACAGTGTACCAGTTCAGGAAACAGTGGCACCAGTTCGATGAAGTATTGCATCAGATCGAAACACTGTTTCGAATTCTACATGCATGTATAAATGGAGGTTCGAAACACTCCAGGAAAAAGAAAATGTTTTTTTACTGCATTTGCATTTTTTCTTTGGTATTTTTTGAAATTCAAATAAAGTTTGACCAGAAAGATAGATCTCATTGATCAAATCCAAATCCGAAGCCGAGTCGAGCGAGCGACGACGACGACGGCGCGAGGTATCTCTATTTTCTTGCCTCACTTATCATGTGGAGTAAGTGTTCATTATTATAAACACTCCAAAGTTTCCTTCTCCCACGAATGTGGGTGACTTAGTGAACTTTCCAATTTTGGGAGTGAACTTTCTAATTTTGGGAGTACACTTTCCAAATCGGTGTCTCCTTCCCTCCACCATTTTTTTCTCCATTTTCCATTCACACTTTCTTCACACTTTGAACCCAACAATCCCCCACATTAATGGGAAATGACTATTTTTCATAAAAGTTTTACGGACAAGTATGTGATTATCAAGCAAAGACTGATTGCATTTGGATAAGTGGGTTTCCCTTTGAACTTTCCATAGTGAACATGCATCGGATGCACTCGGTCAATCAGTAGATTTGATATCTTTGAACCTTCGAGCTTTAATGAACACTTAGACAATACATATCACACAATTATCCTTTTAACGTTTATGGTTCTCACGGTTTTGTTCTTTTCAGCCATGAACACATTCCGATTTCATGAGAGCTTAGAGAATAGGCCTTTACTAACATTATCCTTGAAACAACTTTCACTTCTCCCTCACATAGGTGATTTCTAAACGTTCAATCCTATAGATTAAATTATTTGGTCAAATCTGCCAAATTTAGATAATCATTAAAAGACTTTTCACTTTAAGTCTTATCCTTGATTACTATACATTGTCTACATTATGAGAATGGGTTGGGTAATTAACAATGTTGAACCTGTCAGACACAACTTTGTTTGATCTCCTTGAACCTAGCTCTTGGGATCTCCAGTCTTCTAGGTAGATTTACCACTATGCTGACTTGTCCTAGGCTTTAAACCTATTCCCTTGGATGTCCTTTCCACTCCTTCTCTAGATAGGCCTTTTGTAAGTGGATCTGACACATTATCCTTTGACTTTACATAGTTAACAGTAATAATTCCACTAGAGAGAAGTTTTCTAATGGTATTATGTCTCCGTCGTATGTGACGAGATTTACCGTTGTACATCATGCTCTCTGCCCTACCTATTGTCGCTTGGCTATCACAGTGTATACATACCGGTGCCACTGGTTTGGGCCAATAAGGAATATCTTCTAAGAAATTCCGGATCCATTCTGCTTCTTCACCGGCTTTATTCAATGCGATAAATTCAGATTCTATTGTAGAGCGAGCAATACAAGTCTGTTTAGATGATTTCTAAAAGACTGTTCCTCCACCGATAGTAAATACATATCCATTTGTGGATTTTACTTCGTTCGATCTGGTGATCCAATTTGTATCAATATATCCTTCAAGTACCGCAGGATATTTATTATAATGCAAAGCATAATCTTGAGTGTATTTAAGATACCCCAAAACTCTTTTCATTGCCATCCAATGAGTTTTGTTTGAATTACTCGTGTACCGATTCAATTTACTAATAGCACATGCTATATATGGTCGTGTATAGTTCATTATATACATTAAATATCCTAATACTCTTGCGTACTCCAATTGTGAGTCACTTTCACCTTCGTTCTTTCGAAGTGCAAAGCTCACATCCAAAGGAGTCTTGGCAATACCGAATTCCATATACTTGAATTTGTCAAGTACATTTTTGATATAATGAGACTGTGACAATGCCAACCCTTGTGGAGTTCTATGTATTCTTATACCTAAGATCATATTCGCAACTCCAAGGTCTTTCATATCAAACTTGCTCTCAAGCATTCGTTTCATTGCATTTATGTCAGAAATGTCTCTACTGATGATCAACATATCATCCACATATAAACATACAATGACTTGGTGATTTGGAGTGTCTTTAATATAAACACATTTATCACATTCATTTATCTTAAATCTGTTTGCCAACATGGTTTGGTCAAACTTTGCATGCCATTGCTTAGGTGCTTGCTTCAGTCCATATAACAACTTAATAAGTTTACACACCTTATTTTCCTTTCCTGGAACCACAAAACCCTTAGGCTGTTCTATGTAAATTTCTTCCTCTAATTCTCAATTTAAGAATGCGGTTTTCACATCTATTTGACGGATTTTAAGACCATATACCGCTGTCAAGGTAATTAACATTCGAATTAATGTTATGCTTGTTACAGGAGAGTATGTATCAAAGTAATCAAGACCTTCTTTTTGTTTGAAGCCTTTTACTATAATTCTTGCCTTGTATTTGTCAATAGTACCATCCGCTTTCATTTTTCTTTTGAAGATCCATTTAGAACCTAAAGGTTTATTTCCTGGAGGAAGATTAACCAATTTCCACATATGGTTTCTTAAGATTGAATCAATCTCACTACTGATTGCCTCTTTCCAAAAGGATGATTCTGATGATGAATATCTTCTTTAAACGTTTGAGGCTCATTTTCTAAGAGAAATGTTACAAAATCTAATCCAAACGAAGTTGACATTCTTTGAAGTGTACTACGTCTTGGATTCTCTTCATTATGTACATTCTCACTTGGTTCATCTTGAGGTCGTTTAGACCCTCCACTAGACTATTCGTGTCTAATTTTATATGGGTAAATGTTTTAAAGGATTTAGCATTATCTAATTCAATTACCGTATTTTCATCTATATTCAGATGTTCGAATTTATGAACCAAAAGCCGACATACTTTACTATTTTTAGCATATCCTATGAACACGACGATGTAATGAACCAAAAGCCGACATACTTTACTACTTTTAGCATATCCTATGAACACACAGTCCATAGTCTTAGGTCCTATCTTAATCCTTTTAGGCACAGGAACTTGGACCTTTGCTAGACACCCCCATACTTTGAAATATTTCAAGTTGAGTTTTCTTTCTTTCCACATTTCATAAGGAATTGATTGTGTCTTACTATGGGGAGCTCTATTGAGTATATGGTTGGCCGTAAGGATAGTCTCCCCCCACAAGTTTTGCGGTAAACCAGAACTTATAAGTAAGACATTCATCATTTCCTTCAAAGTTCAGTTTTTCCTCTCCGTAATTCCATTAGATTGAGGTGAATATGGGGTCGTAGTTTGATGGATGATTCCATTCTCTACACATTTTTGCACAAAGGGAGATTTATATTCTCTGCCCCTATCACTTTTTATCATTTTGATCTTTTTGTCTAACTGATTTTCAACCTCAGTTTTATATTGCCTAAACGCATCTATTGCTTCATCCTTACTATTTAGCAAGTAGACATAACAGTATCTAGTGCAATCGTCAATAAAAGTTATGAAATACTTTTTCCCACCATGTGATGGTGTTGACTTCATATCATAAATGTCAGTGTGTATTAATTCTAAGGGATTGGAATTCCTTTCAACGGACTTATAAGGATACTTTGCATACTTCGATTCCACACACGTTTGACACTTTGATTTATTGCACTCAAAGTTTGGCAAAACTTCTAAGTTAATCAGTTTTCGTAACTTTTTGTAATTAATATGGACTAAACATTCATGCCATAAATCATAAGACTCAATCAAATAAGAAGAATTTGAACTTTTATTTATTTGAACAGTCATTACATTCATTTTATAAAGGCCCTCGGTGAGATAGTATTTTCCTACATACATTTCTCCTTTGCTAATTACAATTTTTCCAGAAATGATTACACATTTGAATTAGTTCTTGTCTACAAGTGAAATAGAAATTAAGTTCCTACGTAATTGTGGAACATACAAGACATTTTTAAGTGTCAAGACTTTGCCCGAAGTCATTTTCAAGCACACTTTTCCTGTTCCTTCCACCTTAACAGTAGCAGAGTTAGCCATGTAGATTATTTTTTCTACTTGAGCCGGAGCAAATGATGAAAACAACTCTTTGTTGGCACATACATGGGGTGTGGCACTAGAATCCATCCACCATTTGCGAGGATTCCCCACCAAGTTGCATTCTGAGAGTATAGCGCATAGATCATCACATTCTTTGTTGGACTCAACCATATTATCTTGGTCCTTTTTCTTGCCTTTCTTAGGGGTACGAAAATCCTTGGACTTGTGGCCAATCTTGCCACAATTGAAGCATTTTTCCTTGAACTTCTTCTTGGGTTGATTTCTTCCTTGTTCAACTTTCTTCCTTTTCTTAGAATTGTTTTAATCATCTTCTACAATATGTGCTCCATTAATTGTAGAATTCTCTTATTATCCTCTTCAATACGCAGTTAGACAATAAGATCTTCAACAGTCATCTCCTTGCGTTTATGCTTCAAGTAGTTTTTGAAGTCTTTCCACAAAGGTGGTAGCTTCTCAACTATCGCTGCTACTTGAAATGCATCATTCACAATCAAACCTACAAAACAGTTTATGTGAGTATTAAGAACCTTTTGAATTTGTTCAACTAAGGTATTTTTCAAAGATATACCTTCTGCTAGGAGATCATGTATGATGACTTATAACTCCTGCACTTGAGAGACAACCAATTTTCTATCAATCATTTTAAAAGTCCAGGAACCGTGCAACAAGAAATTTCTTAATTCCCGCATCCTCTATTTTATATTTTCGTTCAAGTGTCCCCTACAATTCCTTCGATGTCTTAATTCCACTGTAAATATTATAGAGGTCATCTTGGAGACCACTCAGAATATAATTCTAGCAAAGGAAGTCTGAATGTTTTCAAGCTTCTACAATTATGAAACGCTCTTTGTCTGAGGTTCCCTCGGGCACCTCAGGAGAGTCTTCGCTAGTGAACCGTTGCAGACACAAAGTGGTGAGGTAAAAGAACATGTTTTACTGCCATCACTTAAAGTCAATGCCCATAGATTTTCCGGGCTTCTCCGCCGGTGCCATTGTAGGCGGAGCATTTGTGTGACTTGAGGTGGCAATATTATTTGCCCCCACAGACGTTGCCGCATCTTGCATTTGACTATCGCTGGTCATTTTTTCTGTCACCACAAAATAAAAAATACTTAGTATTTTCAGAATACTACTTATAAAGTTAAGCAACTTTAAACTTTTTTTCTTGTTTTAAGTTGACAATGAAGTTTTTATGACTTCCAATAGTCAACCGAATGATCTTTAACTTGTGATGAAGTTTTTATGACTTCAAATCACTAGTTAAGTTTTGGCGGAGTAGAAAGTTAAAACTTTAATTTCCAAAAACAAGCAATAACGATTCTATAATAATAGGTTATTTCCTTAAGATTGTTATTTTCCTTCTACGGGTACAAGCAATATGTTCCTTCAATTAGTCAATTTTTTATATGTTTTTCTTCTTGTTATTATATTTTCTAAGAATCTTTTTTTATGTACATAGGGAAAAAGAAAACTTACCAACATTAATTCTCCATATATTTTTGTCTTACCAATTTAGGCCTCCTTAATTTTAAATATATAACTAAAAGAAATAAATGAAAAGACAATTTTCTCCATTACAAAAAATTTTAATAAGGGGTAAAAAGTTCAAATAACTTTTCTAATGGTCTTCACAATTTTAATATATTCTATATATAGATATATATAAAAGCAACATTTTATGTACTCGTCAGAGACTCATGTTTTGCCTTTAGCCACTTCCAGTAGAGAGAACGGGAACAAGGTGAGTCACACGTACTCTTTCCAGCACTTCTGCGGTGATGTGTATGTATCATCAATCTCCAAAAAGTTCTGAATATGAGCTTATAGATTTTTATTAGGGCTGTTCAGAACCGAATCATAATTGATAAGCCAACCACAGAATTGAATTTTCGAATAAACGATTGGTGAATGAATTAAACTTTATGGGGGTCTTATTACCTGAAATCCCTCACAATGCTTAAACTTTGTGTCCAATCAAATTAAATCATAAAAATTGGAAATAAACTTATTGAATTTTCGAATAAACGATTGGTGAATGAATTAAACTTTATGGGGGTCTTATTACCTGAAATCCCTCACAATGCTTAAACTTTGTGTCCAATCAAATTAAATCATAAAAATTGGAAATAAACTTATTCTGTATATATATAGTTTTTCTTCTGAATATATGGTGGAACATACAACTGCTTCTTGTATAATTAAGAAAGAAAACTAAGCAAAACTAAAAATTGGGAAAGAAGATACTGGTATTTGGTCAACTAACGAAATGGTTGGTCTTGGGTCCCAACAAATTAAGAGCCCGTTTGGGATTGCTGTTACAAAACTGCTTCTTTGAGAAATACTTTTATAAAATAGCTTTTCAAAAAAGTTCTTTTGAAAAAAAGCACAAATGACTAAAAAGGACATCTATCAATTTATAGAGAAAATTTATTTTAAATATCTATTATAATATTTTTAATTAATTTTTTATTTAATTAAAAAGTACGTACTCTATAATTTTCAATCATTGAAGTTAGATTTATTCGTGAAGTCAAATATCCCATGTGGATTTCAAGTATTGTTCCAGTACAAAATAAGAATGGCCAAATTCGAGTTTGTGTCGACTTTCGGGATCTCAACAACGCTGCCCTAAGGATGAATTTCCAATCCCCATACCAGAGTTGATGATTGATATCACCACTGGGTATGAGGCAATGTCTTTATGGATAGTTCATCCGGCTACAATCAAATCCGCATGGCACCAAGGGATGAAGAACTCACTGCATTTCGCATGCCTAAAGATTTTTATTGCTACAAAGTGATTCTGTTTGGATTGAAGAACGCTGGCTTCACTTATCAAAGAGCTATACAAAACATCTTTGATGGTCTGCTCCATAAAAATGTTGAATGCTACGTGGATGATCTAGTGGTGAAGTCAAGAAAGAGAGATGACCACTTAAAATACCTAAGAATGGTGTTCGAGTTACTTTGAAGATATCAACTTAGGATGAATCCATTGAAGTTTGCCTTTGGAGTTACTTCCAAAAAAATTCTTGGCTTCATTGTACGACATCGAGGAATTGAAATTGATCAAGCCAAGATTGATGCAATTTTGAAAATGCCTGAGCCTCAAAATATTTATGAGTTAAAAATCCTTCAAGTAAGGCTAGTATATTTAAGGAGGTTCATCTCAAACCTAGTTGGAAAATGTCAACCATTTAGTCGCCTCATGAAGAAAAACACTCTCTTTAAATGGGATCAATCTTGTAATAATGCCTTTAAGAGTATCAAATCATACTTAATGAAGCCACCAGTTCTTGCAGCACCCATACCTGGGAAACCATTGATACTCTACATCGCGACACAAGAGAGGTCAGTTGGAGCACTACTGGATCAAGAAAATAATGAAGGTAAAGAGAATTCTCTTTACTATCTGAGCAGAATGATGACACTAAATGATCTAAAGTATTCTCCAATCGAAAAGTTATGTTTGGCATTGGCCTTCTTAATTCAAAAGATGAAGCACTACTTTCAAGCGCATGTTGTTCGTCATGTGTCTAGGGTGAATTCCGTTAAGTTTGTAATGTCAAAATCAGTCCTTAGTGGCCGACTTGCAAGATAGTACCTTTAATTTCAACAGTTTGAGAATTTGTATGTTCCCTAAAAGGCCATAAAAGGACAAGCATTAGCTGACTTCTTAGCAGACCACCTGATACCTGATGATTGGGAACTGAGCGATGAACTTCTTGATAAAGATGTAATTGTTATTAAAGCCATACCCCCATGAAAGATGTACTTTGATGGTGCAGCACATCGAGATAGAGATAGTGTCGGTGTGGTGTTCATCACTCCACAAGAAAAGGTCATCTCATACTCTTTTACCCTAACAAACCATTGTTCTAATAATGTTGCTGAATAGCAGGCGTTAATGCTTGGACTTGAGATGGCAGTTGACATGAAACAACTACAATTACAAGTCTTTAATGACTCCCAATTAGTGATCAACCAACTTTTGGAAAGCAATGAAGTTAGAAAGCCTGAGCTACGATCATATCATGATTATTCACAGAAATTGATGGGGTGGCTTGTGGAGGTAACCCTCTAATATGTGCAAAGGAGAGAAAATAAGCAAGCTAATGCCCTAACTTCTTTTCCTTCCAAATCAGACGTGAGTTACTATTCTCCAAGAATGGGTAGTACCTCTGTCAGATGAGGATGTAGAAAACAAGTTTGAATACTTTGTTGCCGTGTCTGGAGCTATAAAATAATATTGGCAACAACCTATTATTGATTACTTATTTTACGGGATACTTCCAGAAGATCCAAGGAGAATGACTGACATTCGTCGTCATGCACCTCACTTCCTTTACTACAGAGACACACTGTATAGAAGATCATTTGAAGGAGTACTCTTATAGTGTTTGGGGGAGAAATAAGCAATTCAAGCTTTGGAAGAATCACACTCGGAAGTTTGTAGATCGCATCAGTCTGGACTGAAGCCCTATTTTCACATTAAAAAGATGGGATACTATTGGGCAACAATGGTGAAAGATTGCTTAGACTATGATAGAAGATGCAAAGATTTTCAATTCCATGCAAATTTTATTCAACAACTGATACAAGTATGACCAACAACACAATAAAACATACACCAAAATAGTCCACAAGTTGAGAAAACCTGAGACTATTTTGGTGACCACTCTCGGATTCGCTACTTATAACAAGACTAGAGATAACAGCGAGTGTTAAAACCTCAAAACAGATAACAAACAAGTTATATTAGTATAATACAATGAAGAAAAATAAGACTACAGCAACTAGAACCGACGGGTTTTACAATAATACAAGGGAAATCTGAAACTAGAACAAGAAACAAAGATAGATAGTTAGACACAATGAAGTTGTTATCTTAAGAACCCAAGAATGGTGACTCTTGGACTCTTAGCACCACACTCAACACACACCTAACTCTTACAATGAAACAAGAGGGCATCCACCTCTCAAGCACCAAGGTATCAAGCTTTGCAACACACAAGAGAATTCACCCTTATGTTATGCCTTAATTTTGGTTTTGGAGTTCTCTTCTCACAAGAGGAGTGTACTAATAATCTCAAACATAAATGAAGTAAATAAAACCTACATTGTTCTATTTGTAAAACATTACAAACAAATAGAGAAATGAACAAAAGAGCCTTCCCATAAATGGTCTCCAACCCCCCCCCCCCTTAAGTGTACCAAAAGGATTGCTTTGGGCCTCATTTACACTTGGGCATGTGAACTCCTTTAAGTGGTCTTAAAAAATGCTCAAAAAATGTACATGTTCATGATCATACTTGTATCATACTCTCTATCTTGAGAGGAATTTGCCCATAAATTCACGACCTTACCTCTTTTAGAAAGGTATCTCACGCGGCCCCCCACACGACTATACATCCTCTACTTCCTCCTCAACTTGAATCCCAAACTCTTCTTGCTCTTCATATTGAGGATTTCTATCAACCTTAGTCGATTCAATCAATACTTTCTCTCCTAGTTAGTATAAATTTCCCCTTTTTAGGATCACATTCCTCCGATTTGGACACTCACTAGCCTTGTGCCCACACCCTTGACACTTGAAGCATTGAAACCCCTTAGGATTGGAAGTAGAATTAAATTTACCTTCATACCTTGGAGGATTTTTTTGTACAACCTTGTGGATCTCGGGTTAGGCAGCCACGAAAGAGTTATTTTTGAGAACCTTCTCCACCTCTAAAGCCGCTTGGAAGATGCCCTCTATGGTGTCTAATTTGTGAAGCATCATGCGAGTGGACATGTCCTTGTTTAACCCAAACTTGAAGTATAAAATGTCATGGATTACTTTCTTTCCCCGGTGGTCAAGTTTCAACATCAATTGTTGAAATTCATTGTAGTAACCAATGACACTCTTGCTCCCTTGCCTTAAATTATAAAATTTTTCAAAGACCTCATGCATATAAGTCACGGCCAAGTGCCTTTGCAGAATAAGTTTATTCAAATGAAACCAAGGAGGAGGTTGTCCCCCGATCACCTCATTCTCGAACCGCTTAACATACTCCCACCACGTACTAGAATACCCCGCAAAATAAGCTCTCACATATCAACTCTTATTTTTCTCGGTGAGGTTATTGAGTTGGAATATCTTATCACACGAAGAATCCCAAGAAAGATACACTTCGGGATCACTCTCACTCTTGAAGATTAGGAGACTAACTTGGATGGAGTCTATGACTAAGTCTCAATTTTGGTGGCCTTCCCTCACCTCTCGTCATAAATCCCATGTATACCTCTCATTCTTTCTTGCCTCAAGTAAGCATTACCATAGAATCCATAACCTCCATGTTGCTCTTCCCCACTATATCTTTCTACACGGTTTGGTTGGTTCAGGTTAGGTTGGTTTGGATTAGGTGGAAAATAAGTTCTTTGGTCTAATGGAGCTTGAATTGGAATATGAGGCCTTTGGTTAAGTAGAGAGCTCAGTTTTGGTGTTGGAATTTTGGTTCCAAATGCTTCTTGTTGGACTTGGTGAAGTGGAGGTTAGATTGGTCTATCAAACTCTCGGCTTTGGGAAGCATTTGGTGGTTGTTTCCCTGGATTGATTATTTGGTGTAATATTTCGGGGGAGATGGTAGGAAAATTATTTTTATCATGTCCACTCGAGGACACAAGATAGTACTGAGGAGTAGAGGGGTGGCTCATTTGGCTTTCCACTCATTCCAATCTCCCACTCATAGTAGATGCATCCTCTTTCAACGATGTTACATTCATTTCTAACTTCCTAAGACTCACTTGCATTCTTTCCAAAGTGTGGTTGAGGCCTTCAATAGAAGACATGAGGATATTGGTGCCATTGTTTCCTATGGTTTGGGAGTTCACTACCTCCATTGCAATGTACCTAAGAAAAACACCTACACAATAATAAACGATTTAGTTGTAAAATAAAGTCCTCACACTCTCTCGTTTTACTCTCGGGTTTCTTCACTCAATCACACAAGTGTGATAAGCTTGATTGTATTCCATGCTTGAGAGGTGAACCAAAACTCTAAAACAACTCCAAGAACACAACAAAAACATCAAGAACATCCAAAAACAATTCTCCAAGAGCTCGACAAGTCCACAACAACAAGGCCAAGGCTAAAACAACAACACCAACCACGACAACCCCTTGTTCACATCAACAGCTTCAACAAATTCAAGTTCAAGCTTAGATTTGTACACTTTTAGTGTTGGTGAGAAACAAACCAAAACTTGAAACACTTTAAACAAAAAAATTACTACCAATATCTAGACACATAAACACAAATCTCGGTCAAGAACAAGATGGACAGATTTTAACTTTTTTGGATCTGTTTTTCCAGTTTTCACCCATTTTTTAATTCTCTAAGTAACAAACCCAAGTTTGACTTCGTAGGAATGAAATAAAACTTGAATATGATACCAAATGATACAAGGATGACCAATAACACAAGAAAATGTACACCAAAATAGTCCACAGGTTGATGAAACCCGAGACTATTTTGTGACCACTCTCAGATTCGCTACTTATAACAAGACTAGAGAGAACAATGAGTGTTAACACCTCAAAATAGACAACCAACAAGTTATATTACCACAAAAAAATGAAGAACAACAAGTCTACAATTACTAGAAGCTACGGGTTTTACAACAATACAAGGGAAATCTAAAATTAGAACAAGAAACAAAGATAGATAGTTAAACACAATGAAGTTGTAATCTTAAGAACCCAAAAATGGTAAATATTGGACGCTTAACACCACAATAAACACGCACCTAACTCTTAAAATGACACAAGAGGGCGTACACCTCTTAAGTACCAAGGTATCAAGCTTTGCAATACACAAGAGAATCCACTCTTATGCTATACCCTGATTTTGATTTTTGAGGTCTCTCTCACAAGAGGAGTATTATTATAATATCAAACATAAACTAAGTAAATAAATCCTACATTGTTCTATTTATACAACAAAAAATAGAGAAATGACAAAATAGCCCCCCCATAAATGGGCTCCAAAAACCTCCTTAAGTGTACTAAAAGGATGACTTTAGGCCTCCTTTACACTTGGGATTGTGAACTCCTTTAAGTGGTCTTCAAAAATGCTCAAAAAGCGTCCATGGTCATGATCATACTTGTATCATCCTCTCCATCTTGAGAGGAATTTACCCACAAATTCACGACCTCACCTCTTTTAAAGAGGTATCTTACACGACACCTCACATGGCCATGCATCTTCTACTTCCTCCTCAACTTGAATCCCAACCTCTTTGTGCTATTCATATTGAGGCTTCATATCAACCTTAGCCGATTCAATCACCATTTTCTCCCCAGGTAGTATAACTTTCACTCCCTTAGGATCATATTCTTCTAATTTGGACACTCACTAGCCTTATGCCCACCCTTGACACTTGAAACATTGAAACCCCTTGGGATTGGAAGTAGAATTAAATTTACCTTCATACCTTGGAGGATGTTTTTGGACATCCTTGTGGACCTCGGGTTGGGCAGCCATGAAAGAGTTCTCTTTACACCTCTGAAGCCGCTTGGAAGATGACCTCTATGGTGTCAAATTTGTGAAGCATCATGCGAGTGGAGATGTTCTTGTTTAACCCAACCTTGAAGCAGACAATGTCATGGATTACCTACTTTCCCCAGTGGTCAAGTTTCAACATCAATTATTGAAATTCATCATAGTAAGCCATGACACTCTTGCTCCCTTGCCTTAAATTGTACAATTTGTAAAGGAGCTCATTCCTATAAGTCCCGTTCAAGTACCTTTGTCGCATAAGGTTCTTCAACCAAAACCAAGGAGGAGGTTATCCCCCGATCACCTCATTCTCGAACCGCTTAACATACTCCCACCACGTATTAGCATACCCCTCAAAATGAGCTATCACATAGCAACTTTTGTTTTCCTCGATGAGGTCATTGAGTTGGAATATCTTGTCACACAAAGACTCCCAATAAAGATACGTTTCAGGATCACTCCCACCCTTGAAGATTGGGAGACTAACTTTGATGGAGTTTATGACCAAGTCTCAATTTTGGTGACCTTCCCTCCCCTCTCAATCTATCTTCCCATGTATACCCCTCATTATTTCTTCCCTCAAGTAAGCATTACCATAAAATACATAACCTCTATGTCGTTATTCCCCACCATATCCTTCTACACGGTTTGGTTAGTTTGGGTTAGGTGGGTCTGGATTGGATGGAAAATAAGTTCTTTGGTCTAATGGAGCTTGAATTGGAATGTGAGGCCTTTGTTTAAGTGGAGGTATTGGTTTTGGTGTTGGTATTTGGGTTCCAAATGCCTTTTATTGGACTTGGTGAAGTGGAGGTTAGATTGGTCTATCAAACTCTCAGCTTTAGGATGCATTTAGTGGTTGTCTCCCTGGATTGATCATTTGGTGTAATATTTTGGGGAAGATTAGAGGGGTGACTCCTTTGGCTTTCCACTCATTCCAATCTCTCACTCATAGTAGATACATTCCCTTTCAATGATGTTACATCCATTTCTAACTTCCCAAGAATCACTTGCATTCTTTTCAAAGTGCGGTTGAGGTCTTCAATTAAAGCCATGAGGATATTGGTATCATTGTTGCCCACGATTTGGGAGGTCATTCCCTTCATTGCAGTGTACCTAAGAAAAAAACCTACAAAATAATAAACGAGTCAGCTATAAAATAAAGTCCTCACACTTTCTTGTTAGTTTTTTTTGCCTCTCGGGTTTTTTCACTCAATCACACAAGTGTGGCAAGCTTAATTGTATTACATGCTTGAGAGGTGAACCAAACCTCTACAACGGCTCAAGGAAACAATAACAAAAGGACATACGAAGGATCATAAACACGAAGAACGACTATAAAACTAACTTACAATATAGTACTAGCTTGTAAGTTAGTAATGGAATCAACAAAAGAAACAACAAAAATGAAAGTGGAATAAGAAACAAAGATAGATAGTTAGACACAATGAAGTTGTAATCTTAATAACCCAAGAATGGTAACTCTTGGACCCTTAACACCATACTCAACATGCACCTAACTCTTACAATGACAAAAGAGGGCGTCAACGTCTTAAGCACCAAGGTATCAAGCTTTGAAACGCATAATAGAATCCATCCTTATGCTACGACCTAATTTCGGTTTTAGAGCTCTCTCTCACAAGAGGAGTGCTCTTACAATATCTAATATAAACTAAGTAAATAAAACCTACATTGTTCTATTTATACAACATTACAAACAAATAGAGAAATTACAAAAGAGCCCTCCCATAAATGGGCTCTAAAAACCCCCTTAAGTATACCAAAAGGATGGATTTGGGCCTCCTTTACACTTGGTCTTGTGAACTCCTTTAAGTGGTATTTAAAAATGTTCAAAAAGTGTCCATGGTCATGATCATACTTGTATCATCAACCTCCTAAAGTACTACACCTAACTGTGGCATCTTGGTCATTCAATGCTTGGGGAATGGATGTTGTTGGTCCACTACCAAAATCTTCTAGTGGACACTTATACATCTTGGCTGCAACAAATTACTTCTCAAAATAGGTCAAAGCGGTTGTTCTCAAAGAAGTAAAGAAAGAGAATGTTGTGAATTTCATTCAAGTGAATATCATCTACCGCATTGGAATCCCTCAATATATAATAACCGACAATGGCAAGACATTTGATAACAAGTTGATAAATAAGATTTGTGATCTCTTTGGATTCATGCAGCACAAGTCTTCTATGTACCATGCTGCCGCCTATGGTCTAGCCGAAGCATTCAATAAGACTTTATACAACTTATTGAAGAAAGTCATCTCCACGTCCAAGCGAGACTAGCATGAACAAATGGAATAAACTTTAAGGGCATATAGAATAACTTATCACACGCCAACGCAAGCAACCTCATATTTACTTGCTTTTGGAGTTGAAGTAGTCCTACCACTTGAGCGTCAAATACCTTTTTTGAGATTGGTTATCTAAGAAGGGCTTACCAATGAAAAAAATGCTAAGTTGCATCTTGTGGAGTTAGAAGCTCTTGATGAGAAAAGACTAGAGGCTCAACAAAATCTTGAATGTTACCAAACCCGTCTATCTCGTTCTTTTATTAAAAGAGTTTTTTTAAGATACTTCTAAGTTGGAGATCAAGTCCTTGCAGTAAGGAGACCCATTATCACTTCTCGCAAGTCTGGGGCCAAATTTACCCCAAAGTGGGATGGACCATATTTCGTACAAGAGGTATATTCAAATGGATCTTACAAGCTTATCGATGCGGACGACGTGAAAATTGGTCCTATCAACACCAAGTTCTTGAAGAAGTACTATCCTTGAAACAAGATGACACTCCTTAAGGCACGAGTATAAACTATATGTTCACTCTTGGCCCGCAAGAGTATAAACTGTGTATGGCTCAAAAAAATAAATAAAGAAGTTCGCTAGGTTGAAAACCTCGAAAGAGGTGACCTAGGAAAAAGTTAGAACATAAAAAAAATACTTAACCAGAACTACATTGTGACTTGATCCTCTTTACTGAGGTACATAGGCACTTGGAATCTTATTTTGAGTTTAGTTGCATGAGTGTTAAAAAAAATAGTTCCTGCAGTATCCACCATATGGATATCAAGTATGAAAACCTTCTAATTAAATTTTGGACTCACTCTAAGAATTGGTGGCTAGATGGGGTCAAACTCCAATGAAATATGATCTTAATTCACATAAGATAAAGTCTCTAAAATCCTCAAATTTTGAAGTTGAACCGCTCAATATGCTAAATTTGGCAGTGAAAGTTGACAAAATTTCCAAGTCTTCAAATCAAGGCCTTTTACGGGTTTATCCTTAATAGGATCTCAAAATTTCCATGCCTTAAGATGAACAAAATTTATCTCTATGCACCTTAATTGGCCTCTTACGGGTTTATCCTTAGAAGGATCTCAAAATTTTCATGCCTTAAGGTGGATAAAATTTGTCCATTTGCACCTTAAGCTGGCCTTTTACGGGTTTATCCTTAAAAGGATCTCAAAATTTCCATTCCTTAAGGTGGATAAAATTTGTACCTTTGCACCTTAAGCTGGCCTCTTATTGGTTTATCATTAAAAGGATCTCAAAATTTTCATGCCTTAAGGTGGACAAAATTTGTCCCTTTGCACCTTAAGTTGGCCTCTTATGGGTTTATCCTTAAAATGATCTCAAAATTTTCATGCCTTAAAGTGGACAAAATTTGTCCCTTTGCACCTTAAGCTGGCCTCTTATGGGTTTATCCTTAAAAGGATCTCAAAATTTGCAAGCCTTAGTGGACAAAATTTATTCATTTGCACCTTAAGTTGGCCTCTTGCGGGTTTATCCTTAGAAGGATCTCAAAATTTTCATGCCTTAAGGTGGACAAAATTTGTCCCTTTGCACTTTAAGCTGGTCTCTTACGGGTTTATAAAGAATCTCAAAATTTCCATGCATTAAGGTGGACAAAATTTGTCCCTTTGCACCTTAAGCTGGCCTCTTACGGGTTTATCCTTAAAATGATCTCAAAATTTTGATGACTTTAGGTGGACAAAATTTGTCCCTTTGCACCTTAAGCTGGCCTCTTACGGGTTTATTCTTAAAAGGATCTCAAAATTTTGATGCCTTAAGGTGGAAAAATTTGTCCCTTTGCACCTTAAGCTGGCCTCTTATGGGTTTATCCTTAAAAAGATCTCAAAATTTCCATGCCTTAAGGTGGACAAAATTTTTCCCTTTGCACCTTAAATTGGCCTCTTACTGGTTTATCCTTAAAAGAATCTCAAAATTTTCATACCTTAAGGTGGACAAAATTTGTCCCTTTGCACCTTAAACCGACGTCCTCCATTTTCAGGCAAAATTAGTCAGGTCTTGAGGTAACAAAGACCCTCGCACCTTAAGCCATCGTCCACCATCTTTAAGAAAAATTAGTCGGGTCTTGAGGTAACGAAGGCCCTCGTACCTTAAACCAACGTCCACCATCTTTAAGAAAAATTGGTCGGGTCTTAAGGTATTGAAGGCCCTCGTACCTTAAGCTGACGTCCACCATCTTTAAGGAAAATTAGTCGGGTCTTGAGGTAACGAAGGCCCTCACACCTTAAGCCAACGGTCATCATCTTCAAGCAAAATCTTCTGGTCTGAAGATGATGGATTCAAAGTTAAACTCTTGCACCTTAATTCGATTGTTTCATACTTGGTTCAACTCTGCCAAAAAAGAAGGAAACAAGAAAAAAAGTAAAAACAAACAGAAAGGATGTTACCTGTCAGAACATTACGATCTTGAAAATTGTATATCACCAACTTGGATTGAGACAAAGATACCTTGATGAGAATAAATCCCTCAAAATTTGGTCTGAAGCAATCAAAATGCTCTTTGGTAGTGATGATACCACATCAAGATATAAATTATTTGGTGAGGCAATGCAAATCTGGAATCCTTTACCGAACATCATACAAGATCGACTTTAAAAAATCACCTAGAGTAATCCAAGAAGTGTTAAAATTCAAATTTTGGATATGTTATATATGCATTTTTCTGAGATCTATAAAATCAAGAGGATCATGATTTCGATACCCTCACATTGAAATATAAATTTTTTGGTGTAATCGCGCAAATCTAAAACTACTGGTGCATCAAAAATCAATGCTGAATTTGGGATAACACATAAAAAGATTTTGATTGTATTAAATAATGAATTTTGGATATATTATATATATTTGTGTCTAGTTTCACAAGAATCAAACGGCTTGTGACTTCAACCTTCCTTCTTTAAGATATGAAATTTTAGTAAAGACGCACAGATCTGTAATTTTCAACATGATAAAATTCAGGGGTAACTTTAAAATATTATCAAAAATTATGTTGAATGAATTTAAATCTGAATATTGGATGTCCTGTAGATCTCAAAGTCTAGTTTCTGAAATATCAAACGGTTTATGATTTTGATTGTAATACCCCGCAAAATTCTTATCTTATCTCATCCTTTACGCTTGTAAAGGGGTTCCAAACTTAGAAATATTTTAGCTAAGTATTCAGAATTAGTGTTATTTTAGCCTTCGTAAGTTGGTGAATTTATTTCATGACTCATACGACCTTAAAGTATTGATCTTTAGGTTGATTAATGATCAGGAATGTCCGTAAGTGTTCACAGATAAGTTTCAGATTTTTTGAACGTCATTTGAGGTACCTTTGGTAAATCTTTCACCAGCTCCCTGTGTCAAATTCCATTGTACCGACATGGACTCAATGCGGCGCGTTGGCCATCCGTCGATGCCAACAACTTGGTGCATCGACCTGCGCATCGATGGTTCAATTTTTTAGTCTTTTAAACCCGCGTCCAGTGTAAATGGGTCTTTTCCCACCTTAAATTTTGAAGTAGAATTGGTCGAACCTCACTCGAAGCACTTTTCAATATTATGTTTAGATGATATCTTGCATGTGGAGTCATTTAAAATAGTATAAGAGTGTGAATATGAGGAACAAAAATCCTATATTCTTGATTTTACACTAGATAAGCAACATAAAAACACACCTCACTTTAAGGTCGAGTGTTTTACCATGCATATTCCATTAATTGGTTCCTTAATCTCTGTACCACCTTCCTATGAACAAGGCAAGAAGATGGATGCTAAGCTGGGGGTGAAATTTATATCCTAAAAGTGGAGGAAAAAGTTGATAGGGTCATGCCGCGATACTAAATTAGGTTCTTCTTGAGAGGCCAACCAAGCTAAGGTATGTTTTATTTTTAGTTTTTAGTTTATTTTTTATTTCACGCAGTTTTTGTTTTTGGTTGAGTCACAGGTTAATGAAAAGTTTGAGTACCATAAATCTAAGCTTAAAGAATGACAAAGATTAAGTGTGGGGTCCCATGGATCTCCTCTATGTGAAGATGCATCTAGCTAGGACTAGAGGCCTCAAGGAGTATTTCTATTGCTTCGTTAAAAAATTCACTTTAGGGACAAAGTAGATTTTTAAGTGTGGGGTGGGAAAATTCTCAAAATATGGCTCAATTTAATTTTTTTTTAGGATAGGAAAAAATGAGATATTCTTTTTAGTGTTATTTTTTATTATATGGTGCAAGTGTTATTCTTGTAAAAGTATGTCAATTGAGTGAATTTCTATTTTTGAGACTCTTAGGCTCAAGTTTATGACTCTTGTATTTGTTCGCTTAAAAATTGAATTCATGTTATTGTTTGGTTGAGAGTCTATGATGATCCTATTGAGTTGAACATGTGTCGTGCGCGTGTAAGGTATTTTGTATATTCCTTGTTGCATGTGATGTCTAGAACTTGCCCGATGTGTGTGTGAAGCGAAATAAAGAATGTGGGTTTAGTAGATGATATAGGCATTTCTTTGATAGCCTTATTTTTACCTTCTTTTTACCTACCCTTGCGCGTTATCCTAGTTAACCCCCTTTGATTCTTTAGCTTATTTTCTTTGGTAACTTCATATGTAGACTAATTCATTCTTTGATAGACCATAATTTGATCCAAAAAGCTCATAAATGCTTTAATGAAAAATTGAATTAGTAAGGAGTTTGAGATATTGAAGAATAAAAAGTGAAATTGATTCCCCAAGGTAATGGTTATGGGTGTTTATTATTGAATTATGGTGGATAGATGTGATATAAATGATGTTTGAAATGTTGCCATAATAGAAAATAAAGAGAAAAATTGATTCATTTGGTAGTAATCTATGCGTCCACCTAGTGGTTGAGAAAATGCTTAACAGAGATGGGGAAAAATAAAAGAATGGGAGGATGAAAAGATGGTGTAAATTTGGTTGTTGGAGATTGGTTTTAAATGTTTAATGTAGTGTATTAAAGCGCTTAGAGAGGTTAATCACTATTCTTGGCCAAAATAGTTTCTACCCTTCCGTTAGCCTACATTACAACCTGGAAAAGACCTACTTGATCCTAAGCTTTACAATTGACTATTAGTGGAGAATTACACTAAGGTCAAGCCTATGGTTCATTATGTGTAACTTGTGAATTCTTTATGAGAGTGAGCACAATTTGATTCTTGTACCCATTGTTATAAATTGCATTATTGTGAGTGTTTATGGGTAACTCTCTTGTTGTGAGGGGCACATGTTTGATGAATATGGGTGATTTGTAAGATGTCTTTCACTGAATAATAAGCACGAGTTTGCCAACAAGGTGAGTACATTCTTGAGGCAAGTATGTTTTGGAAGTAGGATTCATGAGCTTTCAATTATGTTTGAGACATTCTTAGTGTAGAAACTGATGGATCTATTGATCTGAAATTCCTAGGAGTCGATCCTTCTCGGCT
>NC_061111.1:198956777-198981401 GCF_002878395.1 Capsicum annuum | reverse complement strand
AATATGCCCAATTAAAGTAGTTTAGCTCATGCTCTAGACAGATTATTAAAATTGAATTTCAGAGAGTAGTAGAATTGGACTCAAATTCAAAAATGATAATTTCAATATGTTAAAAGGAGTTTTAGTTAAAATTGAATTGTCAGAAAGAGGCAGAATTGGACTCAAATTCAAAAATGGTAACTGCTTCTTGATTGTAGGCTTCTTCCAAGGAGAAACACCGTGAGTTAATTTTGGTAATTCTATGTATATGCATTTTTAGAGAGAGAATAAGAAAAAATGAGATTGTTGTAATATGTTTTGAGAGTTGGGATTTTATGTAATAAGTAATACTTAAGTTGTGCTTTTATGTAATTTTTAGAAAAAAATATGGTATGGGATATTACAGATGCATGTTTAGAAAAGGTTAAAATTGGGCTTAAAGAGAATTAGGTGGTTACCCAAAAAGGCACGAGTTCAGAAAATTCATTGCCCAAAGCTGTGTTTTACTGATACGGATCTATTATGTTCCCAAAGAGAGATTATACCCTGGCCTAGTGCCCTGTGGCGTATCAGAACAGAAACTCCAACCTTTGCAGTAAACTTGGGTTGGGGGTTTGACTGCCGAGTCAAGGGCAGATTCCATATAACCCGTAGACGTTAGAATTGTAGGGTGTACCACCTAGCTCAGAAGTAAAATAAAGAATGGTATTGTATCTACAGAATTGTTTGAATGATCATTTGAAGTTGCCCATGTATTTTAAATTATTTCATGCATGACATTTTATGAAATGCTCTCACTTATGTTATATATAAAAGTACGTTATTTTGGATTTTTTTGTGTACCAGTATATTTGTATTGACCCCCTATATTTCAAGGTTTGAGGCTCAGTCCAGAGGTCTCGTTAAGCCGTAGATTTGTCAAGATAAAAGTGTACAGTTGGTGAGCCTCCCTTATTCCGAAAGGCCGGGTTATAGAAATTTGTTTTTATTTGATTCATGGTCTGAGTGGGGGCCTTGTCCCAGCTTTGTTTTTAGAGATATGTTAAATTCAGCAATGTTAGAGATTTTTCAAACGGATATTATAAGTTTGAACATTAAAGACTTCATTTTGAATTGGTTAGTTGGATTATGATGATCATGATTCTGTATTATGATTTTTGGCATCTCTTATTAATGTAGGAACATTGTGCATAATCACCAGATAGATAGAGGCGTTTGGATCTTCATAGTTCGAGATGCCTGTCGCGGTCAGGACCTCGGCTTGGGTCGTGACAATAACACTGTTTTATAACAAAGTAGTACCTATAAAGTATATAATAACAACATTCATTGTAAATTAAGTAGTCTATTTACAAATAAAGTAAAAATAAGAACTTTGAAAAAAAAAAAAAAAAGGAACAAAATGAACTAATGAGGGATATAATAGAAGTTTAAATGGGAAAAAAGGAAAAAGAGGAACATGTTTATACCATCCATGAAGATTGAGATTGAGAGAAACCATATATATTGATATCTAATACATCCGTTACCAATGAAGAGACAAAAGAAAAGTCATAATTCTTAAATGTGCAAAGAAATATATGGGGGGTAATTAAGAGCATAAGGAGTGTGACTGGATAATTAATAATAATGAAATGATTTTGAGATTTTTGATATAAATAAAATGATAATGTATATCCTGGACATATAAAACGTTTCTCTAGCTTCTCGTGAAGCTTAAATAAAAACATATGTGTGTGTTCCTTTCAACCTTTTGAGATAAGAATAAAATAGAAAAGTGAGATAGCAAGTATAGAGAAATTCTCAGATATGATTATTATTTTCTTTGAGATATATTAGTATCTTTTCAAAGAATTCAAAAGTGACAATTTCCTTTTTATTTTGCAAATGGCTAGAAGATTACAAGAATACATGAATATTGAAGAGCTCATTGATCATGCAATTCACCTTGTGTTATATATATATAAACTTTTTACATAATTAATGATTATATTAATTAAAAATTAAATTAATGACAGTGATTTTGAAACTGAAAAGGAGACCCCAAAAAAACTGAAAAAGATATTAGCAATTAAGAGGATATAATTAACAAATAAATATTAAATTAAATTAGATTAAATTGTCAAAAACTTCAAAAAAAAAAAAAGGAAAAAAGATAATTGTCAATGGAAGCCATTGAGAGGTATCACGTCACCTTCTCTCTCTCTATATATATGTATGAATATATTGATTAGCTAAGTGATAAATAACACAAGAAATTATAAAAGGACAATAAGAATAACACAAATTAGAGCAAAAAAGGGACTGCCTAAATAAACTAACTATCCCAAATAAAATATACAAAAACAAATTTGAAAACCAACAGAGAAATAATTTTGATTTTATTCGGATTAGAACCCCAATTTGTTAATCATTATTCGACCCATCAGTCGGTAGCCGGATTCTTAGATAAGTGACAATGTCATACGTCGTGCAATAGATGTTGAGTATCATTACTTCCGAATATCTACCCACCCCACCTAGGTTGGATGTTAACCTAAACGCATACTAAAAAGGGGTAAAACTAACGTCTCTAAAAATGTCTATCTTCTCATTTATTGTCCAAGAGGCATTAGATTTTGCTAATTCGATTTTGGGGTCTAGACAAATAAAGCTAGATTTTTTAGTTGGACTCAAAACGCGTCAAATAGTACACGTTGGACAACAAGTAGCAAGTAATAATCTCAAATAGGTTAATTAAGAGTTTGTTAAAGTGATTGACATGTTAAGACAATTATTTATTTTTGTTAAAAAACTAAAGACATGATATCTAATTGTCACACAATCATTTGTCGACGGGAGATAATTGTCAAACTGTTTCAAAAATAATGTCGTAACTTTGTTAAAACACGTCAAATTATAATGCATATGTTGGAGAATGAAATCCCTTAATTTGCTATGCCAAATATATGAATCAGTAAAAAGGTTGAGATTTAATTTAGAGCACTAAAAACATATTCACTTGGAAAAAATAATTAATAGGTGAAAACTACTTCTGATAATTAACAAAGCTTGTTGGAAACTCGTTACATATTAGGAAAATTTATTTCAATATGTTGGAAATCAAATATAGATGCTAGAAAGTAATTTCAGATGCTGAAAATTATTAAAAGATGCAAAAAAAATTGTTTAATTGCTAAAACCGACATACACAAAACATTGAAAAATTAACCATGGTGGCCAAAACATGTCAAGGTTAAATTTGAAATCAAAAGTTATTTAAAATTCCTACAAACATGATTTCTAAGAGAATCAATTAATAGATCCTAAATTAGGTTTGCCTAAGTGACAAACAAATCAATTAACAAATTCTACATTAATTTAAGTGGTTCACATAGCACATAAAGTACATAAACCCCACCCCCAAAGCGGGACCATAATTATTATTACATATGAAGGTTTATAAAAGTTATTATAACACAACAAATTGATGATGAAGAAAAAACATAAAAACAAATTAATAAATAAATAAAAGGGAATGAACAGCTCCCTTTTTCCATAAATTCTCAGTGACTCTTCGTCTAACGCCCATCAATATCTGTCAAATAAAATAACATATCCCAAACACACGAAACAAAAAACAACATCTAATAAAATTATGTGAACAGATAGTGATTTGACTAACTATCACATCTAAACATCCAATAATAATTTAGACAGCAATTAGGACAGAAATTACAACATTTAAAAAAATATTGTGTAGTAATCCAACACATCACGTGAGAGAACTAACCAATCTTGCAGCAACTAGTAATCAAAGAAAGAGCCTGATAACAACATACGCAGCAGTTGTATTAAGCAAAATCTCAACCCAAGAGTTTCTTTTCTAATACCAGCCAAACAAGAACAAATAACTTGGAAGTAATTTTGTTACTTTTCTTATATCCTAGACTTTTGCACTTGGAGCATTTGTTCCTTTTCTTGTGCCTTGAAGGATTCAACACACCCTTAAACTCTCGACGAACCTGTTTTCATACAAAATCAATAAATAAAATTTTTTTAATGTAAACAAGTATTTGACAAAAAACTTACCTAATTGCGGAATGCATCAAAAACTTTCTTAGAAGTAACGGTTTCTTCCTCTACAAGACTCTGGCTTTGATAAGGCTTCTTCCTCTACAGGACTCTCTAACTTTGACTGTACCAAAGGAAAAATAACCCTAGTTATTTGCTTCACTTTATTTATTTTTTAAGGAGTTGCCTATCGTGTTTGAATTGGCTTGAAAACTGGTGTCTTCACTCCAGCAACCTTTGCAGCACGAGGAGTTGGTGTCCTCTTTTGGGTATGCTCTTCAACAATATTGTGTGACTTTTTACTTAACGGTTTCTTCACTACTGGCGTTGATGAATCAACCTTTTGTTTCTTTTAAAAATGTTCATTGATCTATTTTGGTGGTGGATCCTGGAAGTCATCATCCGAATCAACTGAACTTTCATCTTCAAATACATCCTTCTCTGGTATTTGAAACTTTGCCAATTCTCTTTGAGTTGACTCTATGTTCTTAAATACAACCTAGGAATATAGATAAAATATGTTAAATTTAAACAATCGTAAATCAAATGTATATATGTAGACTATAAAATACATATTAATACATATGTATTTATTAACAACAAACCTTGCCATCGTCATTAAACATAGCATCCATCAAATACTCAAAATGTGGTTGAGGTGCATTTGTATTCCAATTTAATAATGGGGGAATTCGATTATCAACCCTCAATACAATCTTTCGTGGGACATTTGAACAACGCTAGTAAAGCCACACTTGAATAGCCAATGGCATTCCCTGTATCAAATAAAAATTTTCACCAGATTTCAACTTGTTGTTCAAACTTCTCGCTAGATCCTCAAATGATAAAGTACCCCATGAAAAATCCTTATATCTTCCACTGTCTACCAAATCAAAATGAAGTCGGGGTATAACCATCACTACAAAAAAAATCATATTTAGAAACAGACCGATAACGTTGCTAATCAACATAAATTTGTCACTAAAGACGTTTAGAGACGAATCAGCGACGAAATATTAGTCGTTGCTATATTGCGCATTGCTAACCATTTAGCAATGGAAAAAATAAAATCCATTGCCAGATTTGCAACGTCATAGAGACGACCTATATTCGTTGCCATTTTCTAGCAACGAATATATTTGTTGTTATATTTATAAATATCGTTACTAATTTCATGTTGTATTTCGTCGTTTTGATTATTTTGTGACCAAATATTTTATTGCTAGTCCATCGCTAAAAATTTTGTTATTTAGTCCCCAATTTTTTAAAATTCTTAAAATATCCAACATTCATATAAAAGAACCCAGATATATAGATAGCAAAATCTACTTAAAATATTCAAAATTCATATAAAAGAACCCACATATATAGATAGCAAAATCTAAACATCCACAATACCAAACATAGCAACATCTAAACACAATTATGTCCAAAACATCCATAGTACCCAACATCAACCAACTATCCTTAAAATAACCCGCGTTATCCATAATACCAAAGATAGCAAAAGTTAAATACAATTCATGAGAAGATGAAGACGAAGTCTTTCCACAAGAAACACAAAGAGTTTGCCCGTAGTAGCCTTTTGCTTCATATCCAAGACCAAATACTCTTCACTTCTTTTCTCCTGCGGCAGTTTGGTAATGTACTTCAATTTGATCAATATTAGATTCTGATAATATTTTTTCTCGTAATATTTCTACGAATCTTTCCTGTAAATAGAGGAAGTGAAATTATAACAGATTGTACTTAAAAATGATTAGATACCAAAAACTAATATAAACTAAAGAAATAAGAATTAAGTCAACTGTTGCATTAAGATTTAGTCTTACATAGATGATTCGGGAACATTCATCAACGAAAGATTTTCCATCATGACCATGTGTGTATGCAATCATATGGGAGAGAACATTCAGTATTTCAAGGGAGTGTAAAATTTCACATACAGACTATAATCCTTGTGCTAGTCAAACTCTCTTTACATAAGAAAAGTGTATTCAAGAAATAATATATTTAAATATCTATAGCTAATTACAGAAGTTTAGAAGTTGCAGTTCATGTTTTACTATGACAGTTGAAACCAAATGAAATTGTTGATACTTGAATGATCATATGCACTCCAAAATTGTAACAATAAAATTGTTGATACTTGAATTATCATATGCACTCCAAAATTGTAACAGCTGACCACTACTTAAATAAAAGAAATAAGCAAGTTGTAGATGATCATTGTAAAGTGTGAAATTTCTTCAATAGGGTAGATGATACAAAGGATTCGTATGTGACATAATACAATGTCGTATAAGACATGAATTTACCACATAGAATGCCACACAGAATATATGTGTCTACGCAGAGATGGAGCCAAGATTTTTGGGGGTTCAAAATCCAAAGAAAAATCCACCGAAGGAGGTTCAACATCTACAATATATAAATAAAAATTATTTTAACCATGTATTAGTAATTTAATTTTTCGTTGAAGGGGGTTCGACCCTCTTATTACTAGGTTGGCTCCACCTCTGTGTTTACTTGCTTAATTTTATACAAATTTAAGTCTATACTAGTTTACACCCAAAGTTAGAGGGCATAAATGAAAATTGAAGTCAATTAGTCAAAGAGCACGATAATATATTATGTCTTTTTAAAATATTACTTAGATTAGATGCATCATTTATCTCTCAAATCTAAAGAACTCAATTGTATTTTACTTTCAATAAACTCATTTTTTTTTGCTAGTTGTTTAAAGATAAGTTTGGGCAAGCTAGCTACTACGGAATCATTAGTTCAAATTTCATCAATTACGAATTCAGTTGACTAAAGGCAATCATTCAATGTCCATGAACTAGTTTGAACCTTATGCTAAGCATATACATAAATCGTAACAGCTCAAATTATTAAGGATGTTATTATTAACTTGAGCTTAGGTGCTCATGCTTTTTAAAATATGTCATTCAAAATTTAAGGATTATTTTTTATATATACTTAATCTTTTTTTCATGCTTTGCCAATTGAAATTTCCTTAACGTGTTATATGTACACCAAAGATTATAAACTTCATGGGCGTATCAAATAGGAGACTGATCTTGGGTGTATTTATACGCCTAAGCACCATAATTTATCCATATTTTAGCTAAGTTTAGAGAACAAAGTGCCTAGTTTCTTATGCTTTTACTCTACTTCTATATAATTGAGCTGACTGATGTGATTAGCATGATTTCAGGTATTAATGAGGTAGATGAAGACATAATGGGACTATGGAATGAGGATGGCATATGACACAAGAGAGAGTAGCAATCTGAACCAAATGTGGCGCCTAGAAACTATGTCCAAGACTAATTTGTCATTTATAATTAGTTCAGGGACTTAGAAGGAAATTATGAGAGAAAAGATTATTAAAAGACTTAATTGCTGAATTTTTATTCATTATTCTGTATTAGTTTTTAAAGAGGGAGAGTGGCAGCTTATCTTGAGGAGAGAGAGAAACATTTCTTCTCTCTTACTTTCACTATTCGCACACCAAGATCGTCTTCTAGTTTTTGGTATGAGAATATATTTATGGTGATTTTCGTTTTATTCATGAGTAGCTAAGTTTATTATTTAGGGTTATGGAAACCTTGTAGCATACAATCTATCACTTTGGGTTTTGAATTCATTATGCATTGATTAGTTTACATCATACTCTCTTCGCTTATCTTGAATTCTCGTTGTTGCAAACATAGAGGATATGCCTTAAAACGCAACTTGTTCGAACGAAAGGTTAATGTTTGGAAAAGAGAATAGTGACAAGAAAATAGGATTACCAACCTCTATTTCATAAGTTAATGCCTTAGCAGGATTAACTACTTGGAGATTTCGTATTGTTTTTGGTAAATGCTTTTGATTCGAGAGAACTAAAGTGAATTAGTCCTTGATGGTTGAGAAACACTTGGATTATGTTATTAAATACAATACATTTCTCTGTAAACACGATACATGTATGAATTCATAAATCCCATAGTTAGAAAGTATTGAAAACTACAAGGTGGACATAACCCTAGATTGCTATTTCTCTAAATTTGAATACTACTACACATATTTTATCTTGTTAAACTGAAACCATTAATTTGCAAACTAAATCAAATCCCCCCTATTTATTTTATGAAAACGAACGATTAAAAGTCAAATAATCTGTATAAAACATAATTAGCACCATATTCCCTGTGGGATTCGACCCCAACCTAGTTGGGTTATATATTTGACAATGACCGCTTACTCTCTCATAAGAGAGGTGTAATTTGGGTGTATCAAATAATGGCGTCGTTGCTGGGGAATATGATTGTCGATTGAGTTTGTGTGTTAATTGACTATTAGTCAAGTTTCCTCATTTTACGTTTATTTATTGTTTTTATTCATTACAGGATCATTGTTGTTTATGCCATAAACCAGAAGTTCAGGAGAACCATTATTACCCTTCAATCCTAAACCTCATCTCATTGAAAGAATGGCTAACCAATAGGAAGCTGAAAGATTAGCCTCTTTGGCTAATGCTCAATTAAATCTACAGAATGTAGATAACCCAGGTCGGGTACCTAATTTAGATGAGGAGGACCTGGAAGATGATGATTTAATTGACCTATCTAATAGGAGGCGTGCAGCAGGGGTAGTTGCACCTGTAAATAGAAATCATCCATTCAGAGGAAGACCAGATCGTCAGGCTGCACAGTTTGATGTTGATAATGATGAGGATGATTTAGATGGAACTAGATCTACAAGAGCAATTATTCTACCACCACTAGCTCCTGGGGTGAAATTCAATATCACTAGTACTATGATCCAACTACTGAATCTGAAAGGACTCTTTTGTGGATTACATGGTAATGATCCAAATCTACATTTGATGAATTTCATCAGTATTTGTAAGTCATTTGATAATCCTGGAGTAGGACAAAATGCTCTTCGTTTAATATTGTTCCTACTGTCTCTGTCTGGAGAGGCAACGATGTGGTTAAATGAGCTGACTCCTGATTCTATAGTAAACTGGAGGCAATTGAAAGGAGCTTTCCTAGAAAGATTATTTCCGCCCTCCAGAATGTTACAGTTGAGGGATGAGATCAACAACTTTAGGCAATTGGCTAATGAATCTTTGCATGAGACTTGGGAGAGGTTTAAAAAGAAGTTGACTCAATTCCCAAACCATAAGATGACTGACGAACACTTGATGGAAATCTTCTATAGAGCTTTGAACTCACTTACAAAGCCAATAGTGGATAATGCTGGGGAGCTTTTATAGAGATCACCTTTACTGAGGTTGCGAACATGTTAGAAAGGATGACTAAGATAAGTAGAGCTTATTACACCAGAGATTCTGGGGTAGCAAGAAATACTGGGTCTAGTATAATATCAGCAGAGCAGCTTAGGAGAGAAGAGGAGCATGATCAGGATATGGCTCACATGAAACCCCAGATGGATCTGCTCATGAAATATTTGCTATTAGGGAATGTAGAAAAGGTAAAAGTTATGGGGTCCCACGGTAAGGGAGCTGAATCAAACACAGAGAAAGAGGCTAACAACTTACATAATCAGGGGGTTTTCGAACCAGTTGTCAAGGAAACCAAGGTTGGAACCATCAAGGAGATTGGAAGAATAAAAATGACAGGAGTAGACTGTATGTACCTCTTGGAAGTCGTGATAATGCTGCCACCAATTCAGGAAAAATGTCCATCGAGGACATGATGGAGAAACTATTAAAGGGAGTTGAGACAACTAATTCTGGGGTGACTACCATGAAGAGTGACATATCTTCCATGAGTAAACTAGTAAATTCGCACTCAATTGCTATTAAAAAACTGGAGCAGCAGATTAGCCAATTATCCACAGCATTCAATCAAAGATAGAATGGGACTCTACCAAGTGATACAGTTCAAAATCTGAGGAATGATGGATCGTCTATGGCCATTACCACTAGGAGCGGTAAGATGTTGTCCAGTCTAGCATACGTAGCATCCTCTTATAATGATATAATTGAAATGGATTGGGAGATGATTGATGAATCTCCAGTGGTGCCTGTGAAGTTGGGAGGTTCAAAAAAGAAGAGTGCAGAAATAGAACAACCACCCAAGCAGAAACATATTAGTGATATAGAGCAAGGCATAAGAAAAGAGATAGAAGTTGTTCCAACTGAAATCCCAAGGCCACCACCCCTATTTCTACAATGATTAAAGAAGAAAAAAGATAATGGCAAGTTTAGCAAATTCATGACTATGTTGAAGCAGTTGACAGTGAATGTACCCTTAGTCGAAGCACTGGAATAGATGCCCGGATATGCTAAGTTTATGAAAGACCTATTGACGAAGAAAAGGACTGTGAGGTATGAAATGGTAGACAATCTTCATCATTGTAGTGCTATTGCTACTAGATCTATTGTCCAGAAGAAAGTTGATCCGAGAGCATTTACTGTTCCATATACGATTGGATTACTAAAGTTTGAAAAGTCCCTTTGTGATACTGGGGCAAGTATAAATCTTATGTCAATGACGGTTTTCAAGAAACTGGGTTTGGGAGATCCTACGCCCCCCAATATACGGCTTCTAATGGCAGATAGATCAGTAAAATAGCCGATTGGGATTCTACATGATGTACTTGTAAAAGTTGCAGATTTTATATTTCCTACCGACTTTGTAATTCTTGATTGCGAAGTGGACTTTGAAGTACACATAATTTTGGGTAGGTCGTTCTTAGCAACTGGAAGAGTGTTAGTTGACATGGAGCTGAATGAGCTAAAATTTAGGCTCAATGATAAAGAAGTTAGTTTTGAAGTATGTCGGTCTATGAAACAACAAAAGGAGATGAGTGTCTTCTTAATTGTTGATGTATTCTACGAAGATGAGCGATATGAACCAGCTAAGGATATGTCTTTTGTGGAGACCATAGCTGGTTTGGTTAAACTTGCAAGCAAGGATGTGAGTGACTTCAAAGTGGTTGGACTAGGAATAAAGCATTGTCTTGATCCAACAAATGAGGTACAAATGGTATCATCGATATATCTTGACAAAGTCTGAGTAGTCAAGATAATCGAGTCGTGCCGCAACGTTAAATCAGGCGCTATATGGGAAGCAACCCATGATTTTATTTTCACTTTATCATGTTAAACAAAAATAAAAAAAGAAGAGTCGAGCCACGACCAAAACTACAGCACTTGGTGGGAGGCAACCCATTCTTCTAATCATTTTTGTTGTTTTTGAGTAAGTGTAGGTGCATGAAGTACTAAGGAGGAGATTAGTACCAAATTTGATTTTGAATTGAGCTATGTCAATGGTGGTAAGTTTAGGAGTGATGGGAACATTACAGGTAAGTTGGAGTGGTAAAATGTGTAAGGCTCAAGTATGATTTGCATTAGAGTCGTGCCTCGAATTATGTTAATCCGACCCAAAAAGTTTCACGGGGCAACTTTATTTTGTGACTTTTAGTGAGGTCTGTGGTGGTAGCGTAGGGATCGTTCCGATAGGCCCGATCCCGAAGCCCACCACTGACCTCGATGGGGTGCGGGGGCGAAGTCCCCGCAGTATGGACCTTTCCGACCAAGAGTGCGCTGCACATCTTAAGGTGTGCGATTAAATATGTGTTGCATTATAAATCGGCTATGCTCACTGCCTAAACTAGGCGATACCCTATGCACCGCACATGTAAATATCGACGATAGGGTATACACCGCATTTCCAATCGCCTATGCCCACTGCCTCAACTAGGCAATACCCTATGCGCCGCTTATGAAAATATAGGTGATAGGGTATGTTCCGCATTTCCAATCGCCTATGCCCACTGCCTCAACTAGGATATACACTATGCGCCGCACATGAAAATATAGGCGATAGGGTATGCGCCGCATTTCCAATTGCATATGCTGTGCAAATTTTTAAATATAAGTACCCATTTTTGATTGGATCAACCCAATCCAGATTTCATTCTTTCAATAGACTTCACACCTTAAATTCCCAAATTCATCCTTATTTCACCCTTAAGCCGTACAATACTGAGCTCTCACCATTCTCTTTGTCCTTCATTGATCTTCCATCTTCAAGGTAAGTTTTACTTTCTTAATACTTAGTTATTGTGACTCTATGTTATTGTTAATTGATTTCTTAAGGATTATGAATTAAATTCTTTCCATGGCGATGTTGTGAAAGTGAAGGTGTTTTGTATATTTTGTATGGCTGAAAGTGTAGAGCACGATTTTGTTCAAAAAGTGCTTCATTGAAATAGAATTGGGGGGATTGAAGTGAATGAATTGTATTGTGACTAATGTTGATGCACCATGTCAAAGTGTATGTCGGTGAAGTCTGAGTACCCGATAAAAACACTTAATTGGTTGATACTAACAAATTAAGTGTGGGATGGTGACTTCACCATCTCCATCTTAATTATAGTTAGTTTCATTATGTGTGGATGACATGGATGATAGGATGAATACAGGAAAAATAGCTCCAATGATGATCTCCATGCAGGTGCATGACTTCGAATGTGGATGAGGAGTACTACTAGCCAGGTTCTTTATCTTGTTATTTGCACTGGGGACAGTGCTGAGCTTAAGTGTGGGGTGGCTGGATACTTTGCTACTTGTTTTGTAAGAAAATAGGACATTCTCCTTAGCATTCTTCTATGATAGGATTAATTATTTTATTTATTTTCTTGGTTATGTAGTCATAATTAGGTGCTTTTCTCGATAATGGATGGATGATGACCGTCTTAAGAGAAAATTAGTCATTTAATTATATGTAACTATTCTTGTGGGTCACATAAGTATGTGATGGATCATTACATTTGAAATGCCTAGGCTCTAGTTGTGACTCTTGTTGTGATTGTTGGTTTTATTTGAATTCATGTAATTGTTGGGTCGAGAATCTATAATGCTCCTAATTGAGTTGACCATGTGCCATGAGTGTGTAAGAATGTTGTATATTCCTTATTGCAACTGATGCTAGAACTTTCCTGGTGTGTGTGTAAAGCGAAATAAAGATTGTGAGTTTAGAAGATGATTTAGGCATTTCTTTGATAGCCATTGTTCATACCTTCTTTTGACCTACCTTTGTACATTATCTTAGCTAGCCCTGTTGAGCCTTTAGCTTGTTCTTTTGCTAGCCTCATATGTAGCCTATTCCGTTTTTAATAGACCGTAATTTGATCCAAAAGCTCCTAGCGTTTTAATGTAAAATCAATTTGAGTTAGGAGTTTGACAATTAGAGGAAAAAGGTGAAATTGATGCCCAAAGTCTAGTTATTGGCATGTGAAATTGATGTGGTTGGGAGTAGCAAAAATTGCTGAAAAAGTTTCAAATTTTATTCCGAACATGTTACAATGAACCTATTTTGGCCCTGGACCTTCTTGGATATTGTGCACCTCAACTAAAGCAAATCACTTAAGTTGAGGGTGGCTATTATAGGTGTGCGTAACATGAAAAGGGTGCAAAAAAAAAATTGAAAGGGTTGCATACTCCCACCATAGTGTTATTAATTAAGCTTAACTAGTTGGGGTGAAAAGCAAATCTGTGAAGATAGCAGAATTGGAAATTGGTTGTTAGAGATTGGTCTTAATTGCATAATGTAGTGGATTAAAGCGCTTAGGGAAGATAGTCACTATTTCTAGTCAATATGGTCATCAGTTGTAATTTGAGAATTCTTTGTGAGAGTGAGCGCAACTTGATTCTTGTACCCATTTTGTTAGAAATTGCATGATTGTGAGTGATTATGGGTAACTCTCTTGTTGTGAGGGCACATGGTTGATAAAGGTTGGGTAATTTATATGATTTCTTTGCTTAAACGATATGTATGAAATTGCCAACTTAATGAGTCTATTCTTGAGGGTAGGTTGTCTCTAGTAATGATCCATGAATCTACTTCTTGTTCATAATTATTGTGCAAGCCTATTTGAGCATCTTGTCTTCCTTTGTGGGTGCTAAGGCTTGTGTAGTATGCATAAATAGATATGTTGTTCGGGGATGAACAAAGCTTTAAGTGTGGGGTGGTGATCTTGGGTGTATTTATATGCCTAAGCACCATAATTTATCCATATTTTAGCTAAGTTTAGTGAACAAAGTGCCTAGTTTCTTATGTTTTTACTCTACTTCTATGTAATTGAGTTAACCGGTGTGATTAGCATGATTTCAGGTATTAATGAGGTAGATGAAGACATAATGGAACTATGGAATGCGGATGGCATATGACACAAGAGAGAGTAGAAATCTGGACCAAATGTGGCGCCTAGAAACTATGTCCAAGACTAATTTGTCATTTATAATTAGTTCAGGGACTTAGAAGGAAATTATGAGAGAAAAGATTATTAAAAGACTTAATTGCTGAATTTTTATTCATTATTCTATATAGTTTTTAAAGAGGGAGAGTGGCGGCTTAGCTTAAGGAGAGAGAGAAACATTTCTTCTCTCTTACTTTCACTATTAGCACACCAAGATTGTCTTCTAGTTTTTGGTATGATGAATATATTTATTGTGATTTTCGTTTTATTCATGAATAGCTAAGTTTATTAGTTAGGGTTATGGAAACCTTGTAGCATATAATCTATCACTTTGGGTTTTGAATTCATTATGAATTGATTAGTTTACATCATACTCTCTTCGCTTATCTTGAATTCTCGTGGTTGCAAACATAAAGGACATGCCTTAAAACGCAACTTGTTCGAACGAAAGGTTGATGTTTGGAAAAGAGAGTAGTGACAATAAAATAGGATTACCAACCCCTATTTCATAAGTTAATACCTTAGCAGGATTAACTACTTAGAGATTTCGTATTGTTTTTGGTAATGCTTTTGATTCAAGAGAACTAAAGTGAATTAGTCCTTGATGGTTGAGAAACACTTGGATTATGTTATTAAATACAATACGTTTCTCTGTAAACACGATACATGTATGAATTCGTAAATCCCATAGTTAGAAAGTATTGAAAACTACAAGGTGGTCATAACCCTAGCTTGCTATTTCTCTGAATTTGAATACTACTACACATATTTCATCTTGTTAAACTGAAACCATTAATTTGCGAACTCAATCAAATCCCCCTATTTATTTTACGAAAACGAACGATTAAAAGTCAACTAATCTGCATAAAACTTAATTAGCACCATATTTCCTGTGGGATTCGACCCCAACCTAGTTGGGTTATATATTTGACAACGACCCACTTACTCCCTCGTAAGAGAGGTGTAATTTGGGTGTATCAGAGACGAACAACTGAACAAGACTCTACCTCTAATTTAGATTCAAAATTCACCAATTGACATCCTTTTCGACTGATATTGAGTGATTCCCTTTTCTCAAGTGAGAGAAAAGGAAGAGAAAAGGGAAAGGATATTGTTTACGGAGAGAGGCGGATGATACAATATTTTGAGAACAAAGTGAAATAAAAGACTTAGCCCTAATATTTAGTTGTTCGGGTAACGACTTTAGCAACGGATTTAAAATCTGTTGCGAGTTACTTATTAAAAATATACTATTAGTTATTCGGGTAACGGATTCAGCAACGAATTTTAAATGCGTTGCTAGTTATTTATTAAAAATATACCTAATATATTTTTTTAAAATGGTAAAATACTTCCAGTGACAAAAATTTCGTTGCTATTTCCGTCTTCACCATGTCGAAAAAAAATTCCCACCATTTATGTCGCTAATTTTGTCACCAAAATAAAGGCGCCAATATTTACCGCCAAAATATAGCAACGTCCGTCACTAATTAGGCTATTAATTTTAATTTCATTTGTTTAGCAACAAAATTTCTATTTTGTTGCAATTCCGTCGTTAATTAGCGACGGAAATGACCTTGTTGCTAGAAATCCGTTGCTAAATGCGGTTTTTTGTAATGCATAGTATCAACATTAGATAACACAAAAGAATGTAGGAAATACAGAATTGCAAACTTCTCGGCATCCTCATCAGTGTTCTCCCTCCAATCTTTATCCAGGAATGTTAGAAATAGTTGCCTTTTCTGTCTAAATTCTGCACCATTGAAATACTTCTCAATAATCATATTTGGTACATCATCGTCAAAAATAAAGTCGTACCTATTAGAGACACAATTAAATCCAGTAACGATAGCAAATTTTCTAGGAGTAAATTAAAGAGAAGTACTATTAGCTCGGATGACTATCGCAGAATATGAAGAGATTTTTATACTGTTCCTTATTTAATATGGCCCATATACTTTCATCAATATCATTATCACTGCACGAGCACATATATGGTGCAAATCTTGAAAGTTTTCTTAAAATGAATATTTTCTCTTGCGGCACCTATACAAAGTAAAGCTACAACTTCTTAAACTGTAAAAAAATTCAAAAAACAGTCACCTAAGTATTTAACTAAAGTAATACATATAACATTCATATGTATTTTGAACAGAAAAAAATACAGTCATCGCTAAAGCAAAATACATATGATATCTAATATGTATCTATAAAAATATAAATGTTGTCATATACCCTAAAATGTATATTAAACCTAACCAAAATACAAATGTTAAAAACAAATCAGCTTACTCCAATCCCTAAATACATATCAGCAGAACATAAAGTACGTATTAAAACTAGAACTTATTAAACTGTAAAAAAAACAACAAAACACAACCAAATCATCAAAAAAATACATATAACATGAATATATTTTTTGATCAAAACAAAAATACAACCAATACTAAAAATACATATCAATAATACTAAAAATACATATAGCCAAATAACTCTCCATGAGTAGTTCATATAACAATATATTTTTCATACATGCAACTTATAAAATTCATTTAATATATACCCTATACAAAACTACAAATAAACTTGGCAGCTTTCCAAAAATTCCCAAGAAAATACATGCTAAACAATAAAATATATTTAAACCATCACCTTCACAAATCAGCTTGCTACCGTCCCTAAAAATAAATATCAGCAGAACATAAAATACATATTAACTTCTTGAAAAATACATATAATTACCAACTTTGATAACATTTTTACTTAGAACAATAAATACATAACACTAAATAAAAAGAAAATCATTTACAAAAAAAAAAATACCTCTTCCTCAATGTCTTCTTCAGATTCATCAGCAAAATAGTTTTGAACATCGTCATCAACCTTACTTAATTCTTCAATTTCTTTGGCTTTCCTTTACTTCTCATATTTTTTTATTTTTTGTTACAACCAAAACTAAAAATACATATCAATTAAACTAAAAATACATAGAGCCAAATAACTCTTCATGAGTAGTTCATATAACAATATATTTTTCATACATGCAACTTATCAAATTCATCTACAATATACCCTATACAAAACTACAAATAAACATGGCAGTTTCCCAAAAATTTTCAAAAAAATACAAGCTAATCAAAAAAATATATTTAAACTATCACCTCACAAATCAGCTTGCTACAATCCCTAAAAATAAATATTAGCAGAACATAAAATACATATAATTTCCAACTTTGATAAGATTTTTACTTAGAAAAATAAATACATAACAGTAAATAATAAAAAAATTATTTACAATAAAAAAATACCTCTTTCTCAATGTCTTCTTCAGATTCATCAGCGTAGGAGTTCTGAACATTGTCATCAACCTTACTTAATTCTTCAATTTCTTTGACTTTCCATTTCTTCTCGTATTTTTTTATTTTTTGTTCTTTTGGAGAAGAATTTTTCTTCATCCATTTTGTTTTAAATTTCAGTCATCTTCACCGGGTCGTTGCAAAACTTGGACCTAAGCTCCTCTGAACTTCAGATTTTTTCGACTGTATAGGATTTGAAACAACTTTAACTACATCTTCTTGAGTTAAACTAAGACTAAAAGATGGTATATAATCAAACACTAAATTACTAGTTCGTATACCACTATTTGTTCGTGATTTTGATGTGTGTTCAACCATTAGAGCATAAAAACCTTAAAACTAGATTTGCTAATGTATTACAGTAGAAAAAAAGAGAAATCGCTAACATGCAATAATTGAATTAAATAGTTACCTTAAATAGAGGAACACAATCCTTATCAGATCGTTCTAGAATCATGCGAAAGGGAAAAAATTGGAAGTGAAAACTTAGTGGTAATGGCGTAAAAAAAGGAAAAGATATTTTAAATTAAGGAATGAGAAGAAGAAAGCGTGAAAAGGAAAAAATAATCACGGTAACTTCTCTTAGGCGGCAAAAGTAGGGGACCACTATTAAATAATGCAATTGTTGCTACACAGTGTAATTTGATATAAGTGTTGCCATTTTTTGTAATTTAATACTTATGTATGCTACTCTATGTAGTTTTCCTTATTATTGCATATAAAGGTTTACGAAATTTATTACAACACAACATATTGATGATGAACAAAAAACAGAAAAACAAAAAAAATAAAAAATAAAAGGGAATGAGCAGCTCCCTTTTTCCATAAACTCTCAGCGACTCTTCGTCTAACGCCCATCAGTATCTGTCAAATAAAATAACACATCCCAAACACACAAAACAAAAAACAACATCTAACAATTCTATGTGAACAAACAGTGATTTGACTATCACATTTAAACCTCCAATAATAATTTAGATAGAAAGCAGGACAGAAATTACAACATTTAAAAAATGTAGTGCAGTCTTTAAATAAATCATGTGAGAGAACTAACCAATATTGAAGCAACGAGTAATCAAAGAAAGAGCCTGACAACAACATACGCAGAAGTTGTAGTAAGCAAAATCTCAACCCAAGAGTTTCTTTTCTAATACCAGCTAAACAAGAACAAATAACTTTGTCCGTGAATGCTAGAAATAGTTGTCATTTCTGTCTAAATTCTGCACCATTAAAATACTTCTCAACAATCCTGTTAAGTACATCCTCGTCATAAACAAAGTCGTACCTATTAGAGACACAATTCAATCCAGTAACGATAGCAAATTCTTTAGGAGTAAAATGATGAGAAGTGCCATTAGCTCGGATGACTATCACAGAAAAAGAACTACACTTTATCTCGAGCAACATAACACATCTGCACAACTGTGCTTGAAGTTCACAGTGCTTCTTCTTCACGAAATAACCAAAAATGATATTGTCGCAAAACCTTTAATATTGTTCCTAGTTTAATATGGCTCGTATACTTCCATCAATATCATTATCACTGTACGAGCACATATGTGGTGCAAATCTTGAAAGTTTTCTTAAAATGAATATTTCCTCTCGCAGCACCTGTACAAAGTAAAACTACAACTTCTTAAACTGTAAAAAAAAAAATCAAAAAACAATCACCTATGTATTTATCCAAAATAATACATATAACATTCATATGTATTTTGAACAAAAAAAATACAAAGTCATCACTAAAGCAAAATAAATATGATATATGATGTGTATGTATAAAAATACAAATGCTACCATATACCTTAAAATGTATATTAAATCTAACCAAAATACAAATGTCAAAAACAAATCAGCTCACTACAATTCCTAAATATATATCAGCAGAACATAAAGTACATACTAAAATTATAACTTATTAAACTATAAAAAACAACCAAACACAACCAAATCATCAAAAAAATACGTATAACATGAATATGTATATTGATCAAAACAAAAATATAACCAATACTAAAAAGACAAATATCCAAATAACACTTCATGAGTAGTTCATATAACAATATATTTTTCATACATGCAACTTATCAAATTCATCTATAATATACCCTATACAAAACTACAAATAAATATGGCAGCTTCCCAAAAATTTCCAAAAAAATACATACTAATCAAAAGAATATATTTAAACTATTATTTTTCACAAATCAGCTTGCTACAGTCCCTAAAAATAAATATCAGCAGAACATAAAATACATATTAACTTCTTGAAAAATATATATAATTCACAACTTTGATAACATTTTTACTTAGAACAATAAATACATAAAAGTAAATGAAAAAAATCATTTACAACAAAAAAAATACCTCTTCCTCAATATCTTCTTCAAATTCATTAGCAGAAGAGTTTTGAACATCGTCATCAACCTTACTTAATTCTTCAATTTCTTTGGCTTTCCTTTTCTTCTCGTATTTTTTTATTTTTTGTTACAACCAATACTAAAAGTACATATCAATAATACTAAACATACATATAGCCAAATAACTCTTCATGAGTAGTTCATATAACAATATGTTTTCCATACATGCAACTTATCAAATTCATCTAATATATACCCTATACGAAACTACAAATAAACATGGCAGTTTCCCAAAAATCCCCAAAAAATACATGCTAATCAAAAAAATATATTTAAACTATCATCTTCTTAAATCAGCGTGCTACAATCCCTAAAAATAAATATCAACATAACATAAAATACATATTAACTACTTGAAAAATACATATAATTTCTAACTTTAATAACATCTTTACTTAGAACAATAATTACCTAACAGTAAATAATAAAAAAAAACCATTTACAATAAAAAAATTACCTCTTCCTCAATGTCTTCTTCAAATTCATGAGTAGAAGAGTTCTGAACGTCGTCATCAACCTTACTTAATTTTTCAATTTCTTTGGCTTTTCATTTCTTCTCATATTTTTTATTTTTGGTTCTTTTGGAGAAGGAGTTTTCTTCATTCATTTTTTTTAAAAAGAATTCAGTCATCTTTACTGGGTCGTTGCGAAACTTGGACCTAATCTCCTCCGAACTCCAGATTCCTTTGACTGTATAGGATTTAAAACAACTTTAACTACATCTTCTTGAGTTAAACCAAGACTAAAAGATGGTACATAATCAAACACCAAATTACTAATTCAGATACCACTATTTGTTCATGATTTTGATGTGTGTTCAGCCATTAGAGCATAAAAACCTTAAAATCGAATTTGCTAATGTATTATAGTAGAACAAAAGCGAAACCGCAAACATGCAATAACTGAATTAAATAGTTACCTGAAATAGAGGAACACAATCCTTATCAGAACGTGATAGAATCGTGCGAAAGGGTAAGAAATTGGAAGCGAAAACTCAGTAGTAATGGCATAAAAAGGGGAAAAAGATATTTTAAATTAAGGAAAGAGAAGAAGAAAGCGTGAAAAGGAAAAAATAATCACGGTAACTTCTCTTAGGCGGCAAAAGTAAGGTACCACTATTAAATAATACTATTGTTTCTACACAGTGTAAGTTTGTATGTGTGTTGCCATTTTTTGTAATTTAATACTTAGGTATGCTACTCTATGTAGTTTTTCCTTATCACTACATATGATGGTTTACGAAAGTTATTACAACACAACAAATTGATGATGAAAAAAATATAAAAATAAATAAATAAAAGGGAATGAGCAGCTCCCCTTTTTCATAAACTCTCAGCGACTCTTCGTTTAACGCTTATCTGTATCTGTCAAATAAAATAACACATCCCAAACACATGAAACAAAAAACATCATCTAACAATCCTATGCGAACAAATAGTGACTTGACTAACTATCACTTTTAAACCTCCAATAATAATTTAGACAGCAATCAGGACAGAAATGACAACATTTAAAAAATATCGTGCAGCAATCAAATACATCACGTGAGAGAACTAACCAATCTTGCAGCAACGACTAATTAAAGAAAAAGCCTGATAACAAAATACGCAGTAGTTGTAGTGAGCAAAATCTCAACCTAAGAGTTTTTTTTTCTAATACCAGCCAAACAAGAACAAATAACTTTGTCCGCGAATGTTAGAAATAGTTGTCATTTCTGTCTAAATTCTGCATCATTGAAATACTTCTCAACAATCCTATTTGGTACATCCTCGTGAAAAATAAAGTAGTACCTATTAGAGACACAATTCAATCCAGTAACGATCGCAAATTTTCTAGGAGTAAAATGAAGAGAAGTGCCATTAGCTAGGATGACTATCGCAGAAGAAGAAATACCCTTTATCTCGAACGACATAACACATCTGCACAACTTCTAAATCTCACAGCAGAAAAATAAAACGGCATAAAATACTTAAATGAATTTCTTTCATTCAATATGTAAATTGGAAGTTTAATTCACCTCATATGTATTTTGAAAGTAAATAAACACAGATTAAAATACATATAAAGGTAACTGCATATGTATTTAGTGGAAAATCTCACTGCAACAATTATTATTGAACACTGGATTAAAACACATAGTACAAAATTGTTGAAAACATATTCAACTTAAATGAATTAAATGAATTACCTTCGTTCAGTTCAAAATAAGTAACTTTTAAACACTTCAAAACATAAAATAAATTTGTACAAAATAACTAGCATCCATACACCAGTTTGACATCAATCCAATGTAATAAAACAACCATCATTTTTCTAAAATTTCAGCGACACTAGTTATCCGGCTTTGCCTGTGAGGCCTCAAGGGTGCTTCGGCATCACTATGAGCATTTGCTTCTTGTTTTCTCATGTCATAGTCCCACAATAGTGCAGCATAACATGTACGAAGTGTATTGGGGTTGAACTCAATCAAAGGAATTCTTTTACCATAAGAAAGACACTCTGCATATGCTACCATATATAGACACTTTTTATCTTTGTATAGCCCATCTTAAGTACATATCATCATCATCAACCTCCTCGTCCTCCATAAAAGGTTGAAAAAAGTGTTAGTTTTTTCAACAACCTTAGGAGATATGTCAAATGAGAGGAGAGGGGTATCACCAATTATATTATCTTTCATCCCAACAGAACTCTCTCTAGGGTCATGAGCCAGCAACATCAAATTTTCAGCAACCCAATCTTCCCCTGCCAAAACACTAATTGAGAGGTTTGACTTTTCTACAAGATGATCTTCATCAAATAGTTGTGCAAAAATATGGTTTGATTCTGAAGTCGTAGGGAACTAGGTTCTTTGAGATTTTCAAAAGGGACATCTACTTTTGGGTTTTCTAAGGGAGTAGCAACTTGCTTAACTTAATTCATTATGAATATATTGTATAAGACATATAACATCATTGATTTATACCTAAGAAACTAGAAGCCACACTTACCAAATTTTTAATCTGAAAAAAATATATATGAGAATCTATTAACTACCTATGCCCATCTATAAAAATTAAGAATAAGTTAACATACCTGAATGTAATAAATAAAAAAAATTAAATACATATATATTAATTACGTAATCAAAACTTCAAATACATATGTTTTTTTTTAAATATATGTATTAATCATACATAAATAGGCATTATTCATAGATATATACACATAATTGAAACAAATCTATGGATAACTCATAAATACATATGCATATCTGCTTAAATACATATGTATATCGGCTAAAAAAAACATATGTATTCCACTGGACAAATACATATACATATGCATAGTCGAAAAAAATGCATATTCAGACAAAAGTGTGTATATATATCCATTGCAAAAAACTATGATTTTCATGACCAAATGGAGCCTAAATCTTCGAAAATTTAGTAAAAAATCGAAGGACATGTTTGACCATAAAAATAAAAAATATATTCATTTTATTTGGTATTTTTGAAGTTGAAAATAGAGTTGAAGTTGTGTTTGATCAAAGTATTTTGAAAATGGGGTATTTTGAAGTTAACAAAAAATAAAAATTGAAAATAAACTTAAGATATTTTAGAGTTTTATGACGATGAGGTTATTTTATGAAAATAAAAGATCAAGATATTTTTTGAAAAATAATAAATTAAAAATTATAAAAGGTGATTTCAAAAATAGTGAAAACACAGATGAAAACATATTTTAGAATATTTATGACTAAATAAATATTTTGAAATAAAATGAAAATATATTTCGAGATATTGTGAATAATATTTATGGTCAAACGGCTATTTGGTGGGTGTTTGTCTATAAAAACTGCAGTTGGAGTTGGAGTTGACGCCAGAGTAGTGTTTGTCCATGAATATAATTGAAGTTGTTTTTGAATTTTTGTGAGAGAAAAAATATGAAAAAAAATAAAAAATAACTTTTTCTTATTTCTATGGAGTTATATTTGAAATTTTCATGACCAAACATTAACTTAAAGTTGTAAGAAAATTGTCTTTTGAAAAAGTGAAAAATTTCTCCCGGCCAAACGGGCCCTTTTGCTAAAGGCAAAGCATTGTCCAAATGCTCAAAGGTAAAAAGTATTTAGAAAGAAAAGGTGAACACCGTCAAGTCAGTCCTTTCAGCCCAAGCTCCTAAACTTTGGATAGGGTTTTTCTTCTTGAATCTCACATACTAGGTAACAATCTATATGTAACTGAGAAATATTAATAAAATGTTGATGTTGATACTGATGGTTCCTTGCATTTGAGATAAAAAATACTATTTTTCATGTGTTTTGGGTTTTAGATTGTACGTATGAATGAATTAGAACCTACTAAATCTATTTAATCTACTAAATACGCGCATCCCCCTATAAATGGTATAAGAGCTCAGCAATTTAAAAAGTACAGAAGAGACATATGGTAAAATTAGAGTTGTTATTAGAGTTAGAGTTATTATTAGATTTAAAAATTTAAGAGTTAAAAATTTACTTATAATTAATTAATTATGCGAAGACCATTTAAAAATAGAGAAACTTTTAGAAAAATTAAAGAATCTTTAATTAGTAATTATTCAGAATATAT